>NW_020537758.1:47904080-47920462 GCF_003426905.1 Ctenocephalides felis
ACCATATACGAGGTCTGTTCAAAAAGTACCCGGAATTTTCGTTTTTTCAAAAAAATATTTATTTATTCGTCTACATTAATGGTGGTCCCCTTCAAAGTAGTCCCCCCCAGATATAATACACTTATGCCAGCGTTTTTTCCATTTTCTCGAAGCACCCTTGATATTCACTTTTTGATATGTCCTTGAGCACTCTCAGCGATTTTCTTCAATCGAGGAAAACCGCCGTCCTTTCATGGGTCTCTTCAACTTTGGGAATAGGAAAAAGTCACACACGGAGCCATATCTGGTGAATTTTTTGCACTTTGCAACACTTTATTTCATTTTTACGTACACGCAAAATTAATACAAATTCTTTGACTTTTCAATTCTTCCATTGTAAAATCGCCGAGCTCAGAAAAACACGTCGAACCTTAGCGACTACCACAGACAAAGTAAACAGTGAATATAGCTGAAAATTTCATCATACTTTAGGGGCATGTATACCAACACAATAAAAAAAAATTTTGACAATCAGACACTCCAGACCCGCGAAATTTAATTATTAGTAATTCCGGGTACTTTTTGAACACACCTCGTATATTATAATTAATTGAAGAATCAATAATAGTAAGGTAGAGCGGGGCTAATTGAGCATTAGGGCTACTTGAGCAAGTTGAGTTCTACATTTGGTTAATTATTTAAAGAAAATTATAATAAGTTTTGTTTTCTCTGTCAATAAAAAGCATAAATATAGAACTGATAATTAAACACTTATTTTATTTCATCACTAATCGACATTGATCCTATGGTTTTATTATACATTCTTAGTGCTCAACTTGCCCCATCTATGAGGTACATTGCATACTTGACATTTTGCATTAAACAGCTATAGATCTTAAATTTTACTTATTACCAAAAAATACTATTGACACTTTTGTTAAGCAATTAACAATAAATCCATCAAGCCGTATAATAATTCATTGAGACTTATGTTTGAGGAGCTACATCCGTAAAAATTTGCTACCCCTAGCCCCGCCCTACCCTAATAATAAATAGAAATTTATCCACGACTCATGAATAAACTCCTCAACAAAGTCTATGAGGGTGAAAGTGAATTTAAAGACAAAATGTAAATTGCATAGTAATTTTATGTTACACCATTAAACAACCAAAAGATCAATGCCCTTAACACACATTTATTTCTTTATTATGTTATCGCTTTAGACAAGTTATTGGAATAAAATAAGTGAACTTAGAACAGAGATTGGAAATACAGGTTGTGCCGCGCCGCGCCTTGAAATACTTTCCCTTTTCACTCGGCTAATATTTCTGTAACGTTTAGCTAATTTATTGTATTAGAAAATGTTACTCTAATTATCAAAAGTCTATAATTAATTAACTTTAATTTTATTGTCAAACAAATTACGAATCGATTTATCAATCATAGGATATAATGAAAAATAATAATTAAATTGGATTCTCAAGATTATTAAGGTTTGAGATCTAGCCGGAACCAACTGTGAATGGACGACAAATTTTATATGTTTCAATTAAATGATTATTAGTTAGTGTGTTGATACTTCAATAAGCCTAGAATATGATCTTGTTATTATCGTTAAATTTTTGCAATTTGTCACAAATAAAAATATCTTAGGAAAAATTAAGTAGGTTAGATATCTTGAAAGTATCAAAAATCACACACTTTACTGTAGGATAGATTTATTAGGAACTTTCTAATATGTAATCTACAATCTAATAAAATTGAATTTAAAAGCATGTATCAAGTGTTAAATATAATCATTTTCCTCAAAAAATATATGTACACGTTGGACGTTGTATAAAATTTTCATGGAACAATCGATACTCGATCAGACGAGAAACCTTCATTTTCTCTCTATTTACAAAAATTTGAAGGCACGATTAGACAACAAACCTTTACATATATACACATATATATTTTGTTCGTTTTTGTTTTTAGCAAAATATGTCTGCAATAAAAATTCTTTAGTTTAATTCTGCATACTATTTTGTTGATGCTAACGTTATTGCAATTATTATGTTTAAATCAAAATTATAGATTTAGTTAGGTATCTGTTGCCCAATTATAATTAAGCTACTTTCACTTTGCCTCAAATAAATCTATTAAAATAAACCTATTAAGAAATACACAATTTATGTCACGATCATAATAAATTTTATGGCTATAAAGTAGTCTATTACACTAAAATCCATATAAAGTTAACCAAAGGAACATTTACTTGATTTATTGATCATTAAGTGCAATAAAATTAAAAATCATGTATTTAGAATGGTACTAACAGCCACAGAATAGTTTCATAATTTAAAATATAAGAGATGATATATTTGAGATGGATTTGATAATAAAATGCCAAGAACAATATGTTGAATCTAACTTTGGAAATAATTGTTTTTTGCTTTGAGAAAGTGCAAAGAAAATAAAACTATAAAAAAAAAGGTAAAATCATGTCTTTATAGTAGTACTAACAGCCACATTTTCGTTTTTATTCTATATTAATTTAAAATATAAGAGAAGAGACATTTAAGATGGATTTGATCATAAAATGCCATACATTATGTTGAACATAAATTTGGAAATAATTGTTTTTTGCTTTGTGCAAATGCAAAGAAAATGAGACTTCTGGAACCAAAAAAAAATGGTAAAAGATTACCATACAGAGTAAAAATAGGTCTTCATAAACGATAGAAGTAGATCTATTCAAGAAAGTATATTGTGTGATTTTAAAGCATTTAGGTTTAATATTTACGAAATTGGAAAAAATGACTATTTTAATAATTAGATATATGTAAATTTATCATTTTTTTGCAGTGTGCATATAGTCAAATTCAACGTATTTAAAGCTTGTGCAACATCATTCTGCAATTTGCAAAGTTAAAAGCAAATGGAACAAATTGAATCAAACATTGGTTAATTCCAACCAATAAAATCAAATCTGAAGGAATTCGATCAAACTTGAATACACCCGGCTATAAAAATACCATTAATTAAGACTTTGGCAATCACTTCGTAACAGTTTTATGCAATTATAAATATATGTACAACTATTTGATGTAGTAATCAAGGCACACCTTTTGTTTGCTACTAAAACTGCGAGTTCATGAGATTATTCCAGAATCATTTAATACGCACGAGCACGTTCTGTCAGAATTCACCTTTAGAGTTCGCCTTTATTAAGAAGAATATGCTAAGTAATAGTTCAAAATGTTATAATAAATATTATCCCAAAAGTCACTTCAAATAGTGATGAAATAGTAATAGATAATGGAAAAAATCTGATAAACAAAAAATATCTAACTTGCCCATTAAGATGGAACATAAATTCTGTCAAGCAAATTGAATCTCTAGATATAGTATGAATTTTAACTTAATTTTTTGGATTGACCTTCAAAGTGATTTACTGAACTATAATTAGATTTTGATATAATATTAGCAATTTTGAATTAGCATCATTTAATAGCTTTAATAAGTTATTATTCCTGCTATTTAAAATCGAATACTTGAAACAGATATTATTTTTCATAAATAGGTAGCACTTTGCCACGACCAACCCAAATCGGACATAGTTTTTAAATGTGTTTCATATTTATTGGATCATTCTAATATATTTTTGTATAAATTATAATACACATATATTTTGTATAAATTATAATATATATATATATATATATCATTTAATTACGTGCAAGTACCTCGTAATTCCAAATAACATTAAAAAATATTCATCAAATCAATATAATCAATTAATACGTAATGTGATTTATGCGGCCTTTGCTTGCACAATCGGCATAACTTCGAAATTAAAACGAGTATGAGAAAACTTGAATCATAAAACTGCATTCTCGTAATTAAATCATTCTAAACTAAACATTAGAGAATACTATAAGTATAAAAACCATTGAAATTATGTCATAATTATACCAAGGATAATTGAATTGTATTTATAGAGAAATGTGTGCTCTATATATTAAAATAATAGACACATATTGGCTATTAAAAAATATAAAAAATAAAATATAAAAATATATTTGAAAATAATTGTTTTCTGCTTAGTGAAAATGCGAAAAAATAAGACTACTGAAACATAAAAATTGGTAAAAGATAGATAAAGAAAATAGAACTACTGCAACATACAAATTGGTAAAAAGTTTTATATGGAACTTCAGATTGAACGTCATATAGATTTCAAGTATTCTTGATATATTAAATATTTTGTTTCGATAAATAAATTAAATATATATTAAATACATACATTTTGTATATTTCAGATGATGATACTCGTAAATAAATAGTAATAAACAAAAAAGTTCTCTAACAGACAAACATTTATTTTATTAACAAGCAGTTATTAACAAGAAAAACTATATGTTTAAACATTTTTTAATATAAAATTATGTACATATTTTTCAAGGTCTAAAAGTACAAAAATTAGATTATAACAAAAAAAATAATAATGGATGAACCACTTGATTGAGCTACACTTTTGAATAGAATTTGTGAATAAAACACTTGATCTACATTTGGGACCACTGGAAAGAATTTATACTACATATTATAGTTTGTCTCAAAAATCTTTCAATTTAAGTGTTCGAGTGTTATTTTTAAATGTCAAATTAAGTATTAATTTATATCATCTTTTACAAATATGATTGTTCATCAGTTATTTTTTAATTGTGGTTGTTTTTTGTGTTTTTTTACGCAAAAAAATGACATATATGCTTACGCCCTGAACAAATGACAAATTGAGATTCGAAATCTATCAATACTCATTTTTTGTCAAACAAAGCTTAACTTAGCTTTTCCTAACTTCAGTTTTACTTAGATTCTGAGACTATATTATAAAATACCGACAGTAACTCTCTCTAAGCTAACTATCTAAACTTACTCTATCCAAAATTGAATATAACCTACTAACTTACTTCTGTTGCCGGTTAGACTATTTATAAATTTTATATATTTATATATTTATTATACCCTCTTTATCATTTAATTATTTTTCCTCACTGTATTTTTCAAACTTTTTATTGACTTTGTAAAAATAAAACGTATTTAGAAACAAAATATGAGATAGTTCAAAATCAATCCCTTAGAAATCTATGACTAAAAGTCAAATTTTTAACTTCCCTTAGGGTAAGTTATAGTAACAGAAAAAAAATTGAAAATGAAAATTTTTATTTATCTTTACGTTTCAGAGGTTTCTGAACATTTTGGCACACCTTAGAAAAGGCGGATTTATGTGTGTGTGTGCGGATACAAATTGTCGTTGACGATTTCGAGAACATGAATCAACCGATTTGAATAATTCGAAAATCATTCAATTCATAATGATAAGGAGATGTGCTGATTAATTTTTGGCAGAGGCAGGTCTAGCCGTTCCGGAGACACAGGGTAATAAGAGAGATAAATGGTAATTTAGTTTCTGATAGAACGGAGCGTCCGATTTCAATAATTCGAAAAACATTTCATTTGTATTGCTAAAATAAAATACAGTATACATTTTTTGGGAAGGCAGGTCTAGCAGTTTTAGAGATCGAGTAATAAAAGTAGAAAAATGTAACTTGGCGGACAAAAATGATCATTAGACATATGCACAACATTTTATGAAATATATTTTAAAGATTTTAATAATAAGTATGAATTTTGTTTTCTATGGGTTCCGTACCAATGCTTATTCGTTAGACTTTGATGAGGCGCTTTGATAATTCTTCGCTTAAATAGTCACACAGAATGATTGCTTTGAAAAAAAGCAATTCAAAGTTTAAAGTTAAAGTATAGATTTTTTTTTAAATATAAAAATAACTTCAAATTTTTCAAGTCAATTTTCTTCAAAAATGCAAAATTCTCAAAAATTTCAAGGTTTTTATTCAAATTTGGTCCATAAAAATTTTAAGTTTGATATTTGCTATAAGGCACAATGCCACGCACCACTATTTAGTTTTGAATCAGCACGACATAATGCATTACATGAATTACAATAATTTAAACGCAATAAATTTCTTAATACATAAAAGACTCCTATTGCATTATTAACCATAGTTGATTTGAATAGATTGGGAAATTGATTTTATGAACTTCATCATTCAGGTGGAATTCATCAAATTGTCATTAAGTCACTTCTCTAGTATAATGGCATGCACCCATATGGCACATATGCTTTGTGTTCTTATGACATGAATGCTCGCATGTCCATTGAAATGGTTATAAAATGCGCAATACGGTGTATTATGTCAAGAAATCAGCACATATCATATTCAGAAGACTTGACATCGATCTGAAACATAGTTGGAAAAAATCCAAATAGATCGTTTCCAAAATTTCGTGGAAGGATGACCATAAACAATAAATTCAAGTCTTCAACAATGAATTTGAAACTCTTAAGTGTGACCTACGATAATTGGTACAACTATTTTTTTGACATTACATATAGATGATTAATACAAATTAAAAAATCATCTAATCCAAATATAATAATAATTATTTTTCTCAAAAGTTTTAATTTAATTATACCATCTTACACAGACCTTGGTTGTGGTTTTACTCAAATTAAATTTGGAATGTGTAAATGAATGAAGTGTATTTTTGCTCTTTTGCAATTTATTTGATCTAGCAAGTCTTTTGATGCCTAATTATTAATAAATTAATATATTGGCATTGAAATATGAAAATTGTATATAGGGCATGGTCATTTACTTTAGTAATGAGGTAATTAAAGTTAGCTTTGTGAAATGCTCCATGAGTTGCATATTATATTATCACTATATGGGTGGTCCTTAATATGGACATTTTCGAATTTCCTTGCTCCCAAGGGCTCAAATGCTTCCAAATTAATAAAAAAAACAATTCTCTGAAAGTTTTAGCTCTTAATATTAACTTTTAGATAGTGCGCAATTCATTCAAACTTTGTATGGAAATAGCATGGAAAAAATTTTGAAAATTAAAAAAAAAAATTTTAGGTATAAGTTAGCGACAAATTTTGAATAAAACTCATTCATTTGTTCGCACAATTATATCTAAAAACATTTTTAAAATTCATGAAAAATTTTTCATTTTTCATTTCCATACAAAACTTTGATTGAATTGTCTACTATCTAAAAAAGAATATTAAGAGCTACAACTTTGAGAGATTGTGTTTTATTAATTTGGAACCATTTGAGCCCTTGGGAGCAAGGAAATTCAAAAATGTCCATATTAAGGACCACCCTAATATATATATATATATATATATATATATATATATATATTAAAATTAGACCATAAGTTTTTTTAATATAAATTCTCTCCTAAATTTTTAGGCCAGTTAACATAAGTGCCATCATTATGGATTGAAATTTTGTACAATATAAAAAAACAACTGAAAAAAGTGATATATACATTAAAATATTTCTCTTCAAATTTACTAAAAATTTAATTGCAAGCACAAAATATTCCAAAGCATTAATGAATTTTCGTATAATTCACATAGGTTTAAAAATATTCATCTCAAAAGTCATAAGTTTTACTACCTACTAAAAAAATTTCAGGCTATGTGTAATCCAACATAGTTTAGTGAAATCGTACGGAAGAAATAGTTTTTGTTTCAAAAATTATGATTCAACACGTTGGACAAATAGTAATAAGAAAATTTAGAGCCTTTAATTTAGCACCAATGTTTTACCAATATCATTTCAAGCAATGTTCTGTGAAAATCCAAAATCATGTGGACTATTTTATTTGTGTGTTTTATAAATAGTCGATTTGATTTGTAGTATAAAATTCCATTAGCCCAAAAATGGAACAAAACAAATACTTTGAGAAATATTACATATTTGAATACTTTGAATTAGAAGAAAGAGAAGACATTTGGGAAGGACATAATTCATTTTATATTTCTGGATTTTGTCTAAGATAATAAATTACAATAGTTTTCAATTTTACTCAATAGTTTTGTAACAAATTACAACCGATTTGTGCATGTACATAACTTTACGAGCTTTCAAAACAAAAATTTCTAAGAACTGGTGACCAAATACTGTTGTAAATCTAATTTATCTAGTTTGTAATTTTGTGAAAATGATTGCAAAGCATTGTAAAATATTTTCTTGGTATTAAAATATTAGATATATATTAGTGAAATCTATGACTTTGTACTGCTCTTAATATAAACAAAATGTTTTTTGTAGAATAATTAATTTTGTGGGAGACAAATTAATATTGTAGGATTTGCCATTTAATATGTAAATATCAAACGAACGACATGCCAACCATAACAATTTTTTCATGAAACAAACGTTTATTATGTGTAACTCTGTAACAATTCAAGAAAATAAATATGGTATAATACAATAAATACACTATTAAAGACGCACCTTCTCGATCCAATACATTACGCTTGGGAATCAAATAAAAATTATCTCATAGATATTTTATGGCATTTCAATATAAGCTTAGCTCTGTTATTAAAATCTTTACAGAACAGAACTCCACCTTCAATTGTGAATGCACATTCTAGGTTTCCTTGAAAGGCGCCTTTCCATTTATCGGTTAAGATTGAGCCCGATTCTTTTTATATAGCATCGGACTTTGAAACTTAATTTTGAAGGAAAAAGGAAAAATTTTTATACTCAATATGAAATATTTAAAATGTTTTCTAAATCAAAATTTGGGTACTACAATAAACAGGTTTAAATTTTGGAGATACATAATTTTTTTGGAGCAATACATACATAGGTTTATTATTATATCATCAATATATGTAGTATTTCAATAAAAGTTTGCATGATTTATATTTGTTTTATCTGGTTTAATTAGCACTATTTTAATTATTTAGCAAAGTATACAAATTTCTAAAAATTAATTCAAATTTTCAGAAATTTGATCGAGTTTTGTTATAATGCTTTTAAATATTTGAAATCGGTGCAGTCATTTTTGATAATACGCCAACAAAAGATGAAATTTTGACTTACATGCCTACCACAAATATTTGAAGTTTTATATTTTTAATATTTTCATGGTTTTCTAATCCTTCTCCTTAATAATATTTTTTTAAGATCATTGATACAATGAAATCATAACAGCAAAACTATGAGGCAATATTTTTATAGATATATTTATACATCTTTACTGCCCATAAACATTGCATTCAATTGCAACATTTTAGAAACAATGTGAAACTACGAGTTAATATTAATGTGCTTTTGATAATTAACGTTTATTTTTATGTATTCTATTTCTTATAAGCCATAAAATAGATAGAGCGGTAGTAATAAAAATTTATTAAACAAGACAGATCGGTATATTCTTATAAAAATATTTTTTATTTATAAAATTTCAAAGACCACACTATAATAAGAAAAAGTACACTATATAACATTGAATTAAAAATTAAAATTAGTAATTTTTAAATTAGTAATCTAAAAATGTACATAATAATATATTAATATAAACGACATCTGTAATAGTGCATTAAAATGAAAAAATGATTGATACATTTTGGTATACCTTAGAAAAAATCGATGTATGTGTTTGTATGTCTGTGTGTGTGTGTTTTAATTTACTAACAATATATAGTTTTGTTATAAAATACACAATTAAACGCACAAATTTGATTTACATAAAAAATCCTTATTAAAATCTTTATTTAAAGATAAGCTATGCACATAAAACCATATAACTTTTTTTTATTGGTAGCAATTTAGAATTTTTGACAGCCATTAAAATGTTAGACAGCCATTTCAATGAAATTATTTTCGATTATTAACCAAAAGGATTGCACTTTCAAATAGAAAAGATTTAAATTGACAAAATATTCAGTAGATTATATATAGCATTTTCAAAAAAAGTTATCTGACGGACCCTATATTACAAATACTATATTTGCCATTTTTTTCAAGTTGTTTGAGCTTTCTAAGACTTGGTAAGATTTGGTAAGATACATTACTTTTTCAATGGCATTTATTGATTAGATTTTTGTTAACCTAATTTTAATATTTTATTAACGATATTTTCTAGATATCAAAATAAAAATTTAAAAAATAAATTGTTTTTCTTAAAATGTTCTCTATTATGTTCTCTTATATATAATCATAATTTGTATATTTGTATCTCTCTATAGGAGAAAACAAAGCGCTTACAATTTCCTTATAATGTAAATATTGTTTTTATATGTACGCAAAGAGAATAGAAATTGTGTTTACTATAACATAATACTGTAAAATTAAAAAAATAAGTAAATTAATGATAATTTCATTCATAAATACGTTAAAAAACATAGTTGCAGATTATATTCGTTGTATAAATGTGAATGTTTTACAATGTCAAAAAGAGTAGAGAAAACAAAATTGATAAAAAAAACTGATAAAAATGGAAGATTTTCAGAAAATGTAAAATCAGATTAGAATGATTCAAAAAACATTTGGCGTGCTGATTTTTTTTTTGACAAAGACAGGTCCAGCAGTTTTTGAAATACCGAGCAAAAGGTGTAAAAATGACACTTTTTGAGATACGATTAGAATGATTCAAAACACATATGTGTTGACTGTGTCAAAAAATGTCAACAAAATTTCCGAAGAAAATCAATTTTTAACCTGTTCAAACTTTTGAATTTTTATAAAATTTAAACATTTCATAATGACTTTAAAAAATGTAAAAAATAAAACTAAAAAAAAAATTAAACAAAAATGAATGTACAAAGTTACAGAGCTTAAGATTCGAAGAACTTATATTACCTCTATAAAATAAGAATGATATATTTTAAAATGTTTATAATGATTATTTGAAAATATTTGAAACAATTGTTATTGATTATTGGTGAAATTTTGATCATTAATTATTTTTATTTGATGATGACAAAAGTTCCAGCAATTTAAATTGGGCTACAATGCCATACTACTTTACATTTTATTAGAACCATACAAAAACCTTATTATCCTTTTATTATTAAATTTAGAATTTCCGTCATAATCAAATTAGTTTGAATATGCTATGGTATGGTAATGTAAAGTAAGCAAGATTAATATACTAAATATCACCTCATGGAAATCAATGCTACAGTAATGCAGCTCTCTAAAACTGTACTTAATGCAAAAGGAAAGGACAAACATGGAATTGCAAATCAAGAACATAGCCAATGCGACACAACTTACTTCAGAATTTATTTATAATAATATACATCAACAACAACGCGAAAACTGTTGCAAATCTCACATTAAGCAAAACAATTTATTTTACGCCCGAGAGAAACGAGTTTTATTTCATTAATTTAGATTTTAAAATCTTGTCTGACGTCTATAAGGAAGAAGTAGAGAATTGGGCATTTCACGAATGTATTTTACTTATATTGACATTATTCTGTATTATATAGTTGAACTGAAAAATGCTGTACTTATGACGTCAAAAACCACACCTGAAACAACAAAAATTGAAAATTTTACGTCTTATTTTTAAAACAACTGTTGTAGAGTGCTTAGTTTTGTATTAAGATTATAGGAGCATTTGCATTATTTTACAAAAAACTTTTTTGTTTTGTAGAACTTTTTATCAACGTGGATTTCAAGCACTATTTTACAAAAAAACTTTTTGGTCACGTAAATTATTTTTTTTTGAACTATGGATTCTATTCATATATTAATAATAAAAGTATATGAAAACTTTATAATATTTAGGCTTGGTAGTTCTTGTTATTATAATTAGGCAACTGATGTTAAGTATAACACTTATAAATTAAATTTACTGGCATATCTTAGTTCTTTATTATTTTAATTACCTTTATCATGTAAAGCAATTAAAATTAATTAGTTTTTGAAATTTATAACTAATTAATTATAACAATTTAACATGAGAATGACCACTTCATTACATCTTTGAAATGACTAATTATATCAAAACTATATTGTTATTTTACAAATTGAACTCTCACATATGAAGTAATATAATTGCTTTATGTGTTTTATAATTTAATACATAATGAACGTCACTAATAATTTTAGACATTTTAAACTGAGCCAAATTTCAAAACTGTTCCACATTTGATTGCATAAGACAATTAAATTTTAAATTAAGATAATAAATTTTAAGTAATTGTTGTTTCATTAAATATAACATGTTGAAAACATTATTTTCTCATTTTACTAAATAAGTGCAGTTGATTAAAAAATTATAATTAATAATTGAATCTAATTAAGTCGTTGGTTAATAAGGAAAAGCCATTAACTCGTTAGCTTGAGTTATAATTGCTTAAATAAAATGTCATTTTATATGAGATTTTTATAAAAGTAAAACGATGTTATATATATATATATATATATTATATTAAGTTCAAAATCTAAGGTTGCAAAATAATAATGAAGAACTGTAGAAAATTTGTATACTTCAATGAATTATATTTTCAGAGTTTAATAATTTCAATTAATACTGGGAGATTATAGTAAATTTTTCAATAATGAATTTACAAAAAATGATTGATTTCAGATAGACCACTTATGATTAAAAATACCCCCAAAAATTTGGTGTATTAAAATGCATTCAGTATAAGCAAACAACATGAAGGCTTTACCAGAAAAAAAAATTATTAATATACATGATATAAGTTGAATGATTAGTTTTTATTTTTTATTAAAAGTAATATATAGATATAGAATATTGCATTAAATATGATTTTTCCAAAACTGAAAAAAGGTATAAAATCATAATCAATTTTTAATACTTTACTAAATTGATATAAAAATAAATTTAGATTTTAGAAAATAAAATAATTAGGAAATAATCATGTTCTACATGATCCAAATAAATAACGAATAGTTCAAATTTTAAGACAGATTTAACCGAAGACTGAAAAACTTTAAAATATAATCATATTTTAATATTTTACTATGAGCAAGTAAATATAAATTATAAAAAATATCCAATGGACTACATGATAAAATAATGGGTAGTACTGCCCTAGGGCAGGTCCGTGAGTAGAGCCAAACTCCTACTCCAATCAGGGAAGAATAGTGTGATTCACCGTTGCCACTTTACACCGTAGTACCCAAAATGGGCTATTTTCAATTGAAAACATATTCTTGATCTACATTTTGAAGTAAAAATGGACATCGCTACTGAACGATGTCAGGTTGTCAAGAGAGGGTTTGAACTCACGACCCTGTCCACACCATGGAACCATAACACCATGAAACACCCAATAAACTACATAATCTAAATAATTAACGAAAATTTATTAACTATGGTTTAACTAAAGACTGAACCAAATCGTATTGAATTATAATCAGTTCATTAATATTTTACTAAATTCATCAGTAAATAATATTTAACTATAAAAGATGAATTAATTGAAAAGCAATGTTCTCAAAACCTAGCATTATATCATAACGAATAAATATAATTTGTTAAAAATAAAATATTAATAAATTTATTATAGGTAAATTGTATTACTTATTTCAAACATCAATTCATATCCTCCTTTTATTATTAATCTATTTCTAATAAACTTTATATCCAATATAATTTACTTTCAATATGTAATATCATCTCGTCAATATCTGTAACGAGATACTTATTCCAAAATCACCGCCGGCAGTCAAGAAAGTTTTCATTTGAATATTGTGGGAGATTATTTTTCATATAGAAATATAGTTATATTATCATACATATCTAATGTGAAACTAGTTCAAAGGGATTTCAAATGATCTGTAAAACTTTCGCTGGAACAAAATGATAATATGGACATAAAGTTGACAAGACTTTCAATAAATGTATGCGACTTGTTCCTGCGATTCTTGATTTGCATTTTATAAATTATAAATTATGATATTAAAATAAGATTAAAACACATTAGTATGAGGGTTGTTAATTTAATTTTATTTATTTGGCATTACTAAAAAGGTCTACTTCGTTCTAAAAGATTGCACAACTCTCGAATGTTAATTGACTTAGAAGTGATTTAATAAATAATTTAGTATAAAAATTTTTGCCAATAAGATAGACAACAATGCATTATTCAGCCAATATACAGAATCAACTTGCCATTATTATTCCATATATGTTCAGTTATTAATAAATCTTGATACACATAAAAAATGAGAAATGGTAGAAAAATTCGAAATAGAATAAAATCGTGAATATTGATTTGTAATAATTTTACAAACAGCTACAGAAAATGTTCATATGTTCCGAAATTTCAAAATATCTATTTTTTATTCACTCATTATGATTTTATGATTCATTTATTATGCGTAAGTACTTGTGTTATCCTTGAAAATTATGTATTATTTTATTCGATTGCTGATTACTACTTAATTAACTAGAAACTACTTAAATACTTGGAATTTATACAATAATCATTATAGACATTTTTGATTTGATAAGTTTTGATTGAATTGGCAGAAATATTTATCATTATTAAAAAAAAATTAAAAAAAAGTTTGATCATAAATTTCAATTTTACGTTTAAAGAGCCCAATTTTAGTTTGAATCTACACAATAATATACAAATATTTGTTTTTAAATTCATTGAAAATGTTTAGTTAAGGTTTCAGAAAGATGATAGATGACTTTACAAAGAAAAGTCTAAAGTTCTGAAAACTTTACAAAAATTTAAACTTAATTTTATGTACCCGACAGAAAAAAGTAATACATGCTAGTAGTTCATATCACAAGAAGTTTGTAAAAAGTTTTTTTTAATAACTATATATTATTTAAAAACATGATATTTAATTAAATATAAATTTCTTATACTGTTACAATTTTTAACCAGGTTCTTGACGCAACATCCTGCTCACAAGCATTCTTACTTAACAGTTTTATAAAAATTTAAACCTGGACACTTGCAAAACACAAGCAAATTATTAACCAGTTCTGTTTCTATCATGTACGTGCAAAACGATTTTGAATTAGGTTTAAAAGTTTCGAATAATGTGCAAAACTTTCGCTAAATTGTTCAAGTGCCTTGAAAGATATATTGTAAGCTGCTAAAGACACATACCCATGATCGTAAAAATACACTACTCAAAAGTAGAATAGATTAAAAACGTATTTGCTGTATATGATTCGTAATTTATTTGGTTTGGTATTTTGAAATAAAGCTCTAATTTTCTTAAATTTATTTGTTCATGGAAACACGACTTTATCTATTTCTTTTTCTTCTGTTGGGCGTGTAACTTCTGTAGTATGATCTTGGCCCTTTTGATATTTAAATTGCATAATGAAACCTGCTGATATAATCCCGAAGGCTATTTATGGCTTAGAAAAGTACAATTCACTATTTAATAGAAACCTAAATGTTAAAGCAGATCAATTTAAAGGTGCCGTCCAATTAAAATATTTAGGGCACATATTGTACGATAGTTTTTATTAAAATAATGCTAGCTCAATATATACATATTGAAACAACTAATCAATATTTTTTTTATGAACTAACCGATGTATATCTCCATGACATAGACATAAACAATTGGTTATAACCTTAATTTTATTCATCCAAAATTTTTGTTTTCAAGCTTCTTAATTCTAGGACACTCCTTAATCATATAGTCCATACATTAATGACGTATCATGTTATTAATAGCTCATTTTATTTTATGCAGATATGTTCACTAATGCAATCTAATATTGCAAAATGTTAAATAAAAATTAATGTGTTGGTTTGTGAAATGTACAGTGAACATACATACGGGTACAACTCTAAAGCTCTAAAGTTGTTAAGTTTTATTAGCAAAGGTATAAATATGGTAATTTGTTTGCTGTGTACGTATAAATCAAATTAGTAAATGATAGAAAAACTATTAATGCATGAGCAACAGTGTAATAGACGTTTTTGCTAAATTTTACAAAAGTTTAAGAGAAAATGTACCATAATTATCAGAAGCAAAGTATGGCAGGCAAATAGATAGAAGAGTAAATTATTTGCTACTGTAAAAGTAGCAATTTTAGGTTAAGTAAAAATAAATACATCATATAACAATTTTGAATAATGTTTATTCGTAATGATAACACTCGTGATGCACACATTTATTAGTGTCAACTATTATACACATTTATATAATGATAAATTATAAATTATATATTTATAATAGCATTAAAAATATGTATAATATTTGAAAACTGTACGGATTTACACCGCAGTCGCGCCTAAAGAAGTTTTACTTCAAAAATATTGTGTATGTTTTTTTTTATTTTTGGAATTGGATTGGATGAATAAGGTAAGCACAAAGTTAATAAAAATTCAACAGCTATTAATGAACAAAATTAATTAATTTATTATTACAATGTAAGTGCCTCTTCCTAACTAATTTGCCCGCATTAATTGAATGTGATCATGATTATAATCTGATTAGCAACAATAACCTAGCTTAAATATTTATAAGATATTATTTATACAAGTTTTACTCTATTA
>NW_020537758.1:47921462-47960366 GCF_003426905.1 Ctenocephalides felis
TCTTTTGTACTTCCAGCAAATTGTACCTCCAGGTTAACTCTGTTCAAATTTGTTGTATAATATAATATCATTTAATGTTATATGTAATTCTGTAATGTAGTAGAAAACAAATTATTGCCAAGCAACTACTATTAAAAAAATTTTTACAAAAATGCTCAAATTTTTCGTTAGTCTATCCACTAATTCTGGTGGATAATTTATGGATTGGGTAATATGCTGTAGTAAATTAATTCCTGGTCACTTTTGAAACCCTTTAAAGTGACCAGGATATCGTTTTGCAGTTGTGTAGGATATTTGGTCTGGTTAAATTTAGTTTAACTTCTGTATTAAATTGTTTGTTGAGGATCATACGGTAGACAGTGGATATTGATTAAGAAGTAAAAATTTTAAAATTCTATATTTCTTGTGTCCAACAATTATTTAATGGATTTATGGTGATATATATATATATATATATATATATATATATATATATTAGGGTGGTCCTTAAAATGGTCATTTTCGAATTTTCTTGCTCCCAGGGGCACAAATGGTTCCAAATTGATAAAAAAAACAATTCTCTGAAAGTTTTAGCTCTTAATATTAACGTTTAGATAGAGTGCAATTCAATCAAAGTTTTGTATGGAAATAGCATGGAAAATTTTTCAAAATTTTTAAAAATGTTTTTTAGATGTAATTTAGCGAACAAATGAATGAATAAAACTTATTTATTTGTCGCTAAGTTATAGTTAAAACATTTTTTTTAAATTTTCAAAATTTTTTCCATGCTCTTTCCATACGAAGTTTGATTGAATTACGCTCTATCTAAACGTTAATATTAAAGGCTAAAACTTTCAGAGAATTGTTTTTTATCAATTTGGAACCATTTGAGCACCTGGGAGCAAGGAAATTCGAAAATGACTATTTTAAGGACCACCCTAATATATATATATATATATATATATATATAAATATATATATATATATATATATATAAATATATATATATATATATATATATATATATATATATATATATCTAACCATTTTAAAGACACACTTATGATTGTTTACTAGAATATACAGGTCACAAAAAATAGAATTAACCTATTAGAATCTAGAACTTTAGCAAGTATTGTGAATATTATATATCACAAAAACTGATAAATTATTTAACCCTATTCTACATGTAGTACACATTTATAAGCATGTAATTAATAAAAAGTAAAATTTAACATTTTTGTATTATTTATGAAAATGTATAAAAATAAATCATTTCATTCTAAAATTGTTTTATTCTTTCTATGTTTATATTAAAACTGTATAATTATATTCACAGACGGATAATATTTGTTCTTGATACATATGCTATAGGAAATGTAATTCAGAGCATCAGCGCAACCTGAATTGCTCGACATCTAGGCGATATTCGTAAATTATTTATTTAAACTTTGTTTATGAAAGAAAACGTTGTGGAAAATTCTATAAACAAATAAAAATTGTCTTATAATTTTATATTTCATTAATAATACAGTTTTATGCTTCTATAGGGGCTCTAAATTTATTCAATTTTAAGTACTTTTGGCCAAGTGATTGAAGTGTAATTGTAGAGTCGACATCCAGGAAAAACTTCATATTTTGTGTTAATTTTAATAATTACACACACACATATATATATATATATATATATATATATATATACATAATAATTTATATTTCAAAAACTAGTGAAAACCCAATTAATTAATATTTTAGCTGAAGTTTTTTTTTTACAAAAAGTGATCGAAGTTAATTTTTGCAAAACTTGCTGACTTTCAAAATGTGCTTAAATCATAAGTGAAGCTTTTGTAATTGATATTTTGTAATAAGAAATCTACATTATCTACTTTATTTTCTTTATTTAACCAATATTATGAAATATTTTTTTATTTGGTTTACCTAATTAAGGTTTAATTAAATTTAAACATTTTTTTATAGTTCAAGGTAAGTACTTCATTGTGTAAATTATAAAATGCAAATTAAGTCGTGTGATTATTATATTAATTATAATATATTGTTTATTGAAAATAATCCGAAAATAAAACAATTACATCTTATTAAGAATAGAGTTAGTTCCTTATTTATAACTTTGCATTGAAGTATGAAATAAAATGAAATAAATATGAAATGATTTCTGCAAATCCTTGTTGCTTTCTACAAATCTTGACTGCTTTTTTATAAGTTATAATAGCAAAAATCCTGACAGATTTCTACAAATCCTGAGAGCTATTTAAGGGTCTTAACGTATTTCTACAAATCTTGACAATAATATCTCATATCAGATTATTACTGCTTTCGTGAAATCTAATTATTCTTTTGAGATTTCAGCTTTATTTGAGCTTTTTTTTAATAAAATTACAACTCATAAAATATTGCTCTCGCAATCATTGGTGAAAATTAAATAATTTTTCTATGTGCGAATAACAATATTTTACAGCATTTAGGTAAAGCAATGCAAGGATAATAACGGTAATAAAATAATATTCAAATATCTTGAACCCAATAAATTTTATTAATTACCTTTTTACTTAATAGCAACGTAATAAAACGAGTTATGTTATAAGTTATGTAGTTGTGTACATGTGATTGAATGAAACAAAAGTCGTAACTGCAAATATGTTGAAATAAACCATATACAATTTGTTTATAACTATCAGCTAAGGCGGGGTAATGAGATTTGGTTGCATAATGCACAGCTACGCATTTTCTCGGTCTATAAGGAGTCTGTGATACATTAGATGTGTGTCAGATTCTTTGAAATATCCGACAGAAGACGTTGTCGGTTTTGGATGAGCAACCTTTATAGAACAATAATAATCACTAGTGATGCATAGCATCTTAAGGCAGATTGCTGGAACTTTCCTTACCAAAAATTCAATTTCTTAAAAAATATTTTTTTTAACTTTGAAAAAATTAGATTATTAAGAATTTTTATTTTTTTTTTAAATTTTGAACCTATTTTCAAAGCATGGAGCTGCATAGACAAAATATCAAATACGATTAAACATTGGTACGGAACTCATACAAGTGTAAACAAAATTTGTTTTTATTATTAAATACTCTATAAAATATCTGATAATTTCATGTGCATATGTCTAATAATCATTTTTATTATTGGATCTGCAAAACCGTTAGATCTGCATTTCCAAAAATTTCATCAGTTCCTCATTTTGTTAATGCAAATAAAATGTTTGCAAATGTTCCAAATTCTAATCGGACACCCCGTTGCCTCAAAAATTGAATTACCATCTTTAACACTTTTTTCCCAGTATCTTTGAAACAGCTGGACCTGTCTTAAACTAATCAGAACGTCGCCCCGTCAATACAAATCAAATGTTTTTTATATTATCGAAATCGGTTAATCCGTGTTTAAAAAATCGTGGATGTACATACATACATACATACAGGCACATACATTTTTTCTAATTGTAAGGTATGCCAAAAAGTTCAAAAACATCTTAAACATCTTAAATTTTTCATAATATATAACTTATCCTACGGCAAGTTAAATAGGCAATTCTTCCAGGAAAATTTACAGTCAATCAGATTCAGAAGTGCAAAATTGAAGATAATTAGAAAAATGATGCTCACAAATCATTTTTTAAGCAATAAGTTCAACAAAGTAGATTATTCGACGGATAGACAAACTCAATACAGACCAAAGTTTCATTTCATTCAATAAAGTTGCATTTTTGAATTAGTTCAATTTAGTGCAATGGTCAAATCAATTAGTCACTCGATGAATTATGATGAATTAAAAACTCTATTTCGTCAAAATATTCAGGGTTTTATTGTATTGTTTTGTTATGTATTTATTATTTAGCGTTTATTTTTAAAAAGTTCTAAAATATAATTGCATTTTTAAATTGAACTGAATGATTTAGATTGAGCATTAATTTGTTGAAATATTTAGGATTTTATGTTATTGTTTTGTATTTAGTATTTGGCGATTATTTTCAATTAGTTTCTTTTATTTACCTGATTTGATTCACTAAATGATAACCCATATCAAGTGTCAAAATGTTCAAATGAAAAATCAAAATTATTCAATTATTGAATTTGACGAAGTGGTTATAAAAATGAATGATGGATTGGATAAAACGTGAAATAAATTGTAGAAAAATAAAGTTTTTTAATATGACTAGTTCTTAGAGTAGACTCTCTTCGACTCAGTAGATTATAAAAATACAAAACTGCACACAATGAAAACAAAACTTGATTATTAGATCATATTAAACTTAAACTTTATAAATATGACTAACAAATATAAATAGTAAATGAAATATAAACATCAATCACTTTCCAGCGATATGCAAAAAACCACTCAAGCTTTTCAATTTTAATTTTTGCTGCCAACAAAAGATTTGCAAACTCTGACAAGAAATATAAACATAGATACTATGCCATTAATAATATAATTAACGATATAAAATAATTTAATAACTAATTTGAAATATGTTATTTTGGATACTTTTTACAGAATCAAATAAAATATCAACAATGAAATTTTATTCAAAGATCTATATAATTAGGTGCATCTACTTTTTGTATTAACTGAAGTTTTCATTATTTTTGACCTTAAATAAATTATGTACAAATTCCTAAATAATTTTTAGATTATACAAATAATAATTACATCCTTGTTATTGATATAAATTATGAGCATTTATAATATAAAAATTTTAAAAATTACATATGAACTCTACAAGTTAATATATTGTTTTATAGATTTTTCCAAAATTTTATGCAATTTAAAATACGTTGAGCTTGATTATCAATATTGCATTAAAATTTGAAATCTATCTAGAATTTTACTAATCGTTTTGAAACGCAAAATATATGATGGCTAATGACTGTGAGATAGTTATTTCATCATGTAGATATTATATGAAGCCTATAAAAATTTTATAGTTTCATAAGGAATCATTTAAAATATTGAATAAATAGATACATTAAATCTATTAGCAGTAAAATTCATATAAAATATTAGTTGAAGCAAGATCTGTATAAATATTATATAAATTTTTAGTGATTAATGCAGATTAGTGTCGAATTACATGTTTATAAATTTTACAAAATAGACTAAAAAAATTATGTAACTGTCTACAATTACAACACTTACTCTAATCTATATTCCAGATTTGATATCATAACTGACGGGAATGCGAAATAAACCGGAAAACAGTATTTTTAAAATTTAAAAACATATCGAGTTGCAGCACGTATAGAACTTTTACTTATATAACAAGCAATAAACAGAAGTTTAATATATATATATATATATATATATATATATATATATAATATATATAATATTATAGTATAAATAAGAGCACAAAGCACTCGAATTTATTACACTAACATTATTTCATAAATTTAGAGACGTTTTTCATCCTTAACTATCAACTATTATATAGTGTAAATTGAAACAAATATTATTGATTATTTTATAAATAAATTATTGATTAATATATTCAATTAAAAAAATGATTACAGACCAATCTTATACTTTGTCAAAAAGCTTGACGATATGAATAAAAAGTTTAAGACTCTAATCGTAAATAAAAATATACTTTATAAATACTTGTATTTGTAATTGTTCAGAGAACCTAAACAATTTTACCTAAGATTATCATGATATATCTGTAATTATCATCTAAAAGTTATCACAAAGTAATTTATATTAATATCATAAAGTATTGAGTTGATTATAAAAGGAAAAAACTAAACAAACTAATAAATCGGTCAGTCGCTTAATAAATAGAGAAAATTCTCTATAAAATATTGTTAATATTTAATAAAATTAATATAAAATATTATTATTACTAAGAAAATATAAAACGTTTCTACCTTTATTTGATTACTCAGAACATAGTTGACATTACTTTCAAGGTTTCTAATCATTATCGGATAATTTTATTAAATATTTAATCTTTCTATGAATGTGTATTGCCCAGAAATAAAATACATGTTATATATTATATAAATTTATATCATTTATTTATAAAGTATATTTCTATTTGCGATTGTGGAATTAAAAAAATGTTTTGAATCTGATTAAATTATTAATAGCATTTGATTGAGTAACAATAATATTAACCTAATTAATTATCTCAAATAAGGCAAAAATAAAGGATTAACACCAAATCAAACTAACAAAAAAGCTATTTATTATTTATTAAACTAATACCAATCTAAAATATATTTGGTTAACAATAATGCAACAGAGTGTAATGTTTTGAATAACTTACTACTTGAATTTTAATTTTTTTTATTTTATTTCAATATTTAGAGTTTATAAGTTATGAAAGGTGCATTTTTATTATATACATATTTGATGTAATCAATTGATAATTAGTATTTATAAGGTTTACTGAATTAACTTCCCGTGAGGTAAGTTATAGTAATCGCAAAAAAATTAAAATGTAAATTTTCATACATCAATACGTTTCAGAGATTTCCGAACATTTTAGTGTATCTTAGAAAGATGGATGTATATGTATGCATATGTGTATATGTGTGTATATGTGTGCATGTGTGTGTGTGTGCGGATACAAATTTTCGTCGACGATTTTGCAAACACGAATCAACCGATTTGACTAACTTAAAAAACATTTGATTTCTACTGGTAAGGAGACGTTCTGATTAGTTTTTGGCAAAGGCAGGTCTAGACGTTTCGAAAATACGAGACAAAAAGTGTCAAGGAAATTAATTCGTTTAAATCATTCAAAAAATATTTTATCTGAACAATTAAAATTTTTGTAAAGGCAGGTCAGCGTCTCCATAGATTCAATAAAAAAAATAAAAAATAATGCCATTTGGAGGTCAAAAATGAATATTAGATTATCAGATATTTTATAAAGATTATAATAATAAGTACAAATTTTGTATACAATTATATTTTGACGTCATATCAGCTATGCAGCGCATTGCTTAAAAAATTTAAAAAAATATCAAAATACAAAATAAAATCCAATTTTTCAAAAAAGTCATTTTTTTTTAAATTCCAAAATTTATTAAAAATCTAATTTTTTTAAGGTTTTACAAAGTTTTTTTAATAACTTAGTTTTTGGTACTGGAAATACTAGCAATTTGCTTGAGGCAGGATGCCATGCACCACCAATTGTATTATAAAATTAAGTTAAATGGGTATACCGAGCGTTTATTGTTTATTTTAAAATTTTACATATCACACCCTCGTATTTAGTAACGTGTAAACGTGCCAGAAAGTCCTAAATATTTCTTATTATAATTATTCCTAATTCAAGAGAACTTGGAAAATCCACAAAAAATTGAGAATTAGAATAATGTGAGTCGGTTTCGCGCTGACCAATTAAAAATATCTACATTGATCATTTTCACCTCCTCTCGCCATAAATTTTGATAAATCTAACTACAAGGGTATTTTCATATGAGTAAAATTCGTTAGTAGCTGTATTTTAAATTTCTTGATTATAAAAAAAAAGCTTTACTAATTGCGCGAACCTCGCAGTAACAAATAAAACCAATGGTTACTATGATATAGAAAATGTTAAACTCTGTTGCCATTGAATTCAGAACAGTAAAATGGTTTGAAATATGCGTTAATGTTTCTCACAGAGATAATTATTTCATCGTTTATTTTTCAAGAGAATGTCACTAATCAAGTATGAATGAAAAGTATCGATTTTGTTCAGAAAGTTTATAAGGACGACTATTTTCTTTTGTCTTTCGCTGGTTATGAAACGGGTTTAACTTTCACACTTATTTGAATATGCGTGTGATGGCGAGAGAGTATTACAGATTACAAGTTTTATACAATTAGTTTTATTTTCTATTACCTTCTAATGCTCTTCACAACAGGAAGCTTCGGATGATATATAATTTGTAATATAGATTTGCTTCTGCAGATATGTTATTTTGATTATATAACTCGGAATAACACTATATTTTTGTACTAAAAATATGTAATGTGATACGTTGGATGTAACATTTTGCTTCAACTATCTTAAAATTCAATTTTAGAAGAGCAATGAAATTTTCTGTTACTAATAACATATAGTTGTTAGATTTCCGCTTTTGACTTATTTATGATCTTTGATAAGCGTTTATCTCTTTGTCAAATGAAGAAAAGTTTAAAAAATGCACGAAAAAAGAAAAAAAGATTCAAGAAAATATATCATGAAACGGTCTATAATGCAATAAGTAAGATTCAAGTCAAAACTGTTATAAGTCAGATTTAAGTCATTTTCGATCGTGAACATTCAATAGTATCATTCGATTTTCATCTATATTATGCAATATTGCTAAATAAAAGTTATTAAAATAAAAAAATAAAATTTTCATTATTACTTAACTAAATGACATTAAATTTTTTAAGGTAATTTTTTTAAGGCAAGTTTCTAGGCAATCGTTGTTTTACCATATAATGTATTTGTAAACAATTTTTAGAGAATTCAAAAAATTACTAAGTGCATAAATTGTATACTATTACAAATCTTGTTTAATATAATATAATTTCTATTAACAATATTCTTTTGATCATATTTTACTAATAAAATTAATCTGAAAGTTTTACTCACATTGTATGGAAATTGAAAATATAGTAAAATCAAATCTAACACTTTTTTCGTCTTGTGACTCATATAGTTATCGCAAATTCCAATTAATTTATAATAACTTACATAGTCACTGCAGTTTCCAATAAACTCTTTCAGAGTAAAGGCTTTGATATACATATGATTTGCAAAAAAAGAGAGTCATAAATCGAAAAATTGTATTTCATATTAACATTTCCAAACAGTTGATATTATGGGTTTAATAATGTTTTTGTGCATAAATACAACTACAAATGAATCTACTTGGAACAATTAAATAATATTCAACTAAAACATCCTATTACATTTAGTTAAAGATAATTTGTCAAAACCATTTGATATTTGACGTATGAGCCGTCGGCAATTGTTTCATTTTAAATTAGGCTTCTACAAAAAAAAACTGAAAATGTAAAGTTTCTGTTTTGAAATAATATCTAACGTTCCGGTTTTGAAATAATATCAGTTTTTGCACAATCTCCGGATTAACACAAATTTTTCAAGACTAAAACTGGCAAAATCCGTATAGCCATTTCATAGTTTTACCATACCTGACATAATACCGAGCTCTATTATTATATATAAGATTAGACCTACAATTAGCTTAAATTATAATGCCAAATTTTGTTAATAATTTGTATTGATATATTATTAAAAACCTCGAAAACTAACTTAGTTATAATATTTTAATTTGGAGAGCATAATCAAACTATTTTTATCTTAATATATCATGTAGTAATAGCTGAATAAGGAAAATAGAAATATTTGCCTTTTTTATTAAATTGGCCTCGCTTACTTAGAGCATTTAACCCACTTTATTTCTTTTGCACTATTTTTATTATACCAAATATTATTTATTTATTATTATATCCTAAAATATCTTTATAATATCATATGCTATCTGTATATATCCTATACTATCCAATTTTCTTTATAATTGACTTCTTCATTCTTCTTTTTCTTTAGCCTTGTTTCTTCTAACTTCTAATTGTATTCTATCTTAAATCAACAATTCAAATTCGACTAAACACGGAGCATTAGCCACTTCTTCATTCCTATTTCTCTTCTAATCTTGCATTATCTTCTAACTTCTAGTTTTATTCAACTCCTATCCTCTTTTATTTCTTCATTCTTCTTTTTATTTTTGCGTGTTCTATTATTTTGTTTCTTCTTACTTCTAATTCATTAATGAATTCTCCAGAGTCAGTTGCAAAATAAGTAAATGATTTCAAAATATATGCATGAACAATGACAAATTAATCGGCAGAAAATCATAATAAGCCTGAAGCATATCATATTAAATGATAGAAGACATTATTCAAGAACTTGGAAGCCAACTATTAAAATGTTCATGGCTATTAAATGTTGGTTTATGAATTGTACTGCCTATAAAATAAATTTACTGAATCGAATTAAGAATTCTGTAAAATAGTAGGACCATTTTTTAATTGTGAGATGGAAATGGTTAATGTCAGAAAATTACTGATATTAAAGAGCAATCTTAAAAATAACTGCAAATATAATTTGGAATAGATCTGATGAAGCAAATCGAAGTGCAAAATAACCATGATTTCATCAGTTGTTTAGTAATTTTTTTATTTATTTAACGTCAATCTAATATATGCAGTTTACTTTAGAAAATATAAAATGAACAGAAATATAATAACATGTTAAAATATTAGTCAAATAATGTATATTTTGAAAAGTGTCTAATAATGTGATAAGCCAAAGATTATCTGTTAGAAAAAAAACTAGATATGCTCTTTCTGATGCTATATAATGTTGGCTGATAATTTCATAAAACTTGATTGATTAAACTATAATATTTACTATTTCACATAGTCATGTATATTTAAGAATATCATTAAATATTAAATAACTTATTAGTTATAAATGGAAAAGACACACGGTAACCCCAAGAGGTCAATTTTCAATTAAGTTTCAATTTATTACTTGCGTAATGAGTAACTTCTTATCACATTTTAATCAGACAAGCAGAAAGTGAAATTAAATTTTAGTTAAAAATGTTAACTTCATCTATTTGATAAATAACAGATTCCAATGGATTTTTGCGTAGTGTTAAAATTCATCATAAAATATTATAGTTTTGAGGAAATTATGAAGTTGTGAAGAGTAATCAATGAAATGAAAATTTATAGTATATTTTATATTTATATTATGTATTATATTTTATTTATCTAATAAATAAAGTTGATACTTTGATAATAATCAATTTCACTTCTCATTTGACTAATTTTAATGGGGTAAGTGGGCACTTGTTACACAAGTATGTAATATATAATAATAAATTCAAAACTGAGCCCTCGGGTCTTTTATCGAAGTAAAACTTCTTTAGGCGCGACTAGGGTGTAAATCCGTACAAATGCAACGGAAGTTGCGTTACGCCCGAACTGTACGTCATTCGCTCTCTATGAAATCATTTCAATACGGGTCCATTGTGATTAGTTGTTGTGTATGGGAATAGAGATCTGTCGTTGTATGCGTACCGGGATCAACATTGCATGCGGTATCAGCAAGCAAATCGGCATAGATAAATGAACATTTTAAAGTTACATCGAAGAATATGAAGAATCAGAACATTATTTTACCCGGTTTCTTGAAAATAATTAAACTAAACATTTGTGTCGAGTACTATACGTAAGTCTATTGATTAGAAATTCTTTTTATATTATTCGTAGTTTCTATAACTCTTTGAAGTTATTAAAATGAAAAACATTTTATAGGCAAAACAGATATTACAGCTGTTCAAAGAATGAGATTATATCGTCAGCGAAAAAGTAAAAAAATATACAAGCAGTCAATGAATGTATGTTAATTTTAATTACTTGAAGTTCTTTAAACACAATTACATGATTAGTGATGTTGCGAAAACAATATTTGTTTAGGCGTTGTTTAACATAATCCACTGTGTGAACGAATATTATAGAAATTACGGCAATTACTTCATTTCCCTAACGAAGGTCCAAGTCCTTAATGCTAATTACAATGACAAACCGTTCGTGTCATATTTGAAGTTTGACTTTATTTAAGTCCTTATTAAAGACTTGAAGTATTACATTATTGTTTTCAAATATTATACATATTTTTAATGCTATTATAAAAATATAATTTATAATTTATCATTATATAAATGTGTATAATGATTGACACTAATAAATGTATGCATCACGAGTGTTACCATATTATTAATAAACATTTAAAATTGTTATAGGATGTATTTATTTTTACTTAAATGCCATCTTGCGCAGTAGCTAATAAGTTTTACTTCAATCGCATGTGAACCTTACGGGCACTTACAGATATCGGGAATTTCATCTAAAATTTACCACTTACACCTAGTTTAACTGGAATTCGACTTGTGTAGTATATTTTAAATATTCATTACATGCTCCATATCAGTTTTATGCAATATCTAATAGGTATATGGCAATTAAATGATTCGAGTATATAGAACAAGATGAGAAAGTAAATTCCCATGTCTTCATGTAAATTATATATTGTGCGTTAAGAAAATATCTCATTGCGTTATTTCTATTACGTTGTTTTAAACATGTACCTATCGTTATATTGATGTAATATACGATCCTATGATGTGATCTTCCGTATAGGAAATGCCCATTGATCTGCTGGATAGTATTTCCAGTTTATGATTCAATTTATCGCAAATCATATAATGGAATAACATCATTAAGTAAATTTGTAAAATAAATTATTAGCTGATGATAATTCTATTGAGAGGTTAAGTAAGAGGTTTGCAGAAATCGGAAGTAATTTGGCTTGACGGTTTCAAGATTATTATTATAAGAAACAATAAATCAATTTTATGTAATTTGACTCATTTGTGAGTTAATTTTCTAGTAACACAGTTAATTCGTTTATTATATGTACTTGATGTTCCAGGAAACAACGTCAAGCCAAAACTGGATGACAGTATTAATTGCAACTACTATTAATGACAAAAATTAACAATTATCATGCAGTTTGAAAATTCAGTTTTCAAGTGCAACCTAGAGCTTTCGTTAAACTGGGTTCATTTTGACGAAAATGTAGTTGAATTTTATTAGCTTTTTCCTGAATACTTTGGAACCATAACCGTGAACAACATTTTCAGAACGATAGAACTCAATTATAACTATTGCTCGAACTATTTGTTTAACTATGAATTTACTTTTTTTTATATTTGTCGAGGTCGGCCTTAGGTAAGCGGGTTAAGAGTGACTGGACTTCATTCAGAGGTTCCGGGTTCGATACACACTTCGAGCAGCCTATTGTCAAGCAGCAGTAACAACAATTTTCACTTAGAAATATAGATAGTAATCTGTTTCTAAGTGAAAATAGTCTTTACCTGGCATTGCTGCAACAATAAAAAGTCTACTTTAATATATAAATTCTAATCATAAAATTATCATATATGGACGTATTAACCATTGGGTTACCATCTACTCTACGACGTGAGGTTTTAATAACTAAAATAAGAAAATAAAAAAATGGCAGCTTTAAAACGCTCCATTTTATACCTATTAAACATTACAGAATGTATACTTTATAAAGATTTACTTGTTTCTCTATTTGCTAAAAAAGACTCTTCAATCTCAAATAACCAGATAAAAGATATATTTATTAACTGTTAAGCGTTTTTCTCTAATATGTATTTAGCTAGTAAATACTATAAATATTACATTATTTTGATATGAGTAAGTTGAAGGTAATTAATTAAGAGAAATAATAAAAAATATAAGTCAACATTTTTATTCGTGATTTTTTTGTAGTAGTAAGAAGTACTAGAATTTAACAATAATCAATCTCCATAAATTGCATAGTTCACGTAATATAAAGAAATTCTAAAGAACTCAGTATAAAACAAATAATTATATAAATACACATAATAATATATGATATTAAAATACACAATATTGTAATAAAATTAGAGATTTTTTCTCTACTAAATTTTCTCTCTTTTCTCTCTAAATCATATTACATCAAGGCTGAAGTTGTTACCACAAAATTATGACAGATCTAAATGAACAAACAAAGTATGTAGAGCAACTATATATCGAAAGCATCAATATAGCAACACTGGGATAAGTAAACATATTAAATACAAGTAAAAACGGATATCAGTACTACTTGATATCAAGCTGGTCGAAGTGAATATAAGGCATAAAACTCTATTACAGCAAGGCCAAAGTGGTTACCACAAAATCACGACAAATCTAAATAAACATACAAAGAAAGTATAGTATGTAGAACAACTATATATCGAAAGCAACTATATAACAACACCGGGATAAGGATAGTTATACTAGTAAACATATTATATACAAATAAAATTGGATATCAGTACTACTTGATATCAAGCTGGTCGAGGTAAATGTAAGGATTCAAATCGTATTACAGCAAGGCCAAAGTTGTTACCACAAAATTATGACAGGCCTAAATAAACATACAAAGAAAGTATAGTATGTGGAACAACTACGTATTACAAGCTGATTTTTGTTTGGTTAATTATTTAAGAACACCTTAGAAAAAAAAGGAATTGTTTACATAATTACATTACAATTACAGGAAATCCGTTTGAATTAGCAAAGTGAATTGGCCCATCTTGACGGAAGAGCTTATGGAAACCAGGTTTATCGAATAATTCTCGATAATGGGTGTGATCCATCGTCATTATGCAATTCTCATCCCAACACGAGACAAGACAAGACAACAACACAAGAGGTCAACAAATGCAACATGAAAGATGCTGCAACGTTACAAAGGTCATCAACGCGAGAACATCTTAGAATCGCATCACTAACCTAAACTTGTTTCTCAAAGTACAAAGGCATTATGGACATTCCTTGACTTTAAAATGTTATAATATTCAGTGGAAATAGCATCTGAGAAAAGGAAACTGATAATGTATCGATTTTGTATCGAGTTAATATAAGGTATTGGTAAAATGGATTTTTATTGATTAAATCTATATCAAAATTGATTCAACCGTAGGATAAGTCGCAACAAAATCAGAATGAAAATTTTTGTATATCTTTACGGTTCACAGACGCCCTGAACCTTATGGCATGCCGAAGAAAAAAGAAAGCAAGTTTTCGGCCGAAAATGTAGACGAAAATTGCGGACACACAAAACACACACACACACACACATCCATTTTTTCTGTATGTCAAAATGTTCAGAAACCCCTGAAACATGAAGATATGCAAAAAAATTTATTTTCGATTTCTGGCCCATTACTATAACTTACTCTACGGGAAGTAGAGTAAATAATTATATAATTAATTAATATAAAATAAAGTAAATTGAAGTTTAAATCAAACGTAAGTATGTGATTCTTTTAATTCTAAATATATACAGTTATTTAGTGTAAGAAAAATTATTGCATTACATTGGTATCTGGAAACTGCAATAATCAATTTTAGAGCTATTACAAAATGATTTTACAATGATTTGGATATACAATGAACGATGCCTCGAAGAGAATTATCTGGAAAAATCATTAAGTTGGGAAAATTAATCATGAGTTAATGTAATTAGCCAGAGTGCCTCAGGAAGAATAAAATTCAAGAAAATAAGAAGAATTTAAAAATGGACATTATATGCCCAAATCAGTTATTATTTCATTTCATTTAGACGATGCTAGCAGTTCGATTATATTTTGTATAAGCGTTTATATATATGTTATACCAACTTTATGCTTATTTATCATTTTTACCTTTTCCTATAACACAAAAAACATAAAGTTGTGTGTATGTGCAGATACATTTTGGTTTTGAGAGCGCAGATCAACCGATTTGAATGATTAAAAAAAAATTCGATTTCTGTTGATAGGGAGATGTGCTGATAAGGCATACCATGGATGCAAGCAGTCTCGGCCGTTTTGAAGGTACGGTGCAAAAAGTACAAAGAATTGCAATTTAGTTTTTGAGTGAACAGAGCGTCCGATTTGGAAAATTCAAAAAACATTTCACTTGTATTAACGAATTGAAGAATTGATGAAAAAAATTCTGAAAGGCAGCTCCAAAAGTTCCAGAGTTCAAATAAAAAATTAAACAAGTGGGGCGCATGGCATCGTGCCTTAAGGCAAATTGCCAAAACTTCCCGTACCAAAAAAAACTTTTGAGAAACTATAAATTTTTGCCAAAAATTTACTTTTGAGAAAAAAAAGAGTTTCTGAAAAAAAAGTTTTACTTTGAAATATTTTGGAAATCCTAAACTTTTTCTCAAAGCAATCATACTGCTTTATCTGCCGAGGACGAAATATGGAAGCGCGTAAGCGCCGAGTCGCCGTCTAACGGATACACATTGGTACGGAATCCATAGGAATATAAACAAAGTTTATACGTTGTGTCAAAATCTTTATAAAATATCTGATAATTTTATGAGCATAATATGTCTAATGATAATTTTTAACCCCAAATTGCATTTTTTTTTACTTTTTTCACAAGATCTCTGAAACCGTTAGATCTGCCTTCATGAAAATTTGATCAATTCTTCATATTGTCAATACAAGTAAAATGTTTTATAAATTATTAAAACGCTCTGTTCTCTTAAAAACATTGTATAAAAAAAGTATTTAATTAATTCATAATTAAAAAAAAACATCTAAGCTTACAATTTACCAAATTATTAAGATCAAGTAGCATACGGAGAAAATAGTGTTATTACTTAATTCTTGCATAACAGAAAACTTAACACAAATTACGAATGACTTGTATATATAATAGTGTGATTACAAATCGGTTCGAATTACATCAATAATATCCCAGAAGAAACAGTAGCTCTTTGCAAACAGATCGCTTAACTAGATCTTTCCTATCACATTGCATGTTTTTATACCGATCGAACAAACATACAATTACCTCTATTTATAGTGTATGTTACAATGTATAATAAAGTTGATTATTTTTAAATTCAAACATCATAATAAATCCATAAACGAAACCTTGCAATTATTTTAAAACCTGTAAAATATATAGGTGAATATAGGTTGCAAGTAATAAATGTGACGTATTCAATTCTATTATAATTCTATTTGTTTTAGTTTATAGGCAATTTTATTTGAAAAAAATCTAATAAGTCGTGATAAGTTAAAAAGGTATTTGACGATCACAGACACATTTCAATAAAATATTTGCCAACACTTTTTTAACTAACATCTAAGTAGTTTTCTCTTTTTTATCAAAATGATTAGGAAGAGTGATAAAGATCCGTAGAAAGATATATAAACTTCACCTAAACATAAAGTGTTTATATATTTGAATGTTACAAAGACATCTCTGAATTAAGCCTTTACAATAATGTTTTTTAATAGGTAGAGCGGAACTAAAAGATCCACTACCGATATCTCAAAAATACGTAAAGTTACGATATTTTTAGCAACAATATTTGAAAATAGATGGAAAAATTGTATAACCAGCTATCACCTTAATTCTTACGACGTTCCTATCGGAAAAAAGCGAAAATATTTGAAAATCTATCATAAAAGTATTTTCTTTAGCTGTTAGTTTTTTTGATCGTGAGCACTGTTGTTTAGTTTGCGTCACCTTAATATAATTTTTAAGTATAGGTTAATCAATGAAATTTATATTTCGCATTGGTTGAATAATGTAGCATATATTTTGTAAAACTCCTTTAAAATTAAGACGTTGGACTTGTTTGCTTCTTATCTGTCTCAATTTACGTTGTTTACGGGGTAAAAAGAACCGGGTTATAAATTTTTGAAATGCAGCAAATTAAACACATTTCTACAATGATGAATTAGCTCGGAGTTTTACTAATTATAGTCAGATACTTGTTTGTTTGGTATGGATAATTTGTTGTTATATTGTTAGTTTCGTTTTCATAGTTGCTCAAAATCGAATTGGACCCAAATTATATACGAAGGAGAATTGCATGCTTTAATAATATTATTACTCACCATGAGTAGTGTAAGATAAAAGAACTACATCTTGAAAAAATATCCAAACTTTTATATTTATTATTACTATTTTATTATCTACAATTAAATTAACTATGTACTATTACTGCAAACTATCAAACCACTATCATTATCAACTACAAACACCTCTATGAAATTTAGTAGGGTTTGAAATAAGTTCCGAAGAACACAGTATACTGTAATAATTTCATTCAGAGACAACATAGCCCTATCTCAAAAATTTTTCAAGTTATAGGCGTTTAAACGTTTGAAAATTGAAAATTTGAAACAGTTTTTGCGAATATCTCGCGAACGGTAAGAGGTATCGTAATATTTTTTGCACTGGGTTAAAGATTCTTTAATTTAAAATATATCATCGAAAAATATCAAAGTCCTATGTTAAAACATTCAAGAAAAATGCTCAAAAACAGGCAAAAAAGTTAGATTTCTTAATTTTTCACAGACTTCCCGGACACGTAGAAACATCAAATAATAACGAGGTAAATTGTTATGTGGGCCAAAATAACGACAAGCAAACTGCATTTCAATATTCTCAAAGGTTGCCGAATATATCGGAAAAAACTGAAATCACAGCATGACCTAAGGTCATACATATTTTCACGATTTTCGTCGGAAAATTTAAGATTTTTTTTTTTTTTTTTTTTTTTATTCATTTATTATTTTACAGCAATCAGAACAGTACTTATATTCTATGAGCTGCATTGCTATATATATATATATATATATATATATATAAACTAAAAAAAATAAACTAAATAAGAATAAATAAAAATAATAACATAAAAATAGTAACTAATAATAATAGTAACATATAATAATAGTAAATAATAAAATAATATAATAATACTACAAAAAAAAAATTAAATTAACTAACATATTTTGATGATTACTCTAAAAAATATAGAAATTGTTCCATTAAACAATTTGCTAGATTAGGATATTATCCATTGGTGATTTACGCTTGAGCCTCCTGGAATGTGGCATCTCAAGCAGTTGTGCAACTATTTTATTTGGGTGGGCTTCTAGTTTTTGAAAGTGGTGGACACTGAAGTTTCTTATTACTTCCTCGATATATAAAATATTCAGATCGTCATGTATGGTCTTGTTACTGACGAACCACGGGGCATCAACTATCTGTCTGAGTATTTTTGATTGGGCACGCTGCATTAATGCTATATGAGACTTGCTGGCACATCCCCATAATTCAATACCGTAAGTCCATATAGGTTTTATCACTGTTTTATAAATTAATAATTTATTTTCAAGGGATAATTTTGACTTGCGTCCTAATAGCCAATATATTTCTGCAGTTCTAATTTTTATCGCTTTTACTTTTGAGCAAATGTGATCTCTCCAGGTCAGTCTACGATCAAGATGCATACCCAAGTATTTGACACAATTATTACTTGGTATTTTTCGTCCATAAAAGTAAACACTTGGGCATGTTGACTTGTTGAGAGTAAACGAAATATGACTCGATTTACTTTCGTTAATTTTTATTCGCCATTTCCTTGTCCATTTCCTCAATAATATTAAGATGGCTTTGCAGATTGCTTGATGCAACAGATGCATCGATGTGTGTTGAAAGTACTGCAATATCATCAGCGAAAGTTGCTGTTATGGTCGATTGTAATGTTGGAAAGTCACTTGTAAATAGAATATACAGTAAAGGGCCCAAAACACTTCCCTGTGGAACACCTGCTTCGATTTGATGAGATGCTGAAGTATTTGAGTTAACGCGGACTCTAAATTTCCTACCATCAAGGTAGGATTCTAGAATATTGTAATACCTACTTGGAAGTAGAGAGCCAATCTTGAATAAAAGGCCTTTATGCCACACCTTGTCGAAAGCTTGGCTCACATCTAGAAAAATCGCGGAGCAGAATTTCTTAGCCTCAAAGGTATTATTGATTACGCTTACAATTCTATGGCACTGTTGAACTGTAGAATGTTGGTTCCGAAAGCCGAATTGATGGTCTGGAAAAATATTTGTATTAGCTAAGATGTTTTGGAGTAGCAGTTTTTCAAGCACTTTCGAGACGATAGGCAAAAGGCTGATCGGTCTATATGAAGAAACCATGTTTGGATCTTTTCCACTTTTATGTATCATTTTTACTATGGATGTTTTATAGAAGGTTGGCCAGTAGTTTAATCTTATTATCGAATTGTATATATAAGTTATTAGGATAAATCCCTTCTTTGGCATTTCTTTAAGCATTCTTGAAGTCACCAAGTCAAATCCAGGAGATTTCCTATTCTTCAGTTTAGCAATTTCTTTAACTATCATTTTTAAAGAGAAGAAATTTATACTGTTTTCAGAGTTCACTAAGGTAAATGAAGTCAAACTGGTGTCCGCTGTATTTGAGAGATCTGGATTAGGTTGAAAAACTGAACTCAGATATTCAGCAAATAGATCAGCTTTTTCTGCGTCACTTCTTGCCCAGTGTAGGTGATTGCGCTCATCCCATCGAATAGGTGGATTTCTAATTTGAGGTTTTTGTTTGTGTTTAATAGGATTCCAGATTGAATTATCAAATCTATTAAGATTTGATACATACTTGTTAAAGTTCTGGTTGGAAATCTCTCTGAGCCTCAATTTAAGTCTGTTGCTTAAATTATTAAAAATATTTCTATCCGAAGGTAAATGACTTGATTGCCATTTGCGTCTTGCTCTCCTTTTATCTGCTAATAAATTTTTAATTTCCAAGGACAGCGATTGCTCCTGCTTGACGGTTGTTTTTGGAGTAGCTATTACAGCTGCTGCATGAAGAATTTTGTTAAACTTGTCAACAGCGTGGTCAATCTCTGCTGGATTTTTTAGACTAATTTTGAGATTTATCTTCTCTTCTATTTTACAACGGTATAGCTCCCAGTTAGTTTTTGTTGAATGAAGTCTAACAGGATTACAGACGTTCATAATAGAAGAAGAAATAGTGGCAATAATCGGGGAGTGATCTGATGAAAGATCATAGCTTGGATTAACATCAGTATACTTGGAATTTAAACCTTTTATTATAAAAAAATCCAGTAAATCCGGCTTCTTTCTTATGTCAGTAGGCCAGTAGGTTGGAGTTCCTGTGGAAAGAGTAGAATAGCATTGTTGATCAAGAACTTCATAAAGTGTTCTTCCCTTTGGATTGATCAGTCTTGATCCCCAAAACGTGTGCTTGCTATTAAAGTCTCCGCCGACAATAAATTTACTTCCAAGCGACCCAAAAAAATCTGAGAATTGTGAAGCGCTAATCTTATGCCGGGGAGGACAATATACTGCAGAAATAGTTAATGGAAAAGAAGAAAGTTGAACTTGGATTGTTGTTGCTTGAAGGAATTCTTTGTCATACTTTTGGAGTTCATAATGAGAAATGTTGGACTTGATCAATACGGCTGAGCCACCGTGTGCTGTACCATCTGGATGACATGTATGATAAATATAGTACTGAGGAATAAATAAGTTGGAGTATTTAGTGAAGTGGGTTTCACTTACTAGTAATATATCAATTTTATTTTCATTAAGGAACACTATCAATTCATTTTTATGCTGTAAAAGCCCATTTGCATTCCATAATCCTAATCTTAGAAATTTGAACATTATTTAGGTTTATTTATAAGCGTGGATAACATGTTTATCATCATTGTGTTTTGCTGCATGAGTTGATTGAACATACTTTTGAACTCATTCAAAAAATGGAAGAGACTTGAATTAATACTTTCTGAAATTTCTGATTTACTAGATTTGATTGCTTGAGCATATGACATATGTTCTGAATTAAAAAGATTTTCATTACGATGATTAAAAGTAGAATGTTTTGCATAATTTGGATGATTATCCGAATAATTTTGATTAGTCGCACTATTGCTATTGGTGTTTATTTTAGGTTTACTGTTCAAGAGGTTTTTATAAGTTAGGCAACCCCTATAATTTGCAGTATGGGACTCTTCACAATTAGTGCAAAATGCAGGTAATTCTTTTGATTTTGTACATTTTTTACTCTCATGTTGATCACCACATTTTACACACCTAAATGGCCGGTTGCAGTAAGATTTTGTATGACCATACATTTGGCATCTACTGCACTGTGCTATTTCGGATGATCTCATTGGAGGTTCAAAATGCACAATTTGATTTAGGATTTTATTTAATTTGAAGATATCGGAGTTATTGCTGCTTGGCTCTAAATCAACATAAAACATGTTGAGTGGTAATTTACTTCTAAAGTGAATAACATTTGTTATATTCCTAACTTTATGCCCAAAAGTTTCAATTGCTGTTTTTGAGAATTAGCATACAGAGTGGTCATGCATATATTTCATGACCACTCTGTATGCTCTTTCGCTGCTAATCTGATAGGTATGAAAAACTGCTTTACGACCTCGGAGATATTTAACGAGGTTTTTATAATCATCAACAGAAGAAACAATAAATTTGATTATATCATTAGGAAATGTTTTAGTGGTAAAATTTTTGATATTTAGAATAGTTTTGATTTCATCAACCATACCTCGGAAATCAACCACACCGTAAATAAAAACTGGTGGTGGCAAATTTTTTTTTGATATTTCTGAAACAGCAATAGGCTCTTTGTTTGTTAACACGTTGAATCTATTTGTTAGTTGAATTGGCTGATCTACTTGTCGGTTTGGACGTTTCCTTTTAGGACTATCAACAACTTGCCAAGGAATGGAATTATAATAAGTTGAGGGCTCGTTGCAGGATTCCATTTGTTCTTCATTCATGTTGTTGTTGCATATTGTAGGATTTACGAAATTACTTGCTGGCTGTGACTCATGTAAAAGATGTTCACTGTCGGGACTGCAGTTAAGCACTTTATCAACTTCAACTAACGGAATTGGTGGAATATATGGTTCATTTTGCATAATTATTAATTATGCCTTAATTAACAGTTTTTTAAATTATATATTCAATGAACAAAAATAAATGTACCTTTACGGGTACATTTATTTGATTATTATATAACACTTCACTATTAAATTCAATTTATATTTCACTTTGGATGATAACAATGTTTGTTTACAATAACGTGAGGCACAGTATACCTGGCCGAAGGTTCGAAGCGAACTGAGGTCAACTGATAAGAAATAAATATTGAATATTTATTGATCCGATGCTACCTGTACGGCAGTTGGTTTCGAACTGAAAATTTAAGATGATCACATTATATGGCAGGTTCCTTATGACGCCATACAAATATTTTTGATCGTAGTTTAAATAGTTTTTAAGATATACGCATTTGAAATATGCAAAAAGTAGCAGATGGTTTTTAGCAAATATCTAGCGAACAACGAAAGGTATCATAAAATTTTTTGCAGTTGTAATATATGTATAAGCATTTCTTCCAATTCAGTGTGACAAAAGTCAAATAATTTAGATTTGATGATTTTGAATTTTCCATATAAGTTTAAAATTATAAATCTATAAGAAATACATTTTGTCTTTCGTGTGCGTTGGTTGAAAGCGAATAAAACTTGTTTTATGCGCAGGAATTATATTGAAAGTAAATATTATATCGGTTAATCTATAATAGTAGGTGATATCGACATCAGAATTATTGGAGCAATTACCGTATCAATGTATTGTTCAAGTAAGATGTCTGAAATAAATGCGGTAGTTCGAGAAAGAACAATTCTATTGTTATTTTAGACGCTTTAGTGTTCAAATTCAAATGAGAAATATAAGACTGTGCGAATCAAACTCGTGAAGGTCGTATTCAGATATTTAATTATTCTATTCAAAGCTCATTTTAAGTTGCAGCATATTTCTTGTGTCGCAAATTTTGTATTGTTATGTAACCGTGGGGGTCAAAATGTTTTAGAAGATTTCATTATGGTAATCACACAAACGTATAAAATCATCAGTAACTAAGTATTTGGTAACAGTAATACAGTTATTAAAAAAAATCAAAATTAAAAATTGGTACGACCTCTCGATAATTTTAATTTACCTTAAAAAAGTCTATAAGTAAATATATTTATCACATAAGCCATATTTTTTTAAAAGAATAGATAATGGTTCAAAAATTATAGAATTCATGTTTCAATTGACTTGCATTTACGGAAAAAATTAATAAATCCAAAAATGTGGTCATATTTGATATGTTGATCTGTAAAAAGTCCTCAACATTATGTTCACATTTGATTCTAACATTTTATTTATAATAATGACAAAATATTAATGTTTTTTTTTATTTTGAGAGAGAAGACTAAAAAAAACTAAGATTATAAGATTACTCCTAGGTTTCTATAAATTAATTAATTCTTAATTTAAAAAGCCCAAAGAGATATAAAACAAATCACGCATGTGATGTTTCATGTTAAAACTGAGAAAACTCAAAATACGAAAAATACCTACAATATCACCAATAAGCTTATTGACTTACTGTTAATTTACAATTACAAAATCGCAAATAAAACCAGGTCATTATTAGTAATAAAATAAATTATAATTAAATTGATTGTATCTATTCTATGAATTCTTACCAATATTAAATAAGTATTTGGAATGCAGATGTCGTTTTAATATCCAGTTTTAATAAGCAGGTCAAGGTAAAGTTAAATTATCAAGTCATTTGCTAATATAAAACAAATTAAAATTAATATTTTGTTCTCAGAAATATAGATTACTATTGAAATAATATTTATTTAGTGTAACATCTTAATATTGAATCTCAGCAAGCATTTGCCATTTCTTTCTAAGTTTTTTAGCTAATAATCAGTTTAAAAAAATGATATTAAAAATTAATTGAATTTAAGAAAATGTATACATTATTGTAGTTGCCTAATATTATGCTGAAATTTCTAAAGTAGATGGTGAAAATTTATTATTAGTTTATTGTATACATAATTTTATATATAAGTTAATAAACTATTCAGAGGCTACTTTTCTCCTTTTTCGTCCTTATATAATATATAAAATATTGTATAAATATAAATATATAGGCAATGATATAAAACTAGAAATTTTTGGGTATAATACCCCAGGGTAGAAAAACCCATATGTAATTCACTGTATTTACCAATTAATTGAATAAATTTTTATTGCTGTCAAAAAAGAGGCTATCAGATCACTCTTTTAAATGCTAAATGTAGCTAAACAAGCTCTATCTACATATTTTTGCGACTTCAATTTAGATTAAACAAAAAAATTATGAGCTTTTTTAGCGATTTTTCTTTGAAAAAATCTTTTTTTCAAAAAAAGTTAAAGCTATATTTTGAATGGAAACAATTCGAATTAATCAATTGATATGATATAATCATTAAATTTTTTATTTATTGTCAAGGGTAGATTTGTAACGTTAAACAAAGAACATAATTTAAATGGTCCAAATGGTTCCTAATGGATAAAAAACAATTCTCTCAAAGTTTTAGCTCTTAATATTGTTTTTTTTTTGATAGTGCACAATTCAATCAAAGTTTTGTATGGAAATGGAATGAAAAAAATTTCAAAAATTTGAAAAATATTTTTATATATAATTTAGCGAACAAATTAATGAGTTTTACTCAAAATTTGTCGCTGAGTTATACCTAAAAACTTTTTTTTTATCACTTTTGTTTTTTGTTTTTTATCACTTTGGAACCATTTGAGCCCTTGAGAGCAAGGAAATTCAAAAATGTCCATTTTAAGGACCACCCTAATATATATATATATATATATAATATATGTTTATATATATTTAGGGTGGTCCTTAAAATGGACATTTTTGAATTTCCTTGCTATATATATATATATATATATATATATATATATATATATATATATATATGTGTGTGTGTGTGTATTCCTTTCACGAGCGATTGTTGAATTACCTTGTTTCGGAACTAGATATGTTCCATCACCAGATTTTTTTTATCAAAAATAATATAATTGATGAATACAGAATATTAAAAAATATAAAAAGGAATGGATTATCCACCTTTTCTTCAAAAAGCATGAAAATATGAAGAAAAATATTAGAAGTTAAGAAGCAAAAAGTATTCACCTGATATATTGATATATAAATCCATATCACTTTTTTATTTATATATCCATCCAAGTGCTTTTAACAAAAATGTGGTAAAGATGAATTACCAATATGTTTACAAGTAACTATAGAAAATAAACTCCTAAAATACAAGAAAATTATTAAACCAATATGGTCCTACGGCCTACAACTATGGGGTGCGGCCAGTAAATCGAACATAATTATTCTACAAAGGTTCCAAAATAAAATTTTGCAAAAAATCGTGAACGCTCCAAAATACGTTCCCAATTGGTTGATACATTAAGATCTCAGAATTTGAACTATAGAAGAAGAAATTGGTCTTTACTGCACCAGATACAAAGCTCGTCTAAGTCGTCATCCAAACGTATTAGCGTTAGGTCTGCTCAAGCCTTTACCACCAAAGCGTCTCAACAAAAGAATCTGCAATAATTTACTACAAAATATAACATAACATCTAAGAAGGCGCTATCGCAGGATAGCGATCCTTCTCACGCAGTCAAATAATATATAACTGTAACAAATGTAGCTGTACTTTGTATAGCTTGCTATGAAAAATAAATAAAAAAAAAACAATATGTTAAAATTGTATCCTGATTTTGCTATAAGATATTACTATAATTCGTGTGTATCAGACTATGAATAGAACAATACCAATTGCATAAATTTTGAATGAAAATACAAACAATAGAATCTTTTATTTGTGTGAAGAAAACTGTGTCAACATATCTGTAGTACACCGGCCGCCTAGCTATTAAAAGGTAGAGGAATGCACATGTTACTGTAGCAAGATATTGGAAACCCGGTATGTTGCACATGTGTGAGATACGTTAATTACGTCAGTATATAGAATATATAGTGTGTTACAGCAAATCTGCATAGCGAATGATTTTTTCCAATTCGAATTCCCCTGGCAAGGATATGCGATTTGTCATTGCCCAAGTCCGCGAGTACGAGTACCCACTCGGGCAGCGGTGAACGTAACGGCCGGGCCGCTCGTTCGTACTTACTTAGACTGGACTGCTCTATATATACGTACCAATAAGTATATATTATCTATTATCAGGGATTGGAAAACCTAAATTCCAATTAATTTACCCTTACTAGCTGTAAGTGAAATTCTGTCTTAAGGCAATTAGGGCATCGTGCCTTAAGGCAAACTGCTGGAACTTCCCGTACCGCAATTCAAAATTCGAGTAATTAAAAATAATCAATAAAAGTTGATCAATGATTTGAAACTTTTAATAGAATTTCGAACCATATTAAATCATTAGTACGGAACCCATAGGAAAGTAAACAAAATTTATACTTATTGTTAAAATCTCTATAAAATATATGATAATACGATATACATATGTCTAATGTTCATTTTTGACCGCCAAATGGCTCATTTTTTACTACGGGAAGTTAAAAATAAACGATAATCTTCTTTCCTGAAACTTATAAATCAGGAAGATACATCAGCAACATCGTGCAGCACAAAAAAGATTGTGTAGAATGATGTAGACTTCGAAGCCCTTCTAATTACCTTTTGTGTTGTTATATATTGATTTTTTTATTAAAAAGAATATAAACTAGTGCGCTGTATGGAATCGTGCCTTAAGGCAAATTGCTGGAACTTTCCGTACCGTAACGAAATATTCGAGGAATATTAAATGTTTTCAAATTGACTATTATAAGTAAATACTGTAACATTGTCTAATATTTATAAGAATTTTATAAACTAAATTGCAAAGTTGAAATTATTTGTTTAAAGTATATTAGAACTGTAATCAGAATTAAAATTAAAATCTAAATTATTTTCGATAGACAAAAAAAAATTTTTTTTTTGAAAAAAAATTGAAAAAAAAAAATTGAAACAATTGTTTTATTCCAAAATCTGTTATTTTGTTAAAACAAGCAGAAAGTTCTTTGAATCATTTAAATTGGACGCTTAATTCTCTTGAAAACTGCCATTTTTTGCGCATTTAGCTCTGTATCTTCAAAATGGCTGGGCCTGCCTTTGCCAAAAACTAATCACCTCTTCTCCCAATCATTACAAATTTAATGTTTTTTCATCATTCAAATAGGATGCTCCGTTCTCTCAAACACTCGATTTATATTTTCTGCACTCTTTGCTCTTTATCTCCGTAACTGCTGAGCCTGCTTTCGCTAAAAACTAATCAGCTAATCTCCCTATCAATAGGAATCGAATGTTTTTTGAACCATTCAAAAATCGGTTGATCCGTGCGCCCAAAAACGTGACTGGGAAATTGTATCCATATATTCATACACACACATTTTTTCTGAGGTATGTCAAAATGTTCAGAAATCTTCAAAACGTCGAGAAATGCAAAAATTTTCAATTTCGATTTTTGGACGATTACACTAACTTAACCTACGGGAAGTTAATAAAAAAAAAAGCTTATCAATTAGATTAAATAATTTGCAAAATATAAAAGTAATGGATAAAATTCTCTATGATTAGTAATAAATAGTTCACTGTATTATAATATTGTAATGTAAAAAATTCATTAATATAGATTTTTTGTTAACGGAAAATGTATTTATATTAAACAAATAAATGTGTAATTAGTCTAATTATTAAATCACTCTAAACAATGAAATTAATAAATTTAAAATTGTATCTATAATTGCTAATTCGAACATTGTTGAATCTAAAATTGTTTATTCTAAAATTATGACATCTAAAATTGTGTAATATTGTTGAATATTAAAATTAATTTTGTTAAATCTAATATGTTTAAATAAATCATTATTAATTGTTAAAACTAAAGTTGGTAATAGGTTAATCTTAGATTAATATTCAAAAAATAATATTGTTAATGGTTAAATCTAAAATTGCTAATCGTTAAATTTAATAATGTTTAATAATAAATCTGATTTGATTTAATCTGTTCAAATCTAATAATCTAATATTAAATCTAAAATTTTTAATTGTTAAATCTAAAATTGTTAAATCTAAAAAAATTAAATATAAAATTGTTAATTATTAGATTTAAAATAGTTAATTGTTGAATCTATAATTGTTGGGTCAATATTAGTGAGTCTGATTACTGAGTATGAATATTTGTAAAAAAATTTATCAAATTATATGAAATAACATTAAGAAAAACAATATAAATGAAGATATTTTATTATATATCTGCAATTTGGGTAATAAAGAACAAGGTTTGAATTAAAAACCAAAGTTAAAATTATGTTAAAATAAGTTGAAATGAATAAATAGGTTGAATGATCATGTATTCAGAATAATACATAACTGTATTGGAATTTTATTAATAACCGTTAAAATTATTCACTTTAATACTTATACGACATTAATTAACTGTTCTAATATTAATCTTCTGTCAATATTCATTTACTGATAGACATTCATAAAGAAAATTCATCTGTAGTTTGTTGGCAATTTTTTTTCTCCTCTTAAGCAGATATCAGGGCAAAGTTACGCCGTGGAAAGTGGATCAATAAAATGTTTGCCACACCTGCTTCATATAATAATATAGCACCACATACAAACTTTTAGTTAGCTGCTGTCTTTTTCAAACTCGCGCTAGAATGCATTATGCAATTGATCTCGGCCAACATGCAACTGTATTGTTATACAGACTTCAAGGAAAACATCGGAGAGACAACCGAATCAACTTTATATGTAACTGATGCTGAGAAAGATCACTTCCGGGCACAATTTTTCATATCAACACCAAATCTTTGAAATGTACCTTAAAAACCATAAACCAAAAATTAATTGTACTTTTAGTTAATTAGATGCTTACGAGCTGACCTTTGAAAATTAATTTAACTATTTCATTGCTTGCAGTGTGGATTTTAAGATATATATATATATATATATATATATATATATATATATATATATATACATATATTATATATATATATATGTATATATTTATATATATGTATATACTAGGTGACACGGCAAACGTTATTTTGCTAAAAGAACTAATGATTGATTGCAAATGTGGTACATAAGTAAAAGAAGCAGCTAATAAAAAATATATGTATAGTTTACCCACTGCAAAACACACTGCATATAAATTCCCTTAATAGTCTATGCCATCCTATTCTGTGACTGATTATTTTTAAATTGAATTGGTACATTTAAAGTTTCCAGATTTTGATACATTATCATCGCGCTTTTCATTTAATAATTTCTGAATTACGAAGCAAAGTATATAATTTATTTTTAAATTATATTGTTATGTAGCGTGTCCAGCAAATTTACTGAGATTGAAAAAAATTGAGATTGTGGAATAGATTTGTATGGTACCTACAAATGTTCCATGTACTCTAAATACCTAAATATATCTCTAAATTTTAATATTCATTCTCCATATTTGCAAAATTTCTCTTATGCAAACCATTTATCAACTATGTATTGTTGGTGCGCATCGGGAAATATATGTTCAATGGGAAAACGGGAGGAATGGACAACCCTTGTTAAAAATAAATAGTGTTTTGCAGTAAAAAGAGTTCTATGTAATTCTCAATTTCAGATTATAGAAAATTAAAATAAAGAAAATTTGTGTCAAAATTTAAACAAAAAATGTTAAGGGTAGACAACTCTTGATGAAGATAAATAGTATTTTGAAGTAAAAAAAAGTATGTATTTTATCAATTTTGCTTTAAAAAAATAATTATAAAAATAAAGCCATATAATTAAAGTTTTGAATTTAGGCCCTTAATAAAAATAAAAAACATTTTAAAATAAATAATAAATATATATATATATATATATATATATATATATATATATATGGCCCAATAATATACATATTTATCTCATATATTAAGTTTTATTCTAAAATACCGCCAAAGATACGCAAAATTTAAGTGAAGTAGAAGCAAAAATATTAAACTACTATTGCATTTCAAAATGTAATAGAAAAACCTTTGTATAATGTTATATAAAGTTCAAGTTCAATTAGAAAATTTCCTATTCAGAAACGTACTCGTATGTAGGTATATATACTGTACTTAATTGTATTGGACTCATGTAACATTAAACTTTGTGAAATTACTTGAGATAATATTTTTAGTATTCGGTTTTCCACTTTGCTTTCTTCATTTTTAGTATTATATTTTAATTATGGCTAATCGATTTCTATTGAATACTCTGTACAATAAAATGTGTTAACGCAGATTATCGATAACAAAATAAGATCCACTAAGAAGAGTATAGTATCACCAAAATTTGTACAAGATGTGTACAATGATAAAACTTTAAATAATAAATATTTTCCTATGTAGTTATTTCAAGCCCTCTTTTAATTTGCAATTGTATCAAAAAACTCACGACACAAATTTTCCATGAAAATCAAATTAGATTTGCGAATGAGTCGTCGTTAATCAATTTTGTTCCGCGGTGACTCTCTTTGTCTTACTAATGTATTAACTATTGCAATTCGGATATCTAATCGATAGTAATCAATCTTGTTAAATAGTAATAATATTTCATCAGAAAACTTTTACTAAAGCTTAATCACTCGTGAATACCTAAAGGAATAATCAAGAACACCTTGTAATTATCGAGACTGGTGTGCAAATTTCTGAATAAAGTTCAATCTACATCGAAGTTTGGATATAAGGAATGTCTTTGATTATAAATTTATATATATATATATATATATATATATAGTCAGATTTTTGATAAATTTCATTTAGTGCATTAGCTATAATTTTATTAAAACTAAACGTATCAGTTAACTTTTCAGTAGTTCTCGAAAAACAATATCGTTCGAAAAGAAAAATTAATATGGATAATAGGATATTTATAAACCAAATTTCATTTTCGATTTTTGACCAATTACTATAACTACCCTACGGGATGCTAGAAATAACCGTCATAGATTTATAATAAGCTTCGTGAGTGTAGAACAATTTATAGGGCTTTGCAACATCGACAAAATTATACAAATCTTAATTAAAAAAATACTGAATTAAAAACAGTAATTACAAAAATTAAAGTTTAATTATTAAATATTTAAAAAATTGCACTATAATAAATTATATTATCGTAAAACATTAGTCTAATGATGCTTGATTTTTTCAACTGAATTTACCCAATTTTATTCAATATCATCGATAAACACCAATATTGAACAAAGTCAGTTTTTGCCGCAGTTACCAAAATATATTCATCATTTTAACTTTTATGTGATTTATAAAATGACACATAGAAATGCAAAATATGTGAAGTCGTGTTAAAGATTTACTTTCAAATGATTTATATTCAGGTATCTGCCATGAATAGTAAATGCAACAATTTGATTCATTCGTTTTATCTGGTTTTAAATAAAATCGTAATAAAAATCAATAAATTTAACAAAAAAATTTTGAAGTATTATGCGTAGGTAAATTAATGCAATATATATGTTTAATTCATAATGATTTAGTATTATTATATTTTATATTATTATATACAATCAAACAAAGCTATTGCTATTTTCAACATAGTATAATTGTTAAAAAAAAGTTATAGGTTTCAATTAACATTTTTTAATTTGCAGTTTTCTGGTATCTGTTTCAAACTTTTATTTTGTGCATCGTAACAATTTCTCGAGCAAGTTTTTGATATTTTAGAAATTTTTATGCCCCCTGTAAGTTGCACGTCCTTCAAACGTATAAGATATCATTAAGTGGCAAAGTCAAATATCAAATATCAAATTAAATCCAAGTTGATGAATGTACAGCTATGCTTGATCTCTGCATAATATATTGCTAGAAAATTATTATTTAATTCCATTCAATCAACAAACCTCATGTCCAAGTAACTGACTGAATTACAACAAATGGTATTGACATATTAAACGAAAATTATCATTGCACAAAATATTCTTTCATTAGTTTTTTATTAACATATCATTAGTATCGATAATTTATGTCCAAATGCCAGGATAAACATTTTTTGGGATAGTATTTTACCATATCGAGATACATATTTAAATATAAAAGAATAATGAAAGTGAATACAACAAATACAAATAAATAGTAAATGTTTTTATATCTAATACTCAACATATATATATAGAAATTATTGATCAGTATGTTCTAAATTTAATATTTAGATGTCTATTTTATTTATATAAATGTTTTTCTAGTAAACGAGCTATTCTACAATTGATATTCGAAAAACACTGACAAAACGAAGAAAATTATTGAATTTTTGAAAGAAAACATATCATTTTCATACATAGTCCGAATTCTATAAAAAGCATTTTTAGCTTATGTATAAAAAATTATCCGGCATGACGCCACTGGCATCTACTAACCTATCAACTAATTTCTAATCAATATTATTTTCCCATATATATATAGTTACCTATATTGTTAACAGTTTTTGCTTAATGTTTTAGAATAATCAGATTGCAGAATAAAGTCATGCTTTTATATGAAAAAGTCATGTATATTAAATGATATTAATTTCTACAATCAGTCTCTGGAAATTGGCAAGAATGAGTCAATTCAAATTAAATCTATATAATTTTTGCAATTTATATATTTTTTGCATTTTCAATCACCTTATAATAATAATGATAATAGTAATAATAATAATAATAATAATAATTATATATATATATATATATATATATATATAATCGATAAAAATCCTGTCATCGTATATCCGTAAAATGCATTACTAATTAAGCAATATTAATACTTTACATTAAGCTAGGTATTAAAGAAGTTGGTAATAGAAAATTTTATAAATAACTCAACACATTTTCAAAGAGCAAGTTTTTTACTCTATTGATGAATATTTGAGTTATAAATTTTAGTAAATTATTCCGTTTTTTTTTCTTTCATGCAAAAAGCGAAAAGGTTATGAGTGAACATTTGTTTTTAAATTATATTTCATTTGTAGTATGTATTATTAACCGTAGGGTAAGTTATTGTAATGCGCCGAAAATCGAAATTGAAAATTTTTACATTTCTCGACGTTTTGAAGGTTTCTGAACATTTTGGCATACCTCAGAAAAAATGAATGTATGTGTGTGTATGTATGTATGGATACAAATTTCCTGTCACGTTTTCGGGCGCACGGATCAACCGATTTGAATGGTTCAAAAAACATTCGATTCCTATTGATAGGGAGATGAGCTGATTAGATTTTGGCAAAGGCAGGTCCAGCAGTTACGAAGATAAAGAGCAAAGAGTGCAGAAAATAGAAATCGAGATTTTGAGAAAATGAAGCATCCGATTTGAATGATCCAAAAAAGATTCAATTAGTAATGATTGGGAGAAGTGTTTATTAGTTTTTGGCAAAGGCAGACGCAGCCATTTTAAAGATACGGAGCTAAATGTGTAAAAAATGGCAGTTTTTGAAAGAACTAAGCGTCCGATTTAAATGATTCTGCTTGTCTTAACAAAATAATTGATTTTGGAAAAAAAAATTTTTGTTTCCATTTTTTTTTCAAAAAAAAAATTTTTGTGTTTCGAAAATAATTCAGTTTTTTTTTTAATTCTGACTATAGTTTTAATATACTTTAAACAAATAATTTCAACTTCGCAATTCAGTTTATATATTTCTTATAAATATTAGACAATGTTACAATATTAATCATAATCTATTTGAAAACATTCGGTATTCCTCGAACATTTCGTTGCGGTACGGAAGTTTCAGCAATTTGCCTCAAAGCACGATACCATACACCCCACTAGTTATCTATTAATTTAAGTTATGTACCACTAATATCAATAATTGTATAATTGTATTGTATAAATATAAATATAAAAAAATTAAATTAAATTAAAATTATTGATTATTAAAATTAAAAAAAATCTTACAATTATTATTATTACAATTTAAAAAAATCATAATTATTATTACAATTAAAAAAAATCTGCTTTTGCACGCGATACTAAAAAAATTGAAAACAAACATTCAGAATATTAATTAACAGAACTAGTTTATAATTAACTAATAATATTTCACCCTATAATAAAAAGTTCATTATTCACCCGGAAGAGATTAGAGCTTTTTTAATTCTTTGCCAACACTGGAGCTGGATTTTTTCCAATGATGCAATTGAATTGTTTTTAGCAATGACTAGACTGGCTACTGTTTATTTCCGCGGTACATAAATCATTTAATATTCAAAAAAGCTACTCGTTAACATCCAGAACATTAGTGCGTTCGCCGATATGATTTTTTCCTCCGAGCATGAATCACAGATCGATCCGGCTGCGATCTTTCAAATCCATAAGGACGTTACGCAGCTTTTCCGCGGCGCGGTCCCCCCATATGTGGTCGCTTGCTCTCGTTACATTTTTCCGAAACGAGATTCCCTAGCACGTTATGTAAGATATCAGGCAAGCGGGCGAGAGTACATCAATGCCGGTTAGATTAATTATCGCATGGGGCATATTATTTTATATTATATTATGCACAAGAGACGGACTCTGTGAAAAACCTGACACACAGTGGTAGGGGCTATGCATGCATGTGCATACACTGGATGCATTAGGCGAAAGTGTGCTGTGGGCAAGGAGGCTGCGTGGTGGCCGTATATAAGCGACGGTAAGTGATCTAGGAGTCAGCATTCAGCTGAACGCTTCACAGACACAAGCAAAAATATGAAGTTTCTGGTGAGTTTTAATATCGCATTCGATTTACTTAAAAATACCTAAAAATGTGCGTAAATTATTCATTTAGCAAAAATAGGTTACAATTAATAATTAAATCGCATTTTGATATACTTTTACGTGCTCGTATTTTTTGGTCTAATTTGACTTTGTAAAATTAATAATGTTTTCTTAAAAAAAGAAAATATGCGTGACTTATCATTTAATACGTAAACGTGATGAAAAGTGATTTGTTTATTACAGATCGCTCTGTTGGTGACGGTGGCATTGGTGAATGCGGAGGCCGAGAAGAAGGTAGATAAGAAACAAGAGAAGCGTGGCTTGGCAGGACTTGGCTACGGACATGGCGGTGGTTTCGGCGGACATGGTGGAGGCGCTCTCCTGTTAGCTGGAGGTGGCGGACACGGAGGTCTCGGCGGTGGACTCGGAGGAGGATTCGGAGGCGGTCTTGGCGGAGGCCTTGGCGGCGGTTTCGGAGGCGGTCTTGGCGGTGGATTCGGTGGCGGTGCCGGAGGCGGTTTCGGCGGCGGCGCTGGTGGTGGTGGTGGCGGTGGCACTGTCACCCAAACTGTGCTCACAGAAAACGTACCAATCCCAGTTGCTCAACCAGTGGCTGTCCCAGTCGAGAGAACCGTCTCTGTGCCATACAGTGTCCCAGTTCCATACCAAGTTGACAGGCCATACCCAGTTCCAGTATCCAGGCCATACCCAGTGCACGTAGACAAGCCATACGCAGTACATGTAGACAAACCATACCCAGTAGCTGCTCCTTACCCAGTTAAGGTCCCAGTTGTAAACAAGGTAGCTGTCCCAGTGCCACAACCCTACCCAGTCAAGGTAGTCAAACCCGTCCCAGTTCCAGTGCACACCCCAGTCATTGTGAAACAACCAGTGCATATTGGACACGGTGGATTCGGTGATGGCGGTTTCGGAGGCGGTTTGGGCGGACACGGAGGTTTCGGAGGTGGACACGGAGGTTTCGGAGATGGACACGGAGCAGCGCTCGCTCTCGCCGCTGCTGGTGCTCACGGAGGTTTGGGAGGCGGTCATGGATTGGGAGGCGGACACGGACATTGGTAAACCATCGAAAAACCGAATTCGCGGATATTTTAACATCATAAAATTTGCCCGATTTCAAACAACATGACTGGACATCACATCGCTTGAAAAAACAATACGGGCACCGTACATCAACATAAAAAATGCTGTTAACCCATCATCAAATCACACGCCATTCTTCATCACGTCATCATCTTATGCTGTGTATATAAAAATAAATAAATTCTTATTTTTTGTAAAAACGCATGTATTATTATTTCATATCAATTGTATATGTCAATATATGCGAACTGATGTTACGAAATAAAGTTCGTTAGATTTATAGAGCGGCTTTTAATATGTATTATAACCTTCATAGACATAAAATTACTTTCCAATTTTGCGAACATTCCAGAGCATTGAATCTCGAACAAATTAAATTTAAAAATTCCAGATGCTCAAAATAATTAGCGCAAACTTATTATGAATAATAATTTCTCAAATTATTTAAAAATTTAATTGTTAATTTGCAAAATATCATAATTCATCAATTATATTCAGTAATATATTTATATAAATATTTAAAGTATTTTTTTAGTTATGGTGTCAATAAAACAAATATTTTAATGAGAAATCATCCACGTGGTATGTATTATGTAAAACTTTCTGAGATGCCGGAGACATCAAATAAATCATATGCTTTCTCATTAATAGAAGAGCATCATGTCTCAAATGGGGGTCATCTCGTATAAAAAACGCTTTAGGGCAGAAGGCGAAAGTATAATAAAAATTAGAAGAAAAAAAATTATAAAATAATTATAAAAGCGTTTATTATAGAATATTTAACTATTTTGAACCAATTTTAAAGGTAATTCAACATATTATCTTTGGATTTCGTCTTAATTTGCAAGATATACTATATTAAATAAAATATTTTTTAGAAATGCGGACGTATTAGTTTACAGGAATTTACATGTGCATTTGTAGAATATTTCAAACAGTATCATACTGTGAAAAATGTTAAAAGATAATTTAAATATATAATTAAGTTTAAAAAGATATATTAAAGACATATATATATATATATATATATATACATGTATATATAAGTCTTGGGAAAATATAAAATAGAAAAATTAATTAATGAGCTCAGAATTATAAAATATAATGTAAATATTAAAAACATACTAGTATTTTGGAATTATTTAAAAATAGTTCGAAATTGATAGTAATTTTTCCACATCGTTTATAATTATTTTTAATTAGTACTATTTACCTACTGTATATTGTAAAAATCTAGTTAGTAAAAATTTATATTGTGTATGTATATATATATATATATATATATATATATATACATCGTAAATTTGATTTAATTTGCTGGAATATTTATAATAGTTCACAATGAATTGATTGAATTGAATTCAATCGCTTATTGGTTTTCTAATTTCAGTTTGATTATGAAAAATTGAGCAAAATATATAATTTTCAGACACTATTACAGAATATATTTTAAGCTACTAAACCAATAAAATTTTCGATAAAAAAAATATTGAAGATTTAAATTTCAAAAAATAAGTATTCATTTAACAAAAGAACCCATTAAATTAGTCTTAAATATAATTTGTACATTTAAGTGATTGGCACCGACACAATTACTTTTGTTATTTTATCAAATACAACTATCTTTTTGAATTCACAAGTTTCGTATGCTTTTTGCTTGGCAACAGAATCACTACTAATTTGATCACAAAATTTCTTTGTGAAAATCATTTAGCATAAATCTCTCACAAACCGACAGATTCCGTACTGTTATATCATTCGCCCATTATAGATTCAAAAGACATTATAAAAAAGTGAGAACAATATGGTCCGCTAAGATGATTTAAAATTATAGTTTTCGGTGAAAGTGTTTAAAATTGTGATATTATGCGTGTTTGGATTTCATATAAAAACAGGTGACGAAAGACATCCATGCATCATTGTTCAGAAAACCATATCAAGCAAAACAACCATGAAGATCATAGTAAGTCTATTACTACTTAATATTATTATTTCTTTATTTATTTGTTAAAACTGATAATGAATCGCTCAGATCTTGACGGTAATTTTGGCGGCCGCTTCGGCGACTAAGTTGGAAAAACGTGGATTGCTGGGAGCAGGAGCACCTGTGGAACATGGGCCTCCTTTGTTCAGCCAGAAATTAGGCGAATTTGTAGAATCTCATCATGGGCATGAAAGTTTAGCAGCAGGATCTGTCTCACACGGATTTGAACACCATGGACATGGTTTGGTAGGAGGTGCGGTTGGTCATGGTTTGGTAGGAGGTGCAGTTGGTCATGGTTTGGACCTACATAGTCATGAACACAGTTCAGTTGGCGGTGTCGTCGGTCACGGATTTGAACATCATGGTCTAGAAGCACCTATCGAGCATCATGGACATCGTCAAGTTGAGCACACAGTATCATACAATCGTGTTCAATTACCAGTGCCACATCCAGTCCCAGTGCAAGTAGAAAAGTTGTCAGTGTTCCTGTTAAAGTAGATGTCCCTTACCATGTTGACAGGCCCTATGAAGTCCAAATTCCACAACCCTACCACGTACCAGTAGTCAACCCAGTTCCTGTTGAAGTCGATGCTCCTCAACCTGTTGAAGTTCCTGTCCCAGTTGAAGTTCCAGTGGTGCATACTGTTCATGAACCTGTCCCACATC
>NW_020537758.1:47961366-48067106 GCF_003426905.1 Ctenocephalides felis
TTATCACACATCATTGAAAACGAACGAACCACTCTATCGTTATACTAACATTAAGTAAATCATCTAATTTAAATTTATAATTTTTTCAAAAAAAATCTTAGAAATCGTCAAAAAAATTTTTTTAACTTTATTAAAGAAAACTGCCCGGCCGATCTTTACAAAAAAATTATCAGCACGATTCCCAATGAAAAATCTACACACACATACATACATTTTCCAAATTTGGTCTCATTCGATTCAGAATGGCTTAAAACGTCGCGAAAACATAACATTAGCGAATCTAAGTTTTGAATGAAATCATAAACTTTTCTTCGGGAAATTAATAATTGTGATGATAAATGTTTAAAATTTGAACAAAACGTATTAAATTAATCCAAGATTTAATTAGTAATTTAGTTTATTTTTAATGAACTTTAAAATATAAATTAAATAATTATAATAAAATTTTTAGATATAACAAGATCATTAAGATCATGAACTCTATAAAGATTTTTATCAAAATAATCAAAACAAAATTTTCCATTATTATATCAGAAAAAAACCACCAGAACAATCATTACTAAAAACAAATCAGCATGATTTTTGCTCAATTGATATCTTTCAAAAGGTTTTTTTTTATATTTTCAAAATTAGTGCAGGATTTTCGTCTAAAACTTGGACGAAAAATGTTGAACTTATCTACTACTATCTACTACTAATTGTAAAGAAATGGCGTGACCGATCGTCGCTAAAACTAATCAACGCGAAATCTTGATGAGTTTCATGTAAGGTCAAATAGCTAAAATACCTATCACAAACATACTTTTTCCAATTTTAGGCTCAAACGATTCAGAATTCGTAACCTTATGAGTTTCATTGAAGGTAAAATTTTCGCTAAAAAACCGTATACACAACGATTCAGAATGACTTAAAACGTCGAGAAACAAAGCTAGCAAATCGGATTTTCTGGCAGAAACAAAAACTTTGTAATATAATTCTTGAGTTATTTTATTCTATTAAAATCAGGTTGAATTACCTTTATAGTATTAGAGCAAAAAATACAAATAACTATCACTTGCATTATTATGGCGTACATCACACTAGGATACTTATAACTACTTACAGCATTCAAAAGATCTTTTTACGGTTTTATATTCAATTTATTGTATTTTTTTTTTTTTTTTTTTTACACCTACAGTAGAACTCCAATTATCCGAATTAATGGGGACCGGGACCGATTCGGATAATCAAATATTCGGAGTTTTTTTTTTAAATTGCCATTGGAGAGAAAAAAAGTTACGTTTTGATATTGCACTATTTTTTGATTGTATTAAATGAAAGAAACATGACATTTTCACATGTTTTAAATATAAATAATATGTACTTATGTACAAGTTTAGAAATAAAAATTCTTGTTTTGTAAACATCTCCGTCAAATCAAAACAAACAATGTGCCTACACTGGCTTTGCTGGTGGAAGAATAATAGCGCACTTCGACTTTTTTTGGACAATTTTTTTTTCTGAAAGTGATTCGGATAATCGGCGATTTGGATAGTCGGAGTTCGGATAATTGGAGTTCGGATAATTGGAGTTCGGATAATTGGAGTTCTACTGTATTTTGTAAATGAGACATTATAGTCTTGATTAACAAAAATAAATCATAACAAAAAAAAATCAAAAGATCAATTATTTATTTTGGAAGAATATTGTAGTAATTATACATTGAATCACTTAATAGAAATTAGGTTAAATCAACTCTAAAAAATACAAATGATCATTCTATTACTATTATTACGTCTATCGATCTTGTTGCCCGATCATTCGGAAAAGCGAAAATTGCACAAACCAATTCGAGTCATTTGTTTGCAATTAACGTGAATATTCTAATTGGTTACAAAGACATTGTCCATTGCTTCATTCCTCCTGCAATTGGTAAATTATTGCACAAGGACCGTCGAAGCATGAACATGCGAACTAAAAATAATATCAAGGCAAATCGTTGTTTACTAATAAAGAACAGGAATTTTTCATTAGCAATAAAATTAGTGAAATCAAATCGACATTGGATTTATCAGTCATTGATTAAAAGATGCGTTTATTGAAGTACAATAAAAATATCATATTCAGCTATTGGTTTAGGATAATAAAAATAATATAAAACTAATGCGATTGAATACACAAAGTGGGTCATGAATAATTTGGTTTTTAAAAACATTTATTAATTATTAATTTATTTATCAGGAAATAAAATCATAGAAAACAACAACAAAGTCTACGAATTCTTTTAATGATGCGTAAAATGTTTGAATTCTTCTATGTATTTAGACAGAGATTGCTAATAGATCTTCGATTGTTTGTTATATGTGAATTTCTAATTTAAAAATTAACTAGTCGTATATGGCATCGTGCCTTAAGGCAAATTGCTGGAACTTCTCGTACTTTAAAGAAATGTTCGAGGAATATTAAATGTTTTCAAATAGATTGTTATAAATATTGTAGCATTGTTAAATATTTAAAAGAATTATATAAACTGAATTGCAAAGCTTAAATTGTTTTTATAAAATTTATAAGTGTGTTTTAGAACTGCATTAAAAATTAAATTTAAAATCAGAATTATTTTCGATAAAAAAAAATTCTTGAAAAAAAAAATTTTTTTCGAAAAACAATTGCTTTGCCAACACAAGTTGAAAGTTTTTTAAATCATTCAAATCGGATGCTTAGTTCTCTCCGTATCTTTGAAACGGCTTGACCTGCCTTTGCCAAAAACTAATCACCACTTCTCACCATCATAACAAATTGAATGTTTTTTGGATCATTCAAATCGGATACTTTTCTCTCTCAAAAAGCTTCGTATCGCCGTAGCGACTGGATCTATCTTTGCCAAAAACTAAACAGCACATCTCCCTATTAATAGGAATCGAATATTTTTTGAAACACTCAAATCAGTTGATCAGTGCGCCCGAAAACGTGGACGAAAAATTGCGGACACACAAAACCCACACACACACACATCTATTTTTTCTTTCCATGTTCAGATACTTTTGAAACGTAAAAATATGAAAAAATTATAATTTAGATTTTTGGTCCGTACAGGAAGTTAATGATTAAAGAGTTCGATAAATTGTTTTTGAATTGAGATAAATACTGTTTTGAAAATTTTTTATAGAATTGTTTTGGTTTTATTTGGTCTAGCTAGTGTCACAAATAATTTCTGCATTTAGTCTCACTGGAAAAATTATCCATATAGTAGTCACATAAGTCTGGTCAATGGTCAAAACCTTTCACTGCTATAATCGGACACAATGCCACTTTTACCATATTCTCCAGAAGTGTTAATAGATTTGCTATCTTCAGAAAAAAGAAGATCGAATAAAATAATGCCTAACAGCAGTTTCCATGGCAGTATTGTGTACCCAGGCGGTATTGCTATACAAAGACAAAAGACCTAGTTTGAGATGCTTAAACGCATTTCCTTCGCTATACAAAAAACATTTTCCAGTCACTAAAAGAATTTAGATGATGAATCTTTGATCTAGGTCAAAAAGCGCATTGATCAATAACGACCAAATAATTATTTGATCCCGAAATTATGCTACTACCAAAAATAAGATAAAAAATGTTTGACCAAAATAACCAATATATAACTGAATAAAGTATTTGTTTATTATACAAAAAATACTTGCCAAAATGTCTTTAGGCGAAATTATATTCAAGCAACCCAATATTTCCATTTTCCGTTCCTTATATATTAATAATAACTATATTATCTTAAGTTTAAAACATGAAAGTGATTCTTTTCAAAACAAGTCGTGTAATTTAAATATATTACCTACTAAAAGGAAAATGTTAATTAATTGAACATTGGTTTTTAGAAAACCTTTGCCGACACGAGCGCGTATATATTCAAGAAATAGGAGCAATAAATTTATAATTACTATTTACTAGATATGTGTCCACGACGCAAAAACTGTAGAATGTTTTATATATATAGTTATATACGAGAGCTTATAGTAGAATTTTTTCAATTTACCAATTAAAATATCAACAAAATCCCAACCAAAACTTTGGTCTCTATATACCAAAATTTAATTAAGATATAATTTAGTACATTAATAAAAGGTAAACTACTGGGTTTTCCTTTTAAAATTCTATGTTATTTGTCAAACTAATTACTCAATGTCTTTCTATTTAGACAGATTGTAATTTATAAGAAAATAAAAAAAAACTTTGATTTCTAGGGGTCTTTGGAATCATTCGAAATATAATCAAATTAACTTTTATTAAAAAAATTTAAAATTATGGATTGAATGTAAAATTTTGTAAATTAAATGAAAATGGCGTTTTAAAGAAAAATTTGCTAAATGCTATCTACTTTTATTATATTCAAAAAAGTAACAAAATTTTGAACCACTTCGTCTCAAATCAATGATGAAGTAGTTGACATTGGTTATATCAAATATTAACCGTGCTCATTATTGAAATAAATGAATTTCATAATCTTTATGCAATATGAGGCATCAAAGTATTGATTGAATATTTGTAATATTCAATAGATTTGAAATAAACAACAAAATTTTGCCCCATTGTGTTTTATCAATAATTATATAATATAATCAACGCGTTTCAAATTAAGTAATTAATATGCATAATAAGATTTCATAAAAAAATCAAAAGTTGAAAAGTTATCTTTTATTATTATTTTTTTCAAATATAAATTAAGTCTAATAATGAATAATTAAAATATTGGTTATATAAAAATCTCTAAAAATATCTAATATGGAAACTGTGATGTACCGACGATCATCTTTTTGATAAAGCTTAAGTAATTTGTATCATTCTAGTTTCATAATTTGCAGGGTTTTTTTCAAATAGTTTTCTTCAAATTTTCATAAAGGTTTTAAATGCAAAGATTTACAAATGCATTAAATGTAATTCATTTTACACAAAACCTTCAAATGTCTTCGCAGAACTTCATCAAGTGATGTTTCTTAACTATTTTTTAAAAGAATGTATTCGAATATCATAAACACCTATTTTATGGTTTGCTTATGATAAATAAATAAATTAACTTATTGTAAAATTTGTAACTAATAACTTTGATTATAGACACCCCAATTAAGATGAAACATGAATCTCTACAAATTTGTTTTTATTTTTAATAAAAGTTTCTCCTAGCCGCATGTCTATTATATTATTCATAAAAAAACAAGTATTAAGCAATCACTTACAATGTATTGATAAAGTAGTTTATTATAATTTACAATTCTACACGCACCTGACTATTAACTGAAATCGATTGTAGGCTGTTAAGTTCAAGGAACTATTTGTCTAGTAAATAAAATACGATTAGAAAGAACTAATAAATTCTAAAACTTAAAGCTTTCCTCGTTTTCTAGTTTTAGAATTAATAATGGAATAGAGAGAAAATGATCAGACAATTTGAATTGAAAATCCAATACAATTTTGATATTTACTAAAAACGCGTTAATCGTTAATCCATAAAAGCTCAGAAAAATTCCACAACTGAAAGTTCCCCTATGTATCATGTTTTAAATTTTTACCATAATTACCGTTTTCTTGATATTGCTAGGTACAAAAATATTTAAACAAAACAAATTAGCTCTATTTTTGGAAAAAATTCACCGATGAAGATTACGGTTATACTAACATCTTATTTCAGAGACCTCAAATTTGATCAATTTATCTAGAATTGATTAAACACCAATAAAATTCATATGTTTGCTTTGCATGTTAATTATTAATTAGATTCTGAAGAATGTTTCATTCACAAGCATACAAAATCTTGAAGTGTTTTTTTAACTTACAGGAGAAATTTATTTTTCATCTAATAATCCGATTTGCTAATTGTATGTTTTCTCGACGTTTGGAGCCATTCTGTATCGAATGGGACCAAATTTGTAAAAACTATGTGTGTGTGTATGGTAACAGATTTTTGACTTTGTTAAAAACGACTGAGCCGATTTCAAAAATTTAATAGCCGTTTGATTTACCTTGATAAACCGTTTGTCAGTTTTTTGCAACGATCCGCCGAGCCGTTTCTTCGTAAATAGAATAAAAGTAAAAAATTTTTCGACCAAGATTTAGCCCGCAATCCTGAATCAAATTTTAAAATCAATTAGTGATGCATGGCATCGTGCCTTAAGGGAAATTGCTGGAATTTCCCGTACCAAAAATTAATTTTTTTTAAATTTTTGAAAAATTGTCCTTTTTGATTTTTTTTTTAAATTTAAAGCCGTTTGATGTTTCTTGATGAAGACTACCATTTGTCAGTTTTGTGCGACGATCAGCCGAGCCGTTTCATCGTAAATATAATAAAAGTAACAAATTTTTCGTCCAGGTTTTAGCCCGCAATCCTGAACCGATTTTTGAAATCAACTTGTGGTGCATGGCATCGTGCCCTAAGACAAATTGCAAGAACTTCCCGTACGAAAAATTTAAATTAAAAAAAAAGATTGTATTTCTTTTTAGAACTGTGAAAAATATCAATTTTCAGAGATTTTTAAAAATTAAATAAATTTTTTCTTATTACTGAAATATGTGATAATTTGATGCGGATATGTCTAATGATCATTTCTGTCCGCCAAATCGCTTTTTTTCACTTTTTTATTGGATCTCTGTAACCACTAGGCTTGCCTTCCTAAAGAATTCATCAGTTTTTGTTTTCCTCAATACAAATAAAATGGTTTTGAATCATTCAAAAAGGACGCTCCGATTCTCCTTTAAAAAATCAATTACCATTTTTGGCACTTTTTCCCTGGATCTTCGAAGCGGCTCGACCTGCCTGTGCCAGAAACTAATCAGCACGTCTCCTTATCAATACGAACCGAATGTTTTTTTGAATTTTCCTTTATTACATATTTCAGAAAGTTCATGGAACTGGCCTTAAGGCAGAATGCCACTTTTAACTAGGTTATGTTATGTCTGATTATTAGACTGAATTAACATCGAACAATATCAACTAACTGTTGGTTTAAATATTTCAACGTTCATTTAATATATTTGTTTTATATTTATGTACTGAACATTACGTTTTTTTTTCTCTTAATTTGAAATGCATCAACGCTCTGCTTATTATAACAATCGCTGCGTTTTGCATTTGAACAAGCAACGACGACGGGAAATGAAAGCAAATTGTTCATATTACCATATTCGACGATTTCGATAGTAAAACTTGAAACGCTTGTCATTGGAAATTGATTTTCACTGGAACTCTCATTTTTATGTCTAGTTGCTACTTACAAGTTTTCTAATTATCGTAATATAAAATTTTCTACCTAAAAGAGCGACAATAACTAGCAGTGTATGGCATCGTGTAAGCAAATTGATGGAACTTCCCGTACCATAACGTAATGTTCGAGGAAAATTGAATTTTTATGAATTGATTATTATAAGTACCGTAACATTGTCTAATATTTATAAGAATTTAAATTATTTATTTAAAGTATATGAGTAAGATTTAGAACTTTAGCCAGAATTGAAATTAAAATCTCAATTATTTTCCATATACAAAAATAAATTATTCTGAAAAACAAATTTAAATAAAAAAAATCCAAAAGCAATTGTTTTGTCAACACAACAAGCAAGTTTTTTGAATCATTCAAATCGGATGATTAGTTCTCTCAAAAACTGCCATTTATGACACATTTAGCTTGCTATCTCCGAAAGGGCTAGACCTGCCTTTGCCAAAATCTAATCACCACTTTTCCCATTCATTACAAAATAAATGTTTTTTTGGATCATTCAAATCGGATACTTCGTTCTCACAAAAACTTGATTTATATTTTCCGCACACTTTGCTCCGTATCTCCATAACGGCTGGACCTGCCTTTGCCAAAAACTAATCAGCACTTCTTCCTATCAATAGGAATCGAATGTTTTTTGAACCATTCAAATCGGTTGAAACGTGGACGATAAATTGTATCCATATACACATACATACACACGCACACACGCATACACACATCCAGTTTTTATGAGGTATGCCAAAATATTCAACAACCTCTGAAACGTGAAGATATGCCAAAATTTTCATTTTTGATTTTTGGTCCATTAGTATAACTTACCCTTCGAGAAATTAAAAATGATATATTTACTTATTTGTAAGTATCATCAAACCAAAATATTTTATTTTTTATGCTGATAATTTTCTTATAAAATTTAAAAGTATCCCAAATCTATCTTTGATATTATATCAATCATTTGTGATCTAAAAGCCTTATAAAAAACAGATAGATATAACTCCTAATTAGAAATTACAAAAAATACGAAACATTGGCAAATCTGATTAAATAAAATATTCACATTAGCACGGTACACTGTAAGAGTAGGTATTGCGCGCGGTCTATTTTTTAATATTTTAAATAATTTTTATAATTAAACCACTTCTCATAAGCCTATAATATTTTAAATAATTTGGTTTGACTATCAACTCAATCACCATGCGAATTTTCATCAAAATCCCATAAGTAAACCTGAGGTTTCCCTAGTAAGTCACTTATTATTTAGTAAACTGTTAAAATGTTGATGTAATCACAACTTTTTCCAGGTGGTTTTATGAACTAACATTTTCGTCATTTTCTGTATATATTGACAACAATTTGAAATATTCAATAACCAAAGAAAATCACGTCTAACATGTATAGAAATCTATTTTTCATTCATTCATGATTGATGAATTGGCTGTTGGTATTGATTATAGATTGCATGGGGCACATGTAGTACTTATTACACAACATTGCAAAAAACATCCATGAAGCAAGTAAAATATCAATATTAAAATAGACAGAAAGCTTTGCGCTTTGATAGACCACTTTGCTAAGAATTTTGCAATTTGAGTAGTGAGGGCAAAATTAATTTATAGAAATAAATTATATAGAAAAAATAAATTATATAGAAAATTTTATTGAGCAACATTGACACAAGTGTAGGCAAATTTATATGTTTGTGAATAAAAAAAATAATAACAAAAATAATATTATTATTAGTATGTTCCAATTTTCGTTATTAAATCATTATGTCTCAGTAGCTCAGTAGCTAATCAGTTAAGCTTTTTTTGAAAACTCAAAATCAAATCTACGTACTTCTAGTAAAAATTGCTATAAATAGTCTGATTTATGTAGCATCGATTAATATGCTATTTTTATTTCCAAAAATTATCCTCAACACTTCTAGTCAATCATTAAAAATTATATCGTTAAATCTATATAAAAGATAGATTTGTAATTTTAACAACGCAATGTGCAAAAAAAATATTTTTTCTTCTATACCTTTTCAAATTGCGTTCTATTTGTCTTTTCAGCCGATTTAGACATCTTCCGGCATATTGTTGCATAATATCGAAAATACAAATTACAAGTGATTTTGCAATTTTTACGCATTAAAGAATTCAGAGTAAATACACTTGTTCGAGAAACGAGAAATTAACTTACAACCTCAGGCTAAAACTGTGCAAAAATCGAAGTATCGTAAACAAGACTTGATTTGGTTTCAATTTGCGTGAAATGTTAAACTGAGTTAATACTGAGAAATATTCTTACAAGACATTTGAAATGATCACAATTATGAAAAGTCTCTTATCATCATATTTTATTCAAGATCTGAGTTCTTTAATTCTATTTAACAGCAATTTGTTCTGATATTGTTAACTCCCTTGAAGAGTTTTTTATCGCCAAATAATCTGATTTGATAATTCTATGTTTTTTTAACTCAAGTCAAAGTGAATCGTTTGACACACAAATTGGGAAAAGTATGTATGTGTGGGTAGTTTTGTTTAAAGTATGTTTTAGTGTAATCAGTATAGAAAATCTAATAAAACTAAAAAAACATCTAGATCATTACATTCGTCTTTTCCTCTTTGCATATAATATTCAAATCTCAATCATATTACCCGGAAGCGCGCCATATATTATGAGGCATCTTGCGCAATTTCGAGTACGAATAAGTAGGTTTATATTATCATTGTAATATTATATTTAATAAGATTTTGTTGTGATTGGTCTCGCCTTTGTCCGTTCCATATTATATTATTTCACAATGGAAAATATACGAGAAATCGTAACGCAAAAGCATTGTTATTCTGTCTCCAATGCATTTGTCTTTTCCAAATATAGAGAACTATTATATGTTCCGGGATTTCGAAATCTTAAGCGCAGATAAACTCCGGGAAATGAACTATATGAATATAAAATTATATAGTTTAGATTATGACATATAAATATACATTAAAAATTATCTGTAGAATAATCTGTTTATATATGAATTGGGCAACGTTAGATCCGAAAATACCGGGCCCTTGACATTCTCGTCTTGCCAGAGTTATATTACTCTGAAACATATCCCGCTGACATACATTATTTTCTGAATCGTCATTCATCACATTCATACATTTTCGTGCGCAAGTTTTGAAGTAGTTTCACTCATCATGTAATTGTGTTTGAAGAACTTCATGTAATAAAAATTAACATACATTCATTGACTGCTTGTATTTTTTCACTTCTTCGCTGGCTATACAATCTCATTGTTTAAGCAGCTGTAATATCTGTCTTGCCTATAAAAATATTTTCCATACAAGTAACTTCAAAGATTTATATAAACTACGAATAAAAATATATTTCAATAAACTTACGTTTCGTGCACGGCACAAATGTTTCATTTGTTTTATTATTTTCGTTATAATTATATACGGGGGACAGGGTGATATATTTTTCTGATTCGGTCATTTTTTATTAAATCAAGATTTGTACGAGATTTGTAAACTTAAAATCCAATATAATACTCCTAGGTGATGCAAACAATGTACGCTGGTATACATACATCGAAAGATCTCTATTCACTCAATTTCCGTTGCATTTTCACAGGTTTACTCCCTAGTCGCGCCTAAAGACGCTTTACTTCAACTGGGAAAACAATATTTCTTCAGGCGTTGTTTAACATAATCCACTGTGTGTTATAATATTATAGAATTTATTAATTAGTCCTAAATGCTAATTACAATGACAAACCGATCATGTCATATTTGATTTCCAGGTGTTCCTAATAGCTTGTCTAACAACTGTAACACATTGTAAACCTGCGTCAACTGAAAACAAACATGAAAAACGAGGTGTGCAAGAATTTGGCGCAAGAATAGGACCCACCACCAAAAGAGAGTCTCAATATGGAACGGACCTGCATCAAATATTTTACACGACCAGTAACAATGCTGAAATCCATCCTCATACAAACTTTGACGATATTCAGTTATACATTCCCAGCAGGTAAAATAACAAATACATTCAACATATGAGATCTAAGATTAAGGAAATAATAAAATCATACTTTGTCCTCTCAGTTACCAGCCTGTAAACAACGCATTAGACCCAGGAGCGCCTCCTCGTCCAGCCAGTCCACCACCAGCCAGGCCACGGGCTCCTGCAGCCATGCCAATTGTCACCCCTTACCAGAGTCCTCCTCAACAAGCTATGCCAACACCTGATATCGGCTATATAGATCTAAAAATTCTCCAAACCCTCAATCCGCAACCATTGAGAGCAATCTTTATCAGAAACTTTGGGATGCCTGTCCAAATGGGATCAGGAGGCTTGGGTTACACATCTTTACCGAATGGATTGATTATTTTAGGATCTGGTTCCTTAGGTTATCAAGCTTTGGCTGGAAGTGGACTGAGGATGCGTGGAATTATACCAGGAGCTCCTGTAAATAATATGGCTCGTATGGGGAATGGACTGACACAGCATTTTGGATTTGATTTGCATACATGAGGAGCAAGGATATGAAGAAAGTTATGAACGGTAAGAAATAACTTATGTTTCCATTAGAAATTACCGAAAATTAATTTTTTAAATGATAACTTTATTTGATTTTATCATTTATTTATTAACCCGTAACGTTTTGGAAACGACTTACTTTTTTACTCAAAAACTACTTCTAGTTTATATCTTTATTATTGCAATTTATGGAGAAATGGAAGAAAATGAAATTTGAGCTTCGTTCAAATTCTCATTAATAATGACGATATAATAATATATTAAACACAAAAAATGCTCAAAAAATTTCTCAGCTCAAAATCCAATAATGAGTTAGTTTCTTATTAACAAATTTTCCTAACGTTTTCTTGAAGGAGATGGACTTTTATTCCGAGCATACATATAATTAGTTAAAATTAAATTCATTTCTAACTAGATTTGTTGATATATCATTTTAGCACCATATATTTAGAGGAATGAAAGTAAGTATTGAAGTAGCATTCTAGATTCATATTTGTTCTACAGATTATTTGGTAAAATTTGTGGCGTTTTCAAACAAACTAACAATATTACTGTCTTTTTAAATAATTTGACTTTTTTAGACATACAAAAGTATTGCCGACATACAATTATAATATATAACAGCAAACAAAAGGTTTGACCAATTTACAAAAAATTATTTTGTTTATTACTCAATATCTGATCATCAAAAAATTAAAAATCTACATTTGTGTCATGTTGATGCGATTCCTTCATTGATTTTTAAAATACTAATAAATTTTAGGAAAATTAATAGTGCATTTTTTACAAGAATTCTTAAATAAAAATATTTAAAACTATATTTAAAAATATTTTTTGGTTATTTTAGGAATCATTGTCTTATATTGGTTTGATTTTGCAAACGCCCACAGAATAAAGTAGTGTAGTAGTTAAATTAAAAATATTTAAAAGTAACCCTAACAATATAAATAATAATATAGAATTTATTCGATTGATAGATTTGAAAATCACATGATTTATATTTGAAAAAAAAATTATAGATGTAGAATTTATATACCCGAGATGTAAATATAATTATTTTATGTCGCACTATATTTCTTATAAAAAATGAAACCACACATGTACAGAGCTATGAATAATGTAAATAATAATTGTATATATTATAAATAGACAGCTCTATCCAAAGCTTTTGTACATTTATATACTTTTTTATACTATGTTATTATATTTTAATTGTGTAAATATATTATAAAAAATTCTAGACTATAAAATAATAAACTTCTGTGTAGTGTATCAACCTATTTCTGTACATACGTAGTGTACACTTTATTAGAAATATATTTATATTCAAATAAATAATACTTTGATAAGTAGTTTTCATTTCAGGCTTGTAAATACTTGTAAATATTGTATATATTTTAAATTTTCAGGAATATTTATTTAAACCAAACCCAAAGTTTTGGAAATGATTGAATACTCGTCGGATCTGGATTAGCTTTTTCGACGCTGACGTAGAATTAAGTTTATAAATATATTTATTAAAAAATTATACGTCGTTTATTTGTAATATATTTAATAAAATGTTTAGACACATTTTGAAAAAAAAATACCGCAATTATTTCAAATAAACAATAGCATTTATTTGTATATTATATGCATGTTAGATTTATAATACATATTTATAAATTATAAACATAACTTTTGTTTTTCTTGTTTAAAATATAATTCAACGATTACTATGAAAAATTAAAAAATGTAATACATTGCATATCTTCAATTGTCGCACAAATCAATATTAATGTCCTTGTTCAAAAATAATTTAAAAATTTATTATAAATAACTCAAACAAACGTTATTTTTTAAATATTATCTGGATATAGAAAATTGTAGCGTACCTTGTATTTATTTGTATAATAATCAAATAGCAATTTAATTTTATTTTTATTTTACTTATTTTCCGAATATTATACCAATATTTTAAATTATTTAAAATAAAAGCTGATATATTTGATTTCACAATTTTTAAATTGAAAAAACTGTGTTGTTATTGTCTTTATCTTATGTAAAAATAATATCTTTCAGTAAAAAGTATTTTAATATCTTCTAATGTAGGTACTTTACTATTATGTAAAATATAGAAATTATATTTTATAATATAATCTTTAAAAAAGCATGCATCACGATTTTGGTAATTAGAATTAGATTAACAAATAGTTAGAAATAGACTGATCTATTAACAACATACTGTAAATATATCTAAATACTGAATTTAAAATTTATATAATTATATATAGCAATATGTATATAGCTTAAATATTTTCTGCTTAAAATAAAATATGTACAGTATTTTATTTGTATTTATTGAACTGCTCATAAAATATTTAACTATTACGCAATATTACGTTAATTTTTTTTTGTAGATAATAGGGAGTTAAAAATTTGCGTTTGTGGAGATCTCAATATATAAACTGTAAACAATCATATTTTTATTTATAAAATGATTAGAAAATATTTTACATGAGAGCTTTGGAACAATATATTTTAAATATAATTATACAGAAAATTATTTTTTTTTCTTTTTATTTTTAACCACAATTATATAAATATTAAAAAAGACAGACTCTTATCAAAATACCAGATGCTCAATTAAAAAGAGAAAAATATTACTTAGGGGGTGTCCATTAATCACGTGAGGTATTTTTGATGAGGAGGAATTTGACAAAAAATCACGAAATATCACGTGGGTGGGTGAGGTATAGCAATATATCACGTGTATTTATTTTTCACCTGATTTTTTTATCCAAACATTTTCAAAAAAAAAAATAAAAAAAATACAATTTTTCTTGACAAAAAAACACAAAATATTACGAGGGAAAAGGAGAGGTATAGTAAGATATGATGTGAGTTTATTTTTTAACTGATTTTTTAAAAAAAAGTCAAACTTTTAAAAAAAATTCTAAACTTTAACAGTTTTATTATGTAACTAAAAATATACGAGATGTTTTGTGGGAGAGGGAGGGGTGTAATTTTGAATATCATTATGTATCACCAAGGGAGAGGGGAGGTTCAAAAATCCTTTAAAACTCGCTCACCAAGAGAGGGTGGGGAGGTAATTTTGAATATCAGTACAAATCACCAAGGGGGGTGAGGGTCCAAAAACCCTTAAAAAATCAATCACGTGATTAATGGACGCCCCCTTATAATATTGAATTGGTTTTCAATTTAAGCATTTTGTGTTTCTCATGCAACTTTTTTATTTATATGCTTAGGTGATATATTAACTACTCATACATCATTTCATATTTTTTAAGAATTAATAAATATATAAAGAAAGAAAGTCAAGCATAAGAGTTGAGACATTTGTGACTTTAAAAGAACTTTTCCAAATACCCTGGATTTGTGCCTGATCAATTATGATTCAGTTTATTTATAACTATTCTGAACATATTGTATGTATGTTTATATATATATATATATATATATATATACAAATGAGTGTGTGTGTATAAATACAGATTCATATCTTAGATTGGCATCTAGTTATAAATGCAATAAATACCCATATCAATAAATGTAAAAGTACAAACACACATGACAAGTTTATTAGAATCAATTTAATATGAATGTAGTGTAATATTACATTTAATTTACATATTGAGCAATTACAAAATCCAAGCCAGAGAATTTACTCAACCTAAAAAATAGTTTCAAGGCACACCAACCCATTCGATATTACTACATATCATTTGCATTTTAGACACATATTTGACGCCTTCTCAAATAAATGTAATGGTGGTAATTAAAGATCAAACTATTAATTAATTTATTATTATCTATTGGTAAAAGTGCATTTGATTTAAAATAATAGTTGAACGTAATAAAATTCTTGAGGCTTTAATGTTCCTATAATTATCCTATCAAATCAAGCTCCACTTTGTCATGACTATTTTTCTTCATTTGAATGGAAATGCATGTCATTCACCAGTTTCTTTTCAATAAAGGTCATTTATAATTATATCAAAGGAGTAAAATAAAGTATAAAAAATAATTGTTACTTGATTATAATAACTAGTAATATTATTCTATTTAAAGTGCACTTTTCCTCCTTTCGAAAAATAAAGCGAATATAATGAGAGTTTTTAAATTGTTCTCGATTTTATAACAAATACCATAACAAAAAAGTTTGTATAAACTTTGTTGCCACCTTTTAAATATTTATTTATTAAGGCTTGTTAATATTAATATTACATATTCATAAGAAATTAAAAACTACTATATCTAAATCAAAACAAAAATTTAATCGAAGGTTTTACTGAGATTTTCCATGGGAGCTTTTACCAGCACTCTTTAATTAATCATCTAATTATAGGCCAAGCAAATATGTAACGAAATAAATTACAGAGACCACTTTATTTTCAATTTAAGTATTTAGTTATTAATCCAATTAAAAAAAATAAGCCTTTTAGTTATTTTATCCTGTTATTGGTACAATTTGAGTTTTCTCATGAAATAAGGGTGTCATTAAAAATTTGTGATGATATTATAGGAAAAGACAATAATAAAATATTTTATGACAAGAATAAAAACCTATAAAAATCACCTTCTATAAAAAATAAATATTATAGAAATTATAGAAAACCAAAAGTAGAGAATATTTTAATTATGGAAATGATACAAATTAAGCTACATAGTATCTCATGTATGTAATAAAACAAAATATAGATAAATAGGAATAAGCACCGCATAAGTAGCGATTGAAATTACTTTCTATCAATCGAATTTACATATTTAAATAAAACAGTTAAACTAATTTTATAATGATGCTATAATAAATCCGAAAACGAAAATATTGAACCGCAAATAGAAAAATGCAAATATTGATCTCCACAATTGTACTAGAAATTATACGCCTGAAATACTGATCTGCAAGCTTTAACATTTCTCTGGTTTTATTTTATAAAAGTAAGTTGGTTCTTCGGTTATAATATTTATTTTTAAATTGGCAAGTTTACCAAATATATTATTCATATAGACAAATTAGCTAGAGTAAAAAAAATTCAATTTGGCATTGACATGTATATATTTTTTTCAATTTAGAAAAAGATGACAATAACAGAGTGACTGAAAATGAATATATTGCTACTAAAAGTCTAATTCAATTTCAAATTTTAAATTATTTGGCTATGGCTGGGTTAGTCATCAAATGGTTTCAAGAAGCTTATAATATTAAAAAATAATGTATTGATAAGAGATAAAAAGTAGTGTGCGATTAATTCATATATTTTATTACTGTTTAATATAAAAATCATCTAAAATAAATATGTCATTTCCAACCAGTCGGTATCACTAAATTACATACTTAATATCTGAAATAAATTTCCCACGTAATGGCTTCAGTAAATATTCGTGCAGAAGTTCATTTGAATAATAATGATTATTAAATATCTTTAGATCAAAGCGTATAAAACGTTTATGAATACATTATCGCATTATCTAGGGCGCAAATGCTATTTTGTGGTCAATGTCATACATCAGTTTTGAATTCAAGGAAAACTACTATCAAACTGTACTTAAAGAACAAACACTTGGATCCTTGGTCAGTTAAAAATCAGTTGGAAAATAAAAACTGTATCATTTGAAAGAAATGACCTTTGAGGAGAGAAAATTGTACGGAACATATGATGTGATATACATAAGGGTAACCTTGGTGGACAGTTCAGAAAGGTGTTTACATATTATAAGGCTGCACACCTAGACATGTGTAAAATTAAAATTGATTTATTTTATGTACTTACATTATATTCCATGATTGATTACATTTATCACTAAATAATGTGCTATATGAGTAACATTTATATCCCTTTTTAGCCTTTGGTTATAGAATTAATAAAAGGTTTCTTTTGTACTTCCAGCAAATTGTACCTCCAAGGTTAACTCTGTTCAAATTTGTTGTATAATATAATATCATTTAATGTTATATGTAATTCTGTAATGTAGTAGAAAACAAATTATTGCCAAAGCAACTACTATTAAAATAAAATTTTTACAAAAATGCTCAAATTTTTCGTTAGTCTATCCACTAATTCTGGTGGATAATTTATGGATTGGGTAATATGCTGTAGTAAATTAATTCCTGGTCACTTTTGAAAACCCTTTAAAAGTGACCAGGATATCGTTTTGCAGTTGTGTAGGATATTTGGTCTGGTTAAATTTAGTTTAACTTCTGTATTAAATTGTTTGTTGAGGATCATACGGTAGACAGTGGATATTGATTAAGAAGTAAAAATTTTAAAATTCTATATTTCTTGTTGTCCAACAATTATTTAATGGATTTATGGTGATATATATATATATATATATATATATATATATATATTAGGGTGGTCCTTAAAATGGTCATTTTCGAATTTTCTTGCTCCCAGGGGCACAAATGGTTCCAAATTGATAAAAAAACAATTCTCTGAAAGTTTTAGCTCTTAATATTAACGTTTAGATAGAGTGCAATTCAATCAAAGTTTTGTATGGAAATAGCATGGAAAATTTTTCAAAATTTTTAAAAATGTTTTTTAGATGTAATTTAGCGAACAAATGAATGAATAAAACTTATTTATTTGTCGCTAAGTTATAGTTAAAACATTTTTTTTAAATTTTCAAAATTTTTTCCATGCTCTTTCCATACGAAGTTTGATTGAATTACGCTCTATCTAAACGTTAATATTAAAGGCTAAAACTTTCAGAGAATTGTTTTTTATCAATTTGGAACCATTTGAGCACCTGGGAGCAAGGAAATTCGAAAATGACTATTTTAAGGACCACCCTAATATATATATATATATATATATATATATATAATATATATATATATATATATATAAATATATATATATATATATATATATATATATATATATATATATCTAACCATTTTAAAGACACACTTATGATTGTTTACTAGAATATACAGGTCACAAAAAATAGAATTAACCTATTAGAATCTAGAACTTTAGCAAGTATTGTGAATATTATATATCACAAAAACTGATAAATTATTTAACCCTATTCTACATGTAGTACACATTTATAAGCATGTAATTAATAAAAAGTAAAATTTAACATTTTTGTATTATTTATGAAAATGTATAAAAATAAATCATTTCATTCTAAAATTGTTTTATTCTTTCTATGTTTATATTAAAACTGTATAATTATATTCACAGACGGATAATATTTGTTCTTGATACATATGCTATAGGAAATGTAATTCAGAGCATCAGCGCAACCTGAATTGCTCGACATCTAGGCGATATTCGTAAATTATTTATTTAAACTTTGTTTATGAAAGAAAACGTTGTGGAAAATTCTATAAACAAATAAAAATTGTCTTATAATTTTATATTTCATTAATAATACAGTTTTATGCTTCTATAGGGGCTCTGAATTTATTCAATTTCAAGTAGTTTTGGCCAAGTGATTGAAGTGTGATTGTAGAGTCGACATCCAGGAAAAACTTCATATTTTGTGTTAATTTTAATAATAACACACACACACATATATATATATATATATATATATATATATACATAATAATTTATATTTCAAAAACTAGTGAAAACCCAATTAATTAATATTTTAGCTGAAGTTTTATTTTTTACAAAAAGTGATCGAAGTTAATTTTTGCAAAACTTGCTGACTTTCAAAATGTGCTTAAATCATAAGTGAAGCTTTTGTAATTGATATTTTGTAATAAGAAATCTACATTATCTACTTTATTTTCTTTATTTAACCAATATTATGAAATATTTTTTTATTTGGTTTACCTAATTAAGGTTTAATTAAATTTAAACATTTTTTTATGGTTCAAGGTAAGTACTTCATTGTGTAAATTATAAAATGCAAATTAAGTCGTGTGATTATTATATTAATTATAATATATTGTTTATTGAAAATAATCCGAAAATAAAACAATTACATCTTATTAAGAATAGAGTTAGTTCCTTATTTATAACTTTGCATTGAAGTATGAAATAAAATGAAATAAATATGAAATGATTTCTGCAAATCCTTGTTGCTTTCTACAAATCTTGACTGCTTTTTTATAAGTTATAATAGCAAAAATCCTGACAGATTTCTACAAATCCTGAGAGCTATTTAAGGGTCTTAACGTATTTCTACAAATCTTGACAATAATATCTCATATCAGATTATTACTGCTTTCGTGAAATCTAATTATTCTTTTGAGATTTCAGCTTTATTTGAGCTTTTTTTTAATAAAATTACAACTCATAAAATATTGCTCTCGCAATCATTGGTGAAAATTAAATAATTTTTCTATGTGCGAATAACAATATTTTACAGCATTTAGGTAAAGCAATGCAAGGATAATAACGGTAATAAAATAATATTCAAATATCTTGAACCCAATAAATTTTATTAATTACCTTTTTACTTAATAGCAACGTAATAAAACGAGTTATGTTATAAGTTATGTAGTTGTGTACATGTGATTGAATGAAACAAAAGTCGTAACTGCAAATATGTTGAAATAAACCATATACAATTTGTTTATAACTATCAGCTAAGGCGGGGTAATGAGATTTGGTTGCATAATGCACAGCTACGCATTTTCTCGGTCTATAAGGAGTCTGTGATACATTAGATGTGTGTCAGATTCTTTGAAATATCCGACAGAAGACGTTGTCGGTTTTGGATGAGCAACCTTTATAGAACAATAATAATCACTAGTGATGCATAGCATCTTAAGGCAGATTGCTGGAACTTTCCTTACCAAAAATTCAATTTCTTAAAAAATATTTTTTTTAACTTTGAAAAAATTAGATTATTAAGAATTTTTATTTTTTTTTTAAATTTTGAACCTATTTTCAAAGCATGGAGCTGCATAGACAAAATATCAAATACGATTAAACATTGGTACGGAACTCATACAAGTGTAAACAAAATTTGTTTTTATTATTAAATACTCTATAAAATATCTGATAATTTCATGTGCATATGTCTAATAATCATTTTTATTATTGGATCTGCAAAACCGTTAGATCTGCATTTCCAAAAATTTCATCAGTTCCTCATTTTGTTAATGCAAATAAAATGTTTGCAAATGTTCCAAATTCTAATCGGACACCCCGTTGCCTCAAAAATTGAATTACCATCTTTAACACTTTTTTCCCAGTATCTTTGAAACAGCTGGACCTGTCTTAAACTAATCAGAACGTCGCCCCGTCAATACAAATCAAATGTTTTTTATATTATCGAAATCGGTTAATCCGTGTTTAAAAAATCGTGGATGTACATACATACATACATACAGGCACATACATTTTTTCTAATTGTAAGGTATGCCAAAAAGTTCAAAAACATCTTAAACATCTTAAATTTTTCATAATATATAACTTATCCTACGGCAAGTTAAATAGGCAATTCTTCCAGGAAAATTTACAGTCAATCAGATTCAGAAGTGCAAAATTGAAGATAATTAGAAAAATGATGCTCACAAATCATTTTTTAAGCAATAAGTTCAACAAAGTAGATTATTCGACGGATAGACAAACTCAATACAGACCAAAGTTTCATTTCATTCAATAAAGTTGCATTTTTGAATTAGTTCAATTTAGTGCAATGGTCAAATCAATTAGTCACTCGATGAATTATGATGAATTAAAAACTCTATTTCGTCAAAATATTCAGGGTTTTATTGTATTGTTTTGTTATGTATTTATTATTTAGCGTTTATTTTTAAAAAGTTCTAAAATATAATTGCATTTTTAAATTGAACTGAATGATTTAGATTGAGCATTAATTTGTTGAAATATTTAGGATTTTATGTTATTGTTTTGTATTTAGTATTTGGCGATTATTTTCAATTAGTTTCTTTTATTTACCTGATTTGATTCACTAAATGATAACCCATATCAAGTGTCAAAATGTTCAAATGAAAAATCAAAATTATTCAATTATTGAATTTGACGAAGTGGTTATAAAAATGAATGATGGATTGGATAAAACGTGAAATAAATTGTAGAAAAATAAAGTTTTTTAATATGACTAGTTCTTAGAGTAGACTCTCTTCGACTCAGTAGATTATAAAAATACAAAACTGCACACAATGAAAACAAAACTTGATTATTAGATCATATTAAACTTAAACTTTATAAATATGACTAACAAATATAAATAGTAAATGAAATATAAACATCAATCACTTTCCAGCGATATGCAAAAAACCACTCAAGCTTTTCAATTTTAATTTTTGCTGCCAACAAAAGATTTGCAAACTCTGACAAGAAATATAAACATAGATACTATGCCATTAATAATATAATTAACGATATAAAATAATTTAATAACTAATTTGAAATATGTTATTTTGGATACTTTTTACAGAATCAAATAAAATATCAACAATGAAATTTTATTCAAAGATCTATATAATTAGGTGCATCTACTTTTTGTATTAACTGAAGTTTTCATTATTTTTGACCTTAAATAAATTATGTACAAATTCCTAAATAATTTTTAGATTATACAAATAATAATTACATCCTTGTTATTGATATAAATTATGAGCATTTATAATATAAAAATTTTAAAAATTACATATGAACTCTACAAGTTAATATATTGTTTTATAGATTTTTCCAAAATTTTATGCAATTTAAAATACGTTGAGCTTGATTATCAATATTGCATTAAAATTTGAAATCTATCTAGAATTTTACTAATCGTTTTGAAACGCAAAATATATGATGGCTAATGACTGTGAGATAGTTATTTCATCATGTAGATATTATATGAAGCCTATAAAAATTTTATAGTTTCATAAGGAATCATTTAAAATATTGAATAAATAGATACATTAAATCTATTAGCAGTAAAATTCATATAAAATATTAGTTGAAGCAAGATCTGTATAAATATTATATAAATTTTTAGTGATTAATGCAGATTAGTGTCGAATTACATGTTTATAAATTTTACAAAATAGACTAAAAAAATTATGTAACTGTCTACAATTACAACACTTACTCTAATCTATATTCCAGATTTGATATCATAACTGACGGGAATGCGAAATAAACCGGAAAACAGTATTTTTAAAATTTAAAAACATATCGAGTTGCAGCACGTATAGAACTTTTACTTATATAACAAGCAATAAACAGAAGTTTTATATATATATATATATATATATATATAATATATATAATATATATAATATTATAGTATAAATAAGAGCACAAAGCACTCGAATTTATTACACTAACATTATTTCATAAATTTAGAGACGTTTTTCATCCTTAACTATCAACTATTATATAGTGTAAATTGAAACAAATATTATTGATTATTTTATAAATAAATTATTGATTAATATATTCAATTAAAAAAATGATTACAGACCAATCTTATACTTTGTCAAAAAGCTTGACGATATGAATAAAAAGTTTAAGACTCTAATCGTAAATAAAAATATACTTTATAAATAGTTGTATTTGTAATTGTTCAGAGAACCTAAACAATTTTACCTAAGATTATCATGATATATCTGTAATTATCATCTAAAAGTTATCACAAAGTAATTTATATTAATATCATAAAGTATTGAGTTGATTATAAAAGGAAAAAACTAAACAAACTAATAAATCGGTCAGTCGCTTAATAAATAGAGAAAATTCTCTATAAAATATTGTTAATATTTAATAAAATTAATATAAAATATTATTATTACTAAGAAAATATAAAACGTTTCTACCTTTATTTGATTACTCAGAACATAGTTGACATTACTTTCAAGGTTTCTAATCATTATCGGATAATTTTATTAAATATTTAATCTTTCTATGAATGTGTATTGCCCAGAAATAAAATACATGTTATATATTATATAAATTTATATCATTTATTTATAAAGTATATTTCTATTTGCGATTGTGGAATTAAAAAAATGTTTTGAATCTGATTAAATTATTAATAGCATTTGATTGAGTAACAATAATATTAACCTAATTAATTATCTCAAATAAGGCAAAAATAAAGGATTAACACCAAATCAAACTAACAAAAAAGCTATTTATTATTTATTAAACTAATACCAATCTAAAATATATTTGGTTAACAATAATGCAACAGAGTGTAATGTTTTGAATAACTTACTACTTGAATTTTAATTTTTTTTATTTTATTTCAATATTTAGAGTTTATAAGTTATGAAAGGTGCATTTTTATTATATACATATTTGATGTAATCAATTGATAATTAGTATTTATAAGGTTTACTGAATTAACTTCCCGTGAGGTAAGTTATAGTAATCGCAAAAAAATTAAAATGTAAATTTTCATACATCAATACGTTTCAGAGATTTCCGAACATTTTAGTGTATCTTAGAAAGATGGATGTATATGTATGCATATGTGTATATGTGTGTATATGTGTGCATGTGTGTGTGTGTGCGGATACAAATTTTCGTCGACGATTTTGCAAACACGAATCAACCGATTTGACTAACTTAAAAAACATTTGATTTCTACTGGTAAGGAGACGTTCTGATTAGTTTTTGGCAAAGGCAGGTCTAGACGTTTCGAAAATACGAGACAAAAAGTGTCAAGGAAATTAATTCGTTTAAATCATTCAAAAAATATTTTATCTGAACAATTAAAATTTTTGTAAAGGCAGGTCAGCGTCTCCATAGATTCAATAAAAAAAATAAAAAATAATGCCATTTGGAGGTCAAAAATGAATATTAGATTATCAGATATTTTATAAAGATTATAATAATAAGTACAAATTTTGTATACAATTATATTTTGACGTCATATCAGCTATGCAGCGCATTGCTTAAAAAATTTAAAAAAATATCAAAATACAAAATAAAATCCAATTTTTCAAAAAAGTCATTTTTTTTTTAAATTCCAAAATTTATTAAAAATCTAATTTTTTTAAGGTTTTACAAAGTTTTTTTAATAACTTAGTTTTTGGTACTGGAAATACTAGCAATTTGCTTGAGGCAGGATGCCATGCACCACCAATTGTATTATAAAATTAAGTTAAATGGGTATACCGAGCGTTTATTGTTTATTTTAAAATTTTACATATCACACCCTCGTATTTAGTAACGTGTAAACGTGCCAGAAAGTCCTAAATATTTCTTATTATAATTATTCCTAATTCAAGAGAACTTGGAAAATCCACAAAAAATTGAGAATTAGAATAATGTGAGTCGGTTTCGCGCTGACCAATTAAAAATATCTACATTGATCATTTTCACCTCCTCTCGCCATAAATTTTGATAAATCTAACTACAAGGGTATTTTCATATGAGTAAAATTCGTTAGTAGCTGTATTTTAAATTTCTTGATTATAAAAAAAAAGCTTTACTAATTGCGCGAACCTCGCAGTAACAAATAAAACCAATGGTTACTATGATATAGAAAATGTTAAACTCTGTTGCCATTGAATTCAGAACAGTAAAATGGTTTGAAATATGCGTTAATGTTTCTCACAGAGATAATTATTTCATCGTTTATTTTTCAAGAGAATGTCACTAATCAAGTATGAATGAAAAGTATCGATTTTGTTCAGAAAGTTTATAAGGACGACTATTTTCTTTTGTCTTTCGCTGGTTATGAAACGGGTTTAACTTTCACACTTATTTGAATATGCGTGTGATGGCGAGAGAGTATTACAGATTACAAGTTTTATACAATTAGTTTTATTTTCTATTACCTTCTAATGCTCTTCACAACAGGAAGCTTCGGATGATATATAATTTGTAATATAGATTTGCTTCTGCAGATATGTTATTTTGATTATATAACTCGGAATAACACTATATTTTTGTACTAAAAATATGTAATGTGATACGTTGGATGTAACATTTTGCTTCAACTATCTTAAAATTCAATTTTAGAAGAGCAATGAAATTTTCTGTTACTAATAACATATAGTTGTTAGATTTCCGCTTTTGACTTATTTATGATCTTTGATAAGCGTTTATCTCTTTGTCAAATGAAGAAAAGTTTAAAAAATGCACGAAAAAAGAAAAAAAGATTCAAGAAAATATATCATGAAACGGTCTATAATGCAATAAGTAAGATTCAAGTCAAAACTGTTATAAGTCAGATTTAAGTCATTTTCGATCGTGAACATTCAATAGTATCATTCGATTTTCATCTATATTATGCAATATTGCTAAATAAAAGTTATTAAAATAAAAAAATAAAATTTTCATTATTACTTAACTAAATGACATTAAATTTTTTAAGGTAATTTTTTTAAGGCAAGTTTCTAGGCAATCGTTGTTTTACCATATAATGTATTTGTAAACAATTTTTAGAGAATTCAAAAAATTACTAAGTGCATAAATTGTATACTATTACAAATCTTGTTTAATATAATATAATTTCTATTAACAATATTCTTTTGATCATATTTTACTAATAAAATTAATCTGAAAGTTTTACTCACATTGTATGGAAATTGAAAATATAGTAAAATCAAATCTAACACTTTTTTCGTCTTGTGACTCATATAGTTATCGCAAATTCCAATTAATTTATAATAACTTACATAGTCACTGCAGTTTCCAATAAACTCTTTCAGAGTAAAGGCTTTGATATACATATGATTTGCAAAAAAAGAGAGTCATAAATCGAAAAATTGTATTTCATATTAACATTTCCAAACAGTTGATATTATGGGTTTAATAATGTTTTTGTGCATAAATACAACTACAAATGAATCTACTTGGAACAATTAAATAATATTCAACTAAAACATCCTATTACATTTAGTTAAAGATAATTTGTCAAAACCATTTGATATTTGACGTATGAGCCGTCGGCAATTGTTTCATTTTAAATTAGGCTTCTACAAAAAAAAACTGAAAATGTAAAGTTTCTGTTTTGAAATAATATCTAACGTTCCGGTTTTGAAATAATATCAGTTTTTGCACAATCTCCGGATTAACACAAATTTTTCAAGACTAAAACTGGCAAAATCCGTATAGCCATTTCATAGTTTTACCATACCTGACATAATACCGAGCTCTATTATTATATATAAGATTAGACCTACAATTAGCTTAAATTATAATGCCAAATTTTGTTAATAATTTGTATTGATATATTATTAAAAACCTCGAAAACTAACTTAGTTATAATATTTTAATTTGGAGAGCATAATCAAACTATTTTTATCTTAATATATCATGTAGTAATAGCTGAATAAGGAAAATAGAAATATTTGCCTTTTTTATTAAATTGGCCTCGCTTACTTAGAGCATTTAACCCACTTTATTTCTTTTGCACTATTTTTATTATACCAAATATTATTTATTTATTATTATATCCTAAAATATCTTTATAATATCATATGCTATCTGTATATATCCTATACTATCCAATTTTCTTTATAATTGACTTCTTCATTCTTCTTTTTCTTTAGCCTTGTTTCTTCTAACTTCTAATTGTATTCTATCTTAAATCAACAATTCAAATTCGACTAAACACGGAGCATTAGCCACTTCTTCATTCCTATTTCTCTTCTAATCTTGCATTATCTTCTAACTTCTAGTTTTATTCAACTCCTATCCTCTTTTATTTCTTCATTCTTCTTTTTATTTTTGCGTGTTCTATTATTTTGTTTCTTCTTACTTCTAATTCATTAATGAATTCTCCAGAGTCAGTTGCAAAATAAGTAAATGATTTCAAAATATATGCATGAACAATGACAAATTAATCGGCAGAAAATCATAATAAGCCTGAAGCATATCATATTAAATGATAGAAGACATTATTCAAGAACTTGGAAGCCAACTATTAAAATGTTCATGGCTATTAAATGTTGGTTTATGAATTGTACTGCCTATAAAATAAATTTACTGAATCGAATTAAGAATTCTGTAAAATAGTAGGACCATTTTTTAATTGTGAGATGGAAATGGTTAATGTCAGAAAATTACTGATATTAAAGAGCAATCTTAAAAATAACTGCAAATATAATTTGGAATAGATCTGATGAAGCAAATCGAAGTGCAAAATAACCATGATTTCATCAGTTGTTTAGTAATTTTTTTATTTATTTAACGTCAATCTAATATATGCAGTTTACTTTAGAAAATATAAAATGAACAGAAATATAATAACATGTTAAAATATTAGTCAAATAATGTATATTTTGAAAAGTGTCTAATAATGTGATAAGCCAAAGATTATCTGTTAGAAAAAAAACTAGATATGCTCTTTCTGATGCTATATAATGTTGGCTGATAATTTCATAAAACTTGATTGATTAAACTATAATATTTACTATTTCACATAGTCATGTATATTTAAGAATATCATTAAATATTAAATAACTTATTAGTTATAAATGGAAAAGACACACGGTAACCCCAAGAGGTCAATTTTCAATTAAGTTTCAATTTATTACTTGCGTAATGAGTAACTTCTTATCACATTTTAATCAGACAAGCAGAAAGTGAAATTAAATTTTAGTTAAAAATGTTAACTTCATCTATTTGATAAATAACAGATTCCAATGGATTTTTGCGTAGTGTTAAAATTCATCATAAAATATTATAGTTTTGAAGAGTATTATAAGTTGTGAAGAGTAATCAATGAAATGAAAATTTATAGTATATTTTATATTTATATTCTGTATTATATTTTATTTATCTAATGAATAAAGTTGATACTTTGATAAATAATAATTTCACTTCTCATTTGACTAATTTAAATGAGGTAAGTAGGCACTTATTCCACAAGTATGTAATAAACAATATTGAATTCAAAACTGAACCCTCGGGTCTTTTATTGAAGTAAAACTTCTTTAGGCGCGACCAGGTTGTACTTTCGTACAAATGCAACGGATGTTACGTTACATCATTTGCTCTCCATGAAATCATTTCAATACGGATCGATTGTGATTAGTTGTCGTGTATGTGAATAGGGAGCTATCGTTGTATACGTACCGGCATCAACGTTTTATGCATACCGGTATCAACAAGCAAATCGGCATTGATAAATAAACATTTTAAAGTTACATCGAAAAATATGAAGAATCAGAAGAATATTTTACCCTGTTCTTTGAAAATAATAAAACAAATTAAACATTTGTGCCGTGTACTATATGTAAGTTTATAGATTAGAAATTATTTTTATATTATTCGCAGTTTTTATAAATCTTTGAAATTATTAAAATGGAAAATATTTTATAGGCGAGGCAGATGTTATAGCTGTTCAAGGAATGAGATTATATCGCCAGCAAAAAAGTAAAAAAATACAAGCAGTCAATAAATGTATGTTAATTTTAATTACAAGAAGTTCTTTAAACACAATTACATGATGAGTGATGTTGCGAAAACAATATTTGTTTAGACGTTGTTTAACATAATTCACTGTGTGAACGAATATTATAGAATTTATTAATCAGCAATTACTTCATTTCTCTAATGAAGGTCCAAGGCTTAATTGCTAATTACAATGACAAACCGATCATGTCATATTTGAAGTATGACTTTAATTACATTATTGTTTTTAAATATTATGCATATTTTTAATGCTATTATAAAAATATAATTTATAATTTATCATTATATAAATGTGTATAATGGTTGACACTAATAAATGTGTGCATCACGAGTGTTACCATATTACTAATAAATATTATACAAAATTGTTGTATGATGTATTTATTTTTACTTAAATGACATCTTGCACAGTAGCAAATAAGTTTTACTTCAATCGCGCACTTTGTTTTTGCAGATATCGGGAATTTCATCAAGCATGTCTAAAGACAAATTACCACTTACACCTAGTTTAACTGGAATTCGACTTGTGTAGTATATTTTAAATATTCATTACATGCTCCATATCAGTTTTATGCAATATCTAATAGGCATATGGCAATTAAATGATTCGAGTATATAGAACAAGATGAGAAACTAAATTCCCATGTCTTCATGTAAATTATATATTGTGCGTTAAGAAAATATCTCATTGCGTTATTTCTATTACGTTGTTTTAAACATGTACCTATCGTTATATTGATGTAATATACGATCCTATGATGCGATTTTCCGTATAGGAAATGCCCATTGATCTGCCGGATAGTATTTCCAGTTTATGATTCAATTTATCGCAAATCATATAATGGAATAACATCATTAAGTAAATTTGTAAAATAAATTATTAGCCGGTGATAATTCTATTGAGAGGTTAAGTAAGAGGTTTGAAGAAATCGGAAGTAATTTGGCTTGACGGTTTCAAAATTATTATTATAAGAAACAATAAATCAATTTTATGTAATTTGACTCATTTGTGAGTTAATTTTCTAGTAACACAGTCATTTCGTTTATTATATGTACTTGATGTTCCAGGAAACAACGTCAAGCCAAAACTGGATGACAGTATTAATTGCAACTACTATTAATGACAAAAATTAAAAATTATCATGCAGTTTGAAAATTAAGTTTTCAAGTGCAACCTAGAGCTTTCGTTAAACTGGGTTCATTTTGACGAGAATGTGGTTGAATTTTATTAGCTTTTTCCTGAATACTTTGGAACCATAACCGTGAACAACATTTTCAGAACGATAGAACTCAATTATAACTATTGCTCGAACTATTTGTTTAATTATGAATTTACTTTTTTTTAAATTTGTCGAGGTCGGCCTTAGGTAAGCGGGTTAAGAGTGACTGGACTTGATTCAGAGGTCCCGGGTTCGATACACACTTCGAGCAGCCTATTGTCAAGCAGCAGTAACAACAATTTTCACTTAGAAATATAGATAGTAATCTGTTTCCAAGGGAAAATAGTCCTCACTTGGCATTATTGCATCAATAAAAAGTCAGCCCTATTAGATAAATTCTAATAAAATTATCATATATGGATGAATTAATTATATGGTTTCCATCTAAAAATACGAAATAAGGAGAAGCTTCTGATTACTAAGATACGAAAATAAAAACACTCCATTTTATACCTATTAACATTACAGAATATATACATTTTATAAGGATTTACTTGTTTCTCTATTTGCTAAAAAAAGACTAATCGATCTCAAATAACCAGACAAAAGGTACATTTATTAACTGTTAAGCGATTTTCTCTAATACTTATTTAGCTAGTAAATACTATAAATATTACATTATTTTGATATGAGTAAGTTGAAAGTAATTAATTAAGAGAAATAATAAAAAATATAAGTCAACATTTTTATTCGTGATTTTTTTGTAGTAGTAAGAAGTACTAGAATTTAACAATAATCAATCTCCATAAATTGCATAGTTCACGTAATATAAAGAAATTCTAAAGAATTCAGTATAAAACAAATAATTATATAAATATACATATTAATATATGATATTAAAATACATAATAATGTAATAAAATTAGAGATTTTTTCCTAATTATTGAACAGAGATCAGAATTTAGCACTGAATGAGGAGTTGTGTTAACCTTTTTCTTAGAAAAGTCGCTTTTTAAAAGCAACTAAACAGTTAAAATATTTATTTTGATATATTTTTTATTAGTTTTTGTTGAGTACTAATAATATATTAAAAAGAGCTACAAATGGCAACAAATCTGTTTATACAAGTTTATTACCTACTTGATCTCAAAATGGTCAAGGTAAATATAATGCTTAACTCTTTCCATTCGCGAATTCCAGAAGTAAAATTTGGATATTGCCGCCGAAGCGGCAGCATCCGAGTGATGTAAAATCCTATTACATCAAGGCTAAAGTTGTTACCACAAAATTATGACAGATCTAAATATACAAACAAAGTATGTAGAGCAACTATATATCGAAAGCATCAATATAGCAACACTGGGATAAGTAAACATATTAAATACAAGTAAAAACGGATATCAGTACTACTTGATATCTAGCTGGTAGAAGTAAATATAAGGCATAAAACACTATTACATCGAGGTCAAAATTGTTACCGCAAAATTATAAAATGTTTAATATAAATTAACATATAAGGAAAGTATAGTATATAGAACAAATATATATCAGATGCAAATATCTAGCAACACCGGATAGTTATACTGGTGAAGACGTGATACAGAAGTAAAAACGGATATCAGTTCAACTTGATATCAAGCTGGTGGAAGTCAATACAAGGGATGAAATCTTATGATTACAAGACTATGAAGCTGTTACCAAAGCGAGCCAAAGATAATAGAACATATATCCCTCAAATTAATTTTGCATTGGTGAAAATTTTTTTTTTAATTATTTGTTCGGGTAATTATTCAAAAATATCTTAGAAAAAGTATAATCGTTTACATAATTACATTACAATTACAGGAAATCCGTTTCAATTAGCACAGTGAATTGGCCCATCTTGACGGAAGAGCTTATGGAAACCAGGTTTATCGAATAATTCTCGATAATGGGTGTGATCCATCGTCATTATGCAATTCTCATCCCAACACGAGACAAGACAAGACAACAACACAAGAGGTCAACAAATGCAACATGAAAGATGCTGCAACGTTACAAAGGTCATCAACGCGAGAACATCTTAGAATCGCATCACTAACCTAAACTTGTTTCTCAAAGTACAAAGGCATTATGGACATTCCTTGACTTTAAAATGTTATAATATTCAGTGGAAATAGCATCTGAGGAAAGGAAACCGATACTGTATTGATTTTGTATCGAGTTAATGTAAGGTATTGGTAAAATGCATTTTTATTGATTAAATCTATATCAAAATTCATTCAACGTTACACTTTCCGTAGGGTAAGTCATAGTAATTACAACAAAATCAACTAGTTCGTATTGGTATTTTGCCTTGAGGCAAGTTACATAATCGAATGTGTAAATAATCGACTTAATCAATACAAAAATAATTAATTTATGAGTGATTAAAAGTATTCTTAATGGATTTATTACACATAATTGAAAATGAACGAACACGTTAACTCGGAGTATTTTCTAAAAGCAAATATTCACAAATCAATGATTTTTATAATTGAACCAGTTTCCGTAGGACTTGGTTTAGTATGTTCATTAAGACCAAGTACTCTATCGTTATACCAAGTAAATTGTCTAATTGTAATTTTAACAAAGGTAAAAAAACTATTCATTTTCTTAAGCTTTGATGAATTTTTAAAATTAAACTACTTGTCGTAAGGCTGTAATATTTCAGTAAGTTCTATAAGACCATGATATATATCGCCGAAAAAAGTTCCATATAAATCGGCTTGAATGTTTTTTTCAACAGTTAATTACAAGGAAACGGCTCAGTAGATTTTCATCTAAAACTAATTAGAATAAAAGTCGATTCAGAATTGCTAGTTAAAACGTGGACGAAATTTTTTTGACTTTTCTGCTATTTATAAAGAAGCGGCTTGGCCGATCGTTGCACAAAACTGATAAACGCTAGTCCTCATCGAGATACATAGAATAGCTTTTAAAGTTTTGAAATCGGTCCAGCCGTTTATGAGAAAACGTCGAATTACTGCAAAAAATATGTTCACGCACACACACACACACATACTTCTCCAAATTTGGTCTCATTCGATTCAGAATGGCTTGAAACGTCGGGAAAACATAGAATTAACGAATGGAATTTTTTGATGAAAGCAAACTTTTCCTTCAGAAACTTAAACATAGAAATTTTGAATGCCATTACGTTTCAAAACAGTCTGAACCTATTGGTATGTCTTAGAAAAAAAAATATGTGAATGTGTGCGTGTGTATGTGCGGATACAATAATTTGTCGACGGTTTCGAGAGCACGGATCAACTGATTTGAATAATTCAAAATCATTCACTTTTTATTGATAAAGAGACGGTGCTGATTAGTTAGCTGCAAAGACAGGCGAGGTAAAAAGAGCCAAAAATGGCAATATGGTTTTTGAGAGAATAAAGCGTCCGATTTGAAAAATTCAAAAAACATTTCACTTGTATTGACGAGAAAATTGATAAAAGAAATTCTGGAACGCAACACCAAAAGTGTAAATAAAAAAAATAAAAAAAAAATAAAAAAGCCATATGCACATAGACCCCTAATTAGTTCGATTTTTGTTTATATTTTTATGGGTTTTGTACCAAGTATTGCAATGTTTAACAAGGAGGTTATTGTATAAAAAAAGTTAGTGTTAATTTAAAATTAAAAAAAACATATAAGCATACAATTTACCAAATTATTAAAATCAAGTAGCATTTGGAGAAAATAGTACTATTACTTAATTAAGCATACAATTTACCAAATTATTAAGATCAAGTAGCATACGGAGAAAATAGTGTTATTACTTAATTCTTGCATAACAGAAAACTTAACTCAAATTACAAATGACTTGTATACATAATAGTGTGATTACAAATCGGTTCGAATTACATCAATAATATCCCAGAAGAAACAGTAGCTCTTTGCAAACAGATCGCTTAATAGATCTCTTTCCTATCACATTACATGTTTTTATACCGATCGAACAAACATACAATTACCTCTATTTATGGTGTATGTTACAATGTATAATAATGTTGATTATTTTTAAATTCAAACATCATAATAAATCCATAAAGAAAACCTTGCAATTATTTTAAAACCTGTAAAATATATAGGTTAATATAGGTTGCAAGTAATGAATGTGACGTATTGAATGACTAATTCTATTTGTTTTAGTTTATAGGCAATTTTATTCGAGAAAAATCAAATAAGTCGTAATAAGTTAAAAAGGTATTTGCTAATCGACAAACACATTTCAATATAATAATTGCCAACACATTTTTGACTCACTTTAAACAATCTTTTAGAAGTTTTCTATTTTTTGTCAAAATGATTAAGAAGAGTGATAATGATGCGTAGAAGGATATATAAATTTTAACTAAACATAACATTTTATGTATTTGAATATTACTAAATCATCTCTAAATTGAGCCTTCACAATATTGTTTTTGTAATAGGTAGAGCGCGGTTTAAGGACCACCATCGATATCTCAAAAATACGTAAAGCTACGATATTTTTAACAACAATATTTGAAAGTAGAGGAATAATAATGTATCACCGGTTATTACTTTAATTCTTACGACGCTCCTATCAGGAAAAACGACAATGTTTGAAAACCCATAATAAAAGTAATGTCTTTCGTTGTTAGTTATTTCGATCGTGAGAACTGTTGTTTAGTTTGCGACACTTTAATTTAAGTATTTGTTAATCACTGAAATTTATATTTTGCATTGGTTGAATAATGTAGCACATATTTTGTAAAATTTCTTTAAAATTAAAATAAGACATTGGACTTGTTTACACCTTGGCCGTCCCAACTTACCTCGCTTACGGGGTAAAAAAGACCAGGTTACAAATTCTTGAAACACAGCAAATTAAACACATTTCTACAATAATCAATTAGCTGGGAGTTTTACTGATTATAGTTGTTTGTTTGGTATGGATAATTTGTTGTTATATAGATAGTTTGGTTTTCATAATATAATTGCTCAAAGTAGAATTGGACCCAGTTGAATTAGATGCTTTACTAATATTATCACTCACTATGAGTAGTATCAGATAAAAAAAACATCTTGAAAAAATATACAAACTTTTTTATTTATTATTATCAACTTGTCTACAAATAAATTAACCTCTAACACTACCAGCTCTACAAACACCTCTATGAAATTCAGTAGGTTTTGAAATAAGTTTCGAAGAGCTATAATATACTGTAATAATTTCATTCTTAGACAATATAGTCCTATTCAATAATAGGACAATATAGTCCTATAATTTTCCAAGTTATAGGCGTTTAAACATTTGAAAATTATAAATTTGAAACAGTGTTAGTATAATATTTTGCGAACGGTAAAGATCGTTTGATTCATCCAAGTCAATATATCAATGAAAATATCAAAGTCCCGTGATAAAACGTTCAAGAAAATTTCTCAAATATAGGCAAAAAAAAATAGATTTCTTAATTTTTCACAGACTTCCCGGACACGTAGAAACATCAAATAATAACAACGTAAATTGTTGTGTGGGCTAAAATAACGACAAGCAAACTTCATTTCAATATTCTCAAAGGTTGCCGAATATATCGGAAAAAACTGAAATCACAGCATGACCTAAGGTCATACATATTTTCACGATTTTCGTCGGAAAATTAAAGATGATCACATTATATGGTAGGTTCCTTATAACGTTATACAAATATTTTGATCGTAGTTCAAATAGTTTTTAAGATATACACATTTGAAATGCAATAAGTAGCAGATGGTTTTTAGCAAATATCTAGCGAACAATGAAAGGTATCATAAAATTTTTTGCAGTTGTGATATATGTATAAGCATTTCTTCCAATTCAGTTTGATAAAAGTCAAATAATTTAGATTTGATGATTTTGAATTTTCCACATATGTTTCAAATTATAAATCTATAAGAAATACATTTTGTCTTTCGTGTGCGTTGGTTGAAAGCGAATAAAACTTGTTTTATGCGCAGGAATTATATTGAAAGTAAATATTATATCGGTTAATCTATAATAGTAGGTGATATCGACATCAGAATTATTGGAGCAATTACCGTATCAATGTATTGTTCAAGTAAGATGTCTGAAATAAATGCGGTAGTTCGAGAAAGAACAATTCTATTGTTATTTTAGACGCTTTAGTATTCAAATTCAAATAAGAAATATAAGACTGTGCGAATTAAACTCGTGAAGGTCGTATTCAGATATTTAATTATTCTATTCAAAGCTCATTTTAAGTTGCAGCATATTTCTTATGTCGCAAATTTTGTATTGTTATGTAACCTTAGGGGTCAAAATGTTTTAGAAGATTTCATTATGACAATCACACAAACGTATAAATCATCAGTAACTTAGTACTTGGTACCAGTGGTAAAAAAATCAAAATGAAAAATTGGTACGACCTTCTGATGATTTTAATTTACCTTAAAAAAAGTCTATATGAGTAAGTATAGCCATATTTTTTAAAGAATAGATAATGGTTCAAAAACCATGCAATTCATATTTCAATTGTCATGAATACTTGATATTAAACCCAAAAATTTGGTTATATTTTATGTGTTGATAAAAATACACGAATTGAAATGTGACTTGAAAAAAATCTTCAACATTCTTATTTATTCTTATTTTATTTGTATTAATGACAAAATATTAATGTTTTTTTTATTTTGAGAAAAAAGAATCATAAAACTAAGATTGTAAGATTTCTCCTAGGTTTCTATAATTTTCTTCAATTCTTAATTTAAAAATTCCTAGGAGATATAAAACAAATCACGCATGTGATGTTTCATGTTAAAACTGAGAAAACTCAAAATACGAAAAATACCTACAATATCACCAATAAGCTTATTGACTTACTGTTAATTTACAATTACAAAATCGCAAATAAAACCAGGTCATTATTAGTAATAAAATAAATTATAATTAAATTGATTGTATCTATTCTATGAATTCTTACCAATATTAAATAAGTATTTGGAATGCAGATGTCGTTTTAATATCCAGTTTTAATAAGCAGGTCAAGGTAAAGTTAAATTATCAAGACATTTGCTAATATAAAACAAATTAAAATTAATATTTCGTTCCCAGAAATATAGATTACTATTAAAATAATATTTATTTGGTATAACATATTAATATTGAATCTAAGCAAGCATTTACCATTTGTTTCTACATGTTTTTCTGCTAATAATCAGTTTAATAAAAGGATATTAAAAATTAATTGAATTTAAGAAAATGTATACATTATTGTAGTTGCCCAATATTAAGCTGAAATTTCTAAAGCAGATCGTGAAAATTTATTACTAATTTTTTAAAAGTTGATGAACCGTTCAGACTCTCAGATCACTATTTTTATAGCAAAATGTAGCTAAACAAGCTCCTAGCTACATATTTTCGCAACTCCAAAAAAAAAAAAATTATGAATTTTTTATGAAAAATTATGAAAAATAATACAAATTGAGAAGCAACTAGTGGGGTACATTGCATCGTGCCTTAAGGCAAATTAACCTTAATTAAAAATCTTGGTACAAAACCCAAAAAAAAGTTACACAAAATGTGTACAAATCTCTATATGGTAAAATATCTGATAATTCGATGTACGTATGTTCAATCAACATTTTTGACCACCAAATGACATTTTTTTTAACTTATTTTTATTAAGAGTCCATAACCGCTGGATCTGCCTTCCCAAAAATTCGATCAGTTCTTCACCTTGTCAATACAAGTAAAATGTTTTTTGAATTACTAAAATCGGACGCTCTGTGCTCTTAAAAACTGAGTTACCTTTTTTGGCACTTTTTGCCCCGTGTCTTCGAAACGGCTAGACCTGATTATGCCAAAAACTAATCAGCATGTGTCCTTATTAATATGAATCGAATGTTTTTTGAATAATTGAATTGAACCGTGTTCCCGAAATCGTCGACAAAAAATTGTATCCGCACACACACACATACACACACACACTCAGATACATCCATTTTTTCTGGAGTATACCAAAATGTCCAGAAACCTCTGAAACGTAAAGATATATAAAAAAATTTATTTTCAATTTTTTGCGATTACTATAACTTGACCTACGGAAAGTTAAAAAGTATTCACCTGATATATTGATACATAAGTTTATATCACTCATTTTTTGCAAGTGTTTTTAACAAACATGTACATCTTTGTGTATTGCCAATATTTTAAAATTGGCATCCTGGTTTTTCTATACGATATTACTATAATTCGTGTGTATCAGACTATGAATAGAACAATACCAATTGCATAAATTTTGAATGAAAATACAAACAATAGAATCTTTTATTTGTGTGAAGAAAACTGTGTCAACATATCTGTAGTACACCGGCCGCCTAGCTATTAAAAGGTAGAGGAATGCACATGTTACTGTAGCAAGATATTGGAAACCCGGTATGTTGCACATGTGTGAGATACGTTAATTACGTCAGTATATAGAATATATAGTGTGTTACAGCAAATCTGCATAGCGAATGATTTTTTCCAATTCGAATTCCCCTGGCAAGGATATGCGATTTGTCATTGCCCAAGTCCGCGAGTACGAGTACCCACTCGGGCAGCGGTGAACGTAACGGCCGGGCCGCTCGTTCGTACTTACTTAGACTGGACTGCTCTATATATACGTACCAATAAGTATATATTATCTATTATGTCAGGGATTGGAAAACCTAAATTATGATTTATTTACTTTAACAATAAACGTTAATCTCTTTTCTGAAACTTATAAATCGGGAAAGATACATCGGCAATAACGTGCAGCGCAAAAAGGATTGTGTGGAATGGTATCGACTTTGAATCCCTTCTAACTGAAGTTATTACCTCTTGTGTTGTTATATATTGATTTTTTTAATAAAAAGAATTTAAAGAAGAAGAATAGGTTATCAATTAAATTAAATGATATTTGCAAAAAATAAAAGTAATAAATAAAATCTTTGAATATTGAATAAATATTTAATGCGAAAAAAACTCAGCAATATAAACTCTTTTCGTTTACGTAAATACTCTTAGGGATTTGGATTAAAGGAATAAATGGTAATTTGTCTAATTATTGAGTCAATCTAAATGATGACAACAATAAATCTAAAATTGTTAAATCTATAATTCCTAGTGATTTTAAGCTTGTAATTACTCGTGTCACATTACATTACTTCTTATAAAGGAAAAATGCAACTGTGTATTTTTCACAATTTATATATCGATGTCATTTTTTATATATAATTACCAAAAGATTTACTTAGTGTCCATGTAGGACAGTTGTAAATATATTGTTGAATGAAAAAAAATCCTAATTCAAAAATTGCTGATTCTAAAATTGTTAATTCTAAAATTATCAATTGTTAAATCTCACAATACTAATCGTTAAATCTAATTTTATCAAATCTAATATTGTTAAATCGGAAATTGTTTATTGTTAAATCTAAAATTATTAAATCTGAAATTGTTAATTGTTAAATCTAAAATTGTTAAATTAGAGAATTATAAATCTAAATTTGTTGAATATTAAAACTAAAATTGTTCAAGCTAAATATAAAATTTGATCATTTCAAATCTAAAATTGAAATTGAAATCGTTAACTGTTAAAACTAATAGTAATGAACCTAAAATTGTTATTTCTTAAATCCAAATTTGTTAATTCTAAAGTTGTGAACTGTTGAATATATTTAAATCTAAAATTATTAAATCTAAGTTATTAAATTTAAAATTGTTAATAGCTGAGTCTAAAATAGTTGAATCTAAAAAATTTAAATGTTTAATGTTAAATTAAAATTTTGGTAAATGTTAAAACTAAAATTGTTAAATATAAAATTGTTAATAGTTAAATCTGAAACCTGACCTAAGAATTTTAAATATAAAACTGATAATTCCAAAATTATTTATTGTTAAATCTAAATTTACTAAATATAAAGTCGTTAATTATTAAAATTAAAATTGGTAATTGTTAAAGTTAATATTAATGAATCTAAAATTGTTAATGGTCAAATCTAAAATAGTTAGGTAAATATAAGATTGGTAATAGGTAAATCTAAATTTCTAATCTCCAATTTTAAATTCAAAATTGTTAATTGTTAAATCTAATATTAATCTCAGATTGCTAGTTGTTATATCTAGGATTATTTATAGGTCAATCTAAGATTGTTAAATAAGTTAATTAAAAGTTTTTAAATCTAAAATTGTAAATTGTTAAATCTGAATTGTTATATCTAAAATTATTAATTGTTAAAACTAAAATTGTTAAATCTAAAATTTTTTATTTAAGTATTAAATCTAAAATTGTTAATTGTTGAATCAAAAATTATTGAACCAAAATTATTGAACCAAAATTATTGAGTCTGATCTCTGAGTATAATTGCTTTTACCAAATTATATGAAATAACATCAAGTAAAACCATGTAAATGAACAAGATAAAATAAGAACATGTATTTGATATTGTTTATAATTATCGTCTGGAAATTAGCATAAAAAAGTTGGATGCTCGTGTATTCAGAATAATACATACCTGTGTTGGAATTTTATTAATAACAAAAGTTAAAATATTTTATTTTAGAATCTATACGATATAAATTAACTGTGCTAATATTAATCTGTTGACAATATTCATTTAAAGACATACATACATAAAAAACCAACAATGGTTTGTTAGCAAAATTTACCCTGTTCGCAATCAGTTATCAGAGCAAAGTTACGTCGTGGAAAGTGGATCAATAAAATGTTTGCAACACCTGCTTCATATAATAATATAGCACCACATACAAACTTTTAGTTAGCTGCTGTCTTTTTCAAACTCGCACTAGAATGCATTATGCAATTGATCTCGACCAACATGCAACTGTATTGTTATACAGACTCCAAGGAAAACATCGGAGAGACAACCGAATCAACTTTATATGTAACTGATGCTGAGAAAGATCACTTCCGGGCACAATTTGCACCAATTTTCACTTACGTTTTCATATCAACACCAAATCTTTGAAATGTACCTTAAAAACCATAAACCAAAAATTAATTGTACTTTTAGTTAATTAGATGCTTACGAGCTGACCTTTGAAAATTAATTAACTTCCCGTAGGGTAAGTTATAGTAATCGCAAAAAAACCGAAAATGAAATTTTTTATATATCTTTACGTTTCAAGGGTTTCTGAACATTTTGGCATACCTTAGAAAAAATGGATGTATGTGTGTGTGTGTGTGTGTGTGTGTGTGTGTGTACGTATGTATGTACGTGTGTGTATGTATGTGCGGATACAAATTTTTGTCGACGATTTCGGGAACACGGATCAACCGATTTGAATAATTCAAAAAACATTCGATTCGTATTGATAAGGAGACGTGCTGATTAGAGAGAAGGCAGGTCTAACCGTTCCGAAGATACGGGGCAAGAAGTGCCGAAAACGGTAACTCAGTTTTTAAGAGAACGGAGCGTCCGATTTGAATAATTCAAAAAACATTTCACTTGTATTGACAAGATGAAGAATCGATGAAATTTTTATGAAGGTAGATCTAGCGGTTTCGGAAATATGGAGAAAAAAGTAAAAAAATGAGCCATTTGGCGGTCAAAAATGATCATTAGACATATGCACATCAAATTATCAGATATTTTATAGAGATTTTAACAATAAGTATACATTTTGTTAACATTCCTATGTGATCCGTACCAATGCTTATGCGCTAGACTTAGACAGCGACGCGACGCTTTATATTTTGTCCCTATGCAGTTAAAGCAGTACGATTGCTTTGAAAAAAAGTTCAGATCTCCCACAATATGTCAAAATATAGAAAAAAAAAAATTTTTCAAAAAAAAAAGAATTAAAAAAAAATTTTTTTTTTAATTTTTTTTTTTCAAAAAAAAGTAATTTTTTGTCCAGTTTATAGTTTCTCAAAAATTTTTTCAAAGTAATTTTTTTTCAAAAATGTTAATCGTTTTAAAAAAAAATAATCATTTTTGGTACGAGAAGTTCCAGCAATTTGCCTTAAGGCACGATGCCTTAACTGCCTTAAGACAGAATTCCACTTACAGCTAGTTTAACTATTTGATTGCTTGCAGCGTGGATTTTAAGATATATAGCTGACTCGGCAAACGTTATTTTGCTATAAAAATATTTCTAGTATATAATGTTTAGTACAAAAATAACTAATGATTGATTGCAAATGTGGTGCATAAGTAAAAGAAGCAGCTAATTAAAAATATATGTATAGTTAACCACTGCAAAGCACACCGCATATAAATTTTCTTAATAGTTTATGCAAATTGGTACATTTAAAGTTTCCAGATTTTTGTTTAATAATTTTTGAATTACGAAGCAAAAACCGATAATTTATTTTTAAATTATATTGTTATGTGGCGTGCCCAGCGACTTGACAGAGATTGAAAAAAATTGAGATTATGGAATAGATTTGTATGGTACCTATAGTTCCCTTTCAAAAGCTGTAGTATCTTTAAATTTTAATATTCATTCTCCCTATTTGCAAAATTTCTCTTATGCAAACCATTTATCAAATATGTATTATTTGTGCGCATCAGGAAATATTTGTTCAATAGGAAAATGGAAGGAATGAACAACCCTTGTAAAAATAAATAGTAATTTGCAGTGAAAAGAGTTCTATGTATTTCTCAATTTAAAATTATAGAAAATTAAAATCAAGAAAATTGGTGTCAAAATTTAAACAAAAAATGTTAAGGGTAGACAACTCTTGATGGAGATAAATAGTATTTTGAAGTAAAAAAGTATGTATTTTGTCAATTTTGCATTAAAAAAATAAAAATAAAAAAACTTGACCATAAAATTGAAGTTTTGAATTTAGGCCCTTAATAAAAATAAAAAACATTTTAAAATAAATAATAAATATTATGAAATAATATATATATATATATATATATATATATATATATATATATGGCCCAATAATACATATATTTATTCCATATATTAAGTTTTATTCTAAAATACCGCCAAAGATACGCAAAATTTAAGTGAAGTAGAAGCAAAAATATTAAACTACAATTGCAATTTCAAAATGCAATAGAAAAACCTTTGTATAATGTTATATAAAGTTCAAGTTCAATTAGAAAATTTCCTATTCATAAACATATGTAGGTATATACACTGTACTTAATTGTATTGGACTCATGTAACATTAAACTTTGTGAAATTACTTGAGATAATATTTTTAGTATTCGGTTTTCCACTTTGCTTTCTTCATTTTTAGTATTATATTTTAATTATGGCTAATCGATTTCTATTGAATACTCTGTACAATAAAATGTGTTAACGCAGATTATCGATAGCAAAATAAGATCCACTACAAAGAGTAAAGTATCACCAAAATTTGTACAAGATGTGTACAATGATAAAACTTTAAATGATAAATATTTTCCTATGTAGTTATTTCAAGCCCTCTTTTAATTTGCAATTGTATCAAACAACTTACGACACAAATTTTCCATGAAAATCAAATTAGATTTGCGAATGAGTCGTCGTTAATCAATTTTGTTCCGCGGTGACTCTCTTTGTCTTACTAATGTATTAACTATTGCAATTCGGATATCTAATCGATAGTAATCAATCTTGTTAAATAGTAATAATATTTCATCAGAAAACTTTTACTAAAGCTTAATCACTCGTGAATACCTAAAGGAATAATCAAGAACACCTTGTAATTATCGAGACTGGTGTGCAATTTCTGAATAAAGTTCAATCTACATCGAAGTTTGGATATAAGGGAATGTCTTTGATTATAAATTTATATATATATATATATATATATATATATATATACATAGTCAGATTTTTGATAAATTTCATTTAGTGCATTAGCTATAATTTTATTAAAACTAAACGTATTTAACTTTTCAGTAGTTCTCGAAAAACAATATCGTTTGAAAAGAAAAATTAATATGGATAATAGGATATTTATAAACCAAAATGCGGTATCAGTTATTCACTTAAATACAAATTAAAAAAAAAACTACAACAAATTTTAAACCTTTCCACTCGTGAATTCCAAGATTCATATGAATTTTGCCGCAGCATCCGTGTCGAAAGGGTTAAAGATCAATAATATTTTTCTATATACAAAATATATATTTTAAAAATGTGTAAACTGACTTTTTATCAATAGAAAAAAATGCAATTAATCATTTATTTATTCTACATATTATTGTAACTTCAAATATTTTGTAAAAGTTGTGGATTTGACTATCTAAATTCTAACTAGTGGTGCCTCAAGTCAAATTGCTGGAACTTTCCGTACCGTAACGAAATGTTCGAGGAATATTAAATGTTTTCAAATAGATTATTAAAAATAATGTAACATTGTCTAATATTTATAAGAATTATATAAACTGAATCACAAAGTCGAAAATATTTTTTTTAAAGTACATGAGTGAGCTTTGAAACTTTAGCCAGAATTAAAATTGAAATCTGATTTATTTTCGATATAAAAAAATGAATTTTTTGTTTATTTTGTTCTGTATTTTCGAAATGACTAAGTCTGCCTTTGCCAAAAACTAATAACCACTTCTCCCAACCATTACTAAGTGAATGCTTTTAGATCATTCAAATCAGATGCTCCGTTCTCTTAAAAACTTGATTTGCATTTTCTGCACTCTTTGCTCATTATCTCCGTAACGGCTGGACCTGTCTTTGCCAAAAACTAATTAGCACATCTTCCTATCAATCAATAGGAATCGAATGTTTTTTGAACCATTCAAATCGGTTAATCCGTGCGACCGAGAACGTAAACGAAAAATGCGGACACACAAAACACATATACACACACACATAATTTTTTCCTGAGGTATGCCAAAATGTTCAGATACCTGCAAAACGTAGAGAAATGCAAAAATTTTCATTTTCGATTTTCGACCAATTACTATAACTACCCTACGGGATGCTAGAAATAACCGTCATAGATTTATAATAAGCTTCGTGAGTGTAGAACAATTTATAGGGCTTTGCAACATCGACAAAATTATACAAATCTTAATTAAAAAAATACTGAATTAAAAACAGTAATTACAAAAATTAAAGTTTAATTATTAAATATTTAAAAAATTGCACTATAATAAATTAAATTATCGTAAAACATTAGGCTAATGATGCTGGATTTTTTCAACTGAATTTACCTAATTTTATTCAATATCATCGATAAACACCAATTTTGAATAAAGCCAGTTTTTGCCGCAGTTGCCAAAATATATTCATCATTTTAACTTTTATGTGATTTATAAAACATAGAAATGCAAAATATGTGAAGTTGTGTTAAAGATTTACTTTCAAATGATTTATATTCAGGTATCTGCCATGAATAGTAAATGCAACAATTTGATTCATTCGTTTTATCTGGTTTTAAATAAAATCGTAATAAAAATCAATAAATTTAACAAAAAATGTTTGAATTATTATGCGTAGGTAAATTAATGCAATATATATGTTTAATTCATAATGATTTAGTAATATTATATTTTATAATATTATATACAATCAAACAAAGCTATTGCTATTTTCAACATAGTATAATTGTTAAAAAAAGTTATAGGTTTCAATTAATATTTTTTAATTTGCAGTTTTCTGGTTTCTGTTTCAAACTTTTATTTTGTGCATCGTAACAATTTCTGGAGCAAGTTTTTGTTATTTTAGAAATTTTTATGCCCCCTGTATGTTGCACGTCCTTCAAACGTATAAGATATCATTAAGTGGCAAAGTCAAATATCAAATTAAATCCAAGTTGATGAATGTACAGCTATGCTTGATCGCTGCATAATATATTGCTAGAAAATTATTATTTAATTTCATTCAATCAACAAACCTCATGTCCAAGTAACTGACTGAATTACAACAAATGGTATTCACATATTAAACGAAAATTATCATTGCACAAAATATTCTTTCATTAGTTTTTTATTAACACATCATTAGTATCGATAATTTATGTCCAAATGCCAGGATAAACATTTTTTGGGATAGTATTTTACCATATCGAGATACATATTTAAATATAAAATAATAAAAGAATAATGAAAGTGAATACAACAAATACAAATAAATAGTAAATGTTTTTATATCTAATACTCAACATATATAGATAGAAATTATTGATCAGTATGTTCTAAATTTAATATTTAGATGTCTATTTTATTTATATAAATGTTTTTTTAGTAAACGAGCAATTCTACAATTGATATTCGAAAAATTCACTGACAAAACAAAGAAAATTATTGAATTTTTGAAAGAAAACATAATTTTCATACATAGTTCAAATTCTATAAAAAGCATTTTTAGCTTATGTATAAAAAATTATCCGGCTTGACGCCACTGACGTCTACTAATCTATATACTAATTTTTAATCAATATTATTTTCTCATATATATTGTTAGCTATATTGTTAACAGTTTTTGCTTAATGTTTTAGAATAATCAGATTGCAGAATAAAGTCATGCATGTATATGAAAAAAAAAAAAAAATTTTTGCATTTTCAATCACCTTACAATAATAATGATAATAGTAATAATAATAATAATATATATTCGATATATATAATCGATAAAAATCCTGTCATTGTATATCCCTAAAATTCATTACTAATTAAGCAATATTAATACTTTACATTAAGCTAGGTATTAAAGAAGTTGGTAATAGAAAATTTTATAAATAACTCAACACATTTTTTAAAGAACAAGTTTTTTACTCTATTGATGAGTATTTGAGTTATAAATTTTAGTAAATTATTCTGTTTTTTCTTCTTTCATGCAAAAAGCGAAACTTAGAATAAGGTTATGAGTGAACATTTGTTTTTAAATTATATTTCATTTAATGTAGTATGTATTATTAACTTCCCGTAGGGTAAGTTATTGTAATGGGCCGAAAATCGAAATTGAAAATTTTTACATTTCTCGACGTTTTGAAGGTTTCTGAACATTTTGGCATACCTCAGACAAAATGAATGTTGGTGTGTGTGTGTATGTATGTATGGATACAAATTTCCAGTCACGTTATCGGGCGCACGGATCAACCGATTTGAATGGTTCGAAAAACATTCGATTCTTATTGATGGGGAGATGAGCTGATTAGATTTTGGCAAAGGCAGGTCCAGCAGTTACAAAGATAAAGAGCAAAGAGTGCAGAAAATAGAAATCGAGATTTTGAGAGAATTGAGCATCCGATTTGAATAATCCAAAAAACATTCAATTAGTAATGATTGGGAGAAGAGTTTATTAGTTTTTGATAAAGCCATTTCGAAGATACGGAGCTAAATGTGTAAAAAATGGCAGTTTTTGAGAGAACTAAGCGTCCGATTTAAATGATTCTGCTTGTCTTAACAAAATAATTGATTTTGGAAAAAAAAAATTTGTTTCAACTTTTTTCTTTCAAAAAAAATTTTTTTTGTATATCGAAAATAATTCAGATTTTTTTTTAATTCTGACTATAGTTTTAATATACTTTAAACAAATAATTTCAACTTCGCAATTCAGTTTATATAATTCTTATAAATATTAGACAATGTTACAATATTAATCATAATCTATTTGAAAACATTCGGTATTCCTCGAACATTTCGTTGCGGTACGCATGAATCACAGATCGATCCGGCTGCGATCTTTCAAATCCATAAGGACGTTACGCAGCTTTTCCGCGGCGCGGTCCCCCCATATGTGGTCGCTTGCTCTCGTTATTTTTCCGAAACGAGATTCCCTAGCACGTTATGTAGATATCAGGCAAGCGGGCGATAGTACATCAATGCCGGTTTAGATTAATTATCGCATGGGGCATATTATTTTATATATATTATGCACCGAGACGGACTCTGTGAAACACCTGACACACGGTGGTAGGGGCTATGCATGTGCATGTGCATACACTGGATGCATTAGGCGAAAGTGTGCTGTGGGCAAGGAGGCTGCGTGGTGGCCGTATATAAGCGACGTAAGTGATCTAGAGTCAGCATTCAGCTGAACGCTTCACAGACAAAGCAAAAATGATGAAGTTTCTGGTGAGTTTTAATATCGCATTCGATTACTACTTAAAAATACCTAAAATGTGCGTAAATTATTCATTTAGCAAAATGGTTACAATTAATATTTAAAATGTATTTTGATATACTTTTACGTGCTCGTATTTTTCGGTCTAATTTGACTTTGTAAAATTAATAATGTTTTCTCAAAAACAGAAAAAATTTAAATGTGTGTGACTTATCATTTAATACGTAAACGTGATGAAAAGTGATTTGTTTATTACAGATCGCTCTGTTGGTGACGGTGGCATTGGTGAAGCGGAGGCCGAGAAGAAGGTAGATAAGAACAAGAGAAGCGTGGCTTGCCGACTTGGCTAAACGGACATGGCGGTGGTTTCGGCGGACATGGTGGGCGCTCTCCTGTTAGCTGGAGGTGGCGGACACGGAGGTCTCTGCGGGGACTCGGAGGAGGATGTCGAGCGGAGGCGTTCTTGGCGGCGGCCTTGGCGGCGGTTTCGGAGGCGGTCTTGGCGGTGGATTCGGTGGCGGCGCCGGAGGCGGTTTCGGCGGCGGCGCTGGTGGGGGTGGTGGCGGTGGCACTGTCACCCAAACTGTGCTCACAGAAACGTACCAATCCCAGTTGCTCAACCAGTGGCTGTCCCCGTCGAGAGAACCGTCTCTGTGCCATACAGTGTCCCAGTTCCATACCAAGTAGACAGGCCATACCCAGTTCCAGTACCAGGCCATACCCAGTGCACGTAGACAAGCCATACGCAGTACATGTAGACAAACCATACCCAGTAGCTGCTTCTCCTTACCCAGTTAAGTCCCAGTTTGTAAACAAGGTAGCTGTCCCAGTGCCACAACCCTACCCAGTCAAGGTAGTCAAACCCGTCCCAGTTCCAGTGCACACCCCAGTCATTGTGAAACAACCAGTGCATATTGGACACGGTGGATTCGTGATGGCGGTTTCGGAGGCGGTTTGGGTGGACACGGAGGTTTCGGAGGTGGACCGGAGGTTTCGGAGATGGACACGGTGCAGCGCTCGCTCTCGCCTCGCCGCTGCTGGTGCTCACGGAGGTTTGGGAGGAGGTCATGGATTGGAGGCGGACACGGACATTGGTAAACATCGAAAAACCGAATTCGCGGATATTTTAACATCATAAAATTTGCCCGATTTCAATCAACATGACTGGACATCACATCGCTTGAAAAAACAATACGGGCACCGTACATCAACATAAAAAATGCTGTTAACCCATCATCAAATCACACGCCATTCTTCATCACGTCATCATCTTATGCTGTGTATATAAAAATAAATAATTCTTATTTTTTGTAAACGCATGTATTATTATTTCATATCAATTGTATATGTCAATATATGCGAACTGATGTTACGAAATAAAGTTCGTTAGATTTATAGAGCGGCTTTTAATATGTATTATAACCTTCATAGACATAAAATTACTTTCCAATTTTACGAACATTCCAGAGCATTCAATCTCGAAAAAATTAAATTTAAAAATTCCAGATTATCAAAATAATTAGTGCAAACTTATTATGAATAATAATTTCCCAAATTATTTAAAATTTTAATTGTTAATTTCCAAAATATCATAATTCATCAAATATATTCAGTAATATATTTATATAAATATTTAAAATATTTTTTTAGTTATAGTGTCAATAAAACAAATATTTTAATGAGGAATCATCCACGTGGTATGTATTATGTAAAACTTTCTGTGATGCCGGAGACATCAAATAAATCATATGCTTTCTCATTAATAGAAGAGCATCATGTCTCAAATCAGGGTCATCTTGTATAAAAAAAACGCTCTAGGGCAGAAGGCGAAAGTATAATAAAAATTAGAAAAAATATATAAAATAAATATTATAAAACCGTTTAATATAGAATAATTAACTATTTTGAATCAATTTTAAAGGTAATTTAAGTTCTGGTGTATCGTCTTAATTTGCAAGTTGATTGATCATTTTTGAACTTTGAACAAATTGAATTATATTAAACAAAAATTTAAAAAATGCAGATGGATTAGATAGTTTATAGCATTTTGCATGTGCATATTTACTAGTAAACTATTTGAAAGAGTATTACACTGTAATTTTTTTTAATATAAACACTTTTGCGATATATAGAACTATTATCGAGATATATAACTCTATTAGCGATATACAGATTTCTTGAGAAAGATATAAAACAACTAGTGGGGTGTATGGCATCGTGCATTTGGAAAATTGCTGGAACTTCCCGTACCGTAACGAAATGTTCGAGGAATACTGAATGTTTTCAAAGAGATTATTATAAATATTGTAACATCGTCTAATATTTATAAGAATTATATAAACTGAAATGCAAAGTTGAAATTATTTGTATATTAGAGTAAGTAGAAAGTATATTGGAACTTCAGTCAGAATTAAAAATAGAATCTGATTTATTTTCGATATACAAAAAAAATTTTTTTTGAAAAATTTGAAAAAATAAATGTTTTGAAACAAAAAATTTTTTATCCAAAATCAATTATTTTGTTAAAACAAGCAGAAATTTCTTTGAATAATTTAAATCGGACCGCTTAGTTTTCTCAAAAACTGCAATTTTTTTTAACATTTAGCTCTGTATCTTCGACATGGCTGGGTCTACCTTTGCCAAAAACTAACAACCACTTTTCATTATTAATCATTACTAATTGAATGTTTTTTAGATCATTCAAATCAAAAACTCCGTTCTTCACAAACTCGATTTCTATTTTCCTGCACTCTTTGCTCTTATCTCCGTAACTCGATTTTTGGATGATTATAATAACTTACCCTACGGGAAGTTAATAAACTAACATTAAATGAAAAAATGAATAAATGATACTCAGGATCGTACGATATAATATATTATTATTGACAGTAATTTATTAGATTTATCTAAAAATATTGAAAAATCGAAAGAGTTTTAGTTTAGAAAAACCTCACAATTTTATTTAATCTATTGAAGTATATTATTCATTATAATTATTATAGTTTACATTGATATAAATTAACAAAATATGATAAATTGGCTTCTATGTTAATCAACTTGAGTTTTTTTGTGAAAAAATTCTGAAAAATATATAAATTGTCTTCAAGTGTTCATTGCAGATTATATCTTTAGCTACTAGCTTATGAAATTCTAGATAAAGAAAATATTCGTATCTTTTAGCTTCAAAGAATATGTTTTCATATCGTAAATGAATCCGTTAAATTAATCCCAAATATAATTTATACATTTAAATAAATGACATTTACTTTTGTTATTTTATCAAATATAATTATTTTTTTATTACACAAGTTTCGTATATGCTTTTAGCTTGACAACAGAATCACTACTAATTTGATCACAAAATTTCTTTGTGAAAATCATTTAGCATAAATCTCTCACAAATCGATAGATTCCGTACTGTTATATCATTCGCCCATTATAGATTCAAAAGACATTATAAAAAAGTGAGAACAATATGGTCAGCTGAGATGATTTAAAATTATAGTTTTCGGTGAAAGTGTTTAAAATTGTGATATTATGCATGTTTGGATTTCATATAAAAACAGGTGACGAAAGACATCCAAGCATCATTGTTCAGACAAGCATATCAAGCAAAACAACCATGAAGATCATAGTAAGTCTTTTACTGCTTAATATTATTATTTCTTTATTTATTTGTTAAAACTGATAATGAATCGCTCAGATCTTGACGGCAATTTTGGCGGCCGCTTCGGCGACTAAGTTGGAAAAACGTGGATTGCTGGGAGCAGGAGCACCTGTGGAACATGGACCTCCTTTGTTCAGCCAGAAATTAGGCGAATTTGTAGAATCTCATCATGGGCATGAAAGTTTAGCAGCGGGACCTGTCTCACATGGATTTGAACACCACGGACATGGTTTGGTAGGAGGTGCGGTTGGTCATGGTTTAGACCTACATAGTCATGAACACAGTTCAGTTGGCGGTGTTGTTGGTCACGGATTTGAACATCATGGTCTAGAAGCACCTATCGAGCATCATGGACATCGTCAAGTTGAGCACACTGTGTCATACAATCGTGTTCAATTACCAGTGCCACACCCAGTTCCAGTGCAAGTAGAAAAAGTTGTCAGTGTTCCTGTTAAAGTAGATGTACCTTACCATGTCGACAGGCCCTATGAAGTCCAAATTCCACAACCCTACCACGTTCCAGTAGTCAACCCAGTTCCTGTTGAAGTCGATGCTCCTCAACCTGTTGAAGTTCCTGTCCCAGTTGAAGTTCCAGTGGTGCACACTGTTCATGAACCTGTCCCACATCCAGTTCCAGTTCCTGTTCACAAACATTACCCAGTGTACATCCACCATAAATCACATCCATTCCATTTCCGTTTACACGTTGTGGAGAGAAAAGCTCACCATCATCATGGATGGTGGTAAATGTAAACTTGCCAAAATTTGTTGAAATTTGTTATTTTGTTAATGTTCATGTTCATGTGATTCATCAGTTCATTTCAACGTTGTTGTAGATTTAAGAGCGATTCAGTCAATTATAAAGAATAAAATGATTTTAAAATAAAAATAATTGTTTTATTTGTTTTTATAATATACCTTCTAAAAATTTTTTTGAAAATATTATTTTTGGGCGATTATTTTTATTCCAGGAGTCAAGATAAAAGCGTTGTGTTTAATATAATCATGAGTTTTGTATGAATTTTGTTTCAATAGTTTTCACAGATTTGTTTTTAGATATTTAATTTAAAAATTTATTCTTGTATCTCGAAAATGTTCGAGAATAATGAACAATACTAGACGATATATACAGATGAACATCCAAGATAAATAAATTATGTAAAGCTCTTGTTTTAACGGTTATTACAGAACAAAATTATCTAAAGAATCAAATATAATTTAAATTATTTAAATATAATCTCAATTATATGTAAATAAATATAAAATCGTATATTAAAATAATTACACGAAATGTTTGCATTATTATATTAAAAAATATCTCTAATATCTTCAAAATATTTAGCGCTAATAAACCATATGTTTATGTCTCTGAAGATTTTATTAAAAGGTTATTTGAACCAAAATATTTAATAATAACAAGTATTTACATCTCTAAATATTATTCAATATTATTAAATTTTTAGTTATATATTTAATTTTTAGTACAAAATAATAATTGTTAAGAATGTTAGGTAATACGCCGATTCTGTAGATTTAGTAATTTCAAAATTTTAATAGATATGACAATTTTTGATAAAAAAACTAGGAATTTATAGACCAAGAGCCAGTGAACCTTTTGAATAACGGTGTTCCTGTAAGGCTAAAAAATTTTGTACAGGTGATTTTTAACGTGCTAAGTACGGAAACGACGGTCTGGCAGGTTTTAGCCCTGCACATTATGGTCGTCCAGGCGTTTGAAAGTGTAAAAAACACGCGAAAATTAAACTTGTTCCTGTAAGGTTCAATTTTTTATACGATTTAATTTACTCATTGAGAAGTTCGAAAATCAATCTGCCAGACCATTTCGACCTGCACAAGTACCTGCCAGACGAGCCGGAAAGTGAGCAAAAAATGCCCCAAAATAAACTTTGTCCTGAAAACAAAATTTAAGCCGATTTTTATGGAACTCTTTTTGGGGATATATATATCATGGTCTTATAGAACTTAATGAAATATCACCGCATTACGACAAGTAGTTTAATTTTAAAAATTCATCAAATATTAAAAAATGAGTATGAGTACTTTGTAAATTTTTATTTTCACATTTGTTAAAATTAAAATTAGACGATTTACTTGGTATAACGATAGAGTACATGGTCTTAATGAACATACTGAACCATTAAAGTCCTACGAATACTGGTTCACTTATAAAAATTATTGATTTGTGAAAATTTGCTTTTAGAAAATACTCCGAGTTAACGTGTTCGTTCGTTTTCAATTATGTGTAATAAATCCACTCGTAATACTATTAATCACTCATAAATTAATTTATTTTTTATTGATTAAGTCGGGAAGTTCATGTAACTTGCCTCAAGGCAAAATACGAATACCAACTACTTTTAATGTCACTTTGCCACGCAGATGGAACTATCTATAAAACCGCGTAAACAGCAATGATTGAAGTCTTACAAGCAAATATAACTGATAACGAAACAATTTGGTATAATGCTGTTGTTTTCGATGGACTTTATTTACTGCATTCAATGAAAAATATACCAAAAACATTCGGTAATATTTCGAAAAAATAATGTCTATTTTAGCGGCAGCACATGCTGCACGAGTAGATATAGCTTTCAAATAGTCATTTAAAAGTACCAACAATTCTTAAATCTCAAAATACTGGCTGGATATTGATTGAAAAAATATTTGATTTCAATTAGTTTGTGAGAGATACCGTTCCTTCTTCAAATTTTGAAATAATATCACAATATCCTTCTCGTATTGCTGAGGAGGATGCAAACAGAGCTGAACAACACATAGGCGGTAATGTTAAAATTTTTAAATTTGTAATATTTTATATTTATTATATTATTAATATATTTAAATTTGTTTTTTTTTTATAAACGATAAGTCAGCAATGCCGAATCTTATGACGGTGAAGTATTAATTAGCGATATATCTGATAATGATGATTAATTCACGATAATATATATTTTATTGTGACTAATTAAATTTATTTTGACCATAATTTGTAATTTCTCATAATATAGTTTGAATATATGCTATAAGTTTTCACGCAACGCCTATTACTCGCCTCCCGCCATAGCATTTTTGCCCTCGTCTGGCAAGGGCTTATGCTAGCCAGAATGGTCTGGCAATTGCACAGACCTTTTTAGAATTGCTTAGATAAACACATATGTAAATTTCAGCTTTACAGGACAAAGTTTATTTTGGGGCATTTTTTGCTCACTTTCCGGCTCGTCTGGCAGGTACTTGTGCAGGTCGAAATGGTCTGGCAGATTGATTTTCGAACTTCTCAATGAGTAAATTAAATCGTATAAAAATTTGAACCTTACAGGAACAAGTTTAATTTTCGCGTGTTTTTTACACTTTCAAACGCCTGGACGACCATGATGTGCAGGGCTAAAACCTGCCAGACCGTCGTTTCCGTACTTAGCACGTTAAGAATCACCTGTACAAAAATTTTTAGCCTTACAGGAACACCGTTATTCAAAAGGTTCACTGGCTCTCAGTCTATTATGTTTATAACAAGAATATTTGATTTTAATATTCTAAAATTTATTATATTTTCTTCTTTTGTTATAATTTTAACTTATAAATTATATTAATATAAATAATATTAAAATATTAAAATTTATCATATTTACTTCTTTAATTAATTATTATAAAATAATATTGTTTTTTTGCTATTCTAAGTAACGTATCTGTTATCCAGGCGCTTTTGGGTCGAAATATCATCGAACGTTTAATCTATCTTGCAGGCACATTTAAATGATAAATATTAGTTCAATATTCAACATTTGTCTAATTAGATACAATATATCAAAATAAAAAATAGAATATAAAATATCATAACGAAGTCGAAATTCAATTAGAAAACTAGTGGTATGTGGCATCGTGCCTTAAGGTAAATTGCTGGATCTTTCCATACCGTAATGAATATTCGATATCAAATGCTTTCAAATAAATTATTATTAATACTGTAACTTATATATGTTTACAGAAAAGTAAATAAACAAAACTTAATCAATCGAATTTAAAATAAAAGACATGGTGTAATTATTATAAGATTTATATAAACTGAAATGCAAAGTTAATTATTTGATATTTGATATAAATAATGTTTAGAACTTTAGCTAGAATACGAATTATTTTCGATATTCAGATTTTTTTTTAAATTATAAAGAAAAAATGAAAGAAAAAAATTACAAAAGCAATCGTTTTGTCAAGCATATCACCCTATCATAGGAATCGATTGCTTTTTGAATTATTTAAATCAGATGCTCTATTCTCTCAAAAACTCGATTTGTACTTTTTATACTCTTAACTCCGTATCACCAAAACGGCTGAACCTGCCTTAGCCAAAAACTAATCAGCACATCTCCCTATCAATAGGAATCGAATGTTTTTTTAACCATTCAATTCGGTTGATCCGTGCGCCCACAAACGTGGACAAAAAATTGTATCCATACATACATATACACACATACACACACATCCATTTTTTCTGAGGAATGCCAAAATGTTCAGAAACCTTCAAAACGTCGAGAAATGTAAAAATTTTCAATTTCGATTTTTGGACGATTACAATAACTTATCCTATGGGAAGTTAATAATTTATGGTAATCAAAATATATATTAATTAACAGCATTTTGTAAATCTGTTTGCGGTAAAATTGTGATTTTCTTCTCAATATTCAATATCCTATAAAATTAAAATTCAGTTTTCATGGTATATAATTTCATATACTAATATTGAAAAAAAATATATATACAAGCGAGTTAATATTAGATTTTTCCACAGAAGCTCATATGATATCAATTAACATTCAACGGTATCACTAACAGTTTTGAGGTGATGAAGTATATTTAACAGGGCTTTTGTAAACACAAAGATAGTGTTAAAATCACTTGAAAATGCCACACATGACAATTCTAAGAATGCATTCGAATACGATTTTATCCAATATCATTCAACATATAGAACAATTTGGTTCCATATTACAATTTTTTGTTTTTTAAGTTACAGATTATAGAATTTGTTCATTGAAACAATGTTTTATTCAGAGTGTATATCATCGTGCCTTGAGGCAAATTTCTGGATCTTCCCGTACCAAATTAAATTTTTTAAAATCAGAATTATTTTTGATATTCAAAAAAAATTTTTTTTGAAAATTAAAAAAAAATGATATAACAAAAAAATCTTTTCTCAAAAAAGATCCTTTTGTCAACACAAGCAGAAAGTTTTTTCAATCATTCTAATTGAATGCACATTTCTTTAAAGAGCTGCCATTTTTTCCACATTTAGCTCCGTATCTCCGAAACGGCTAGACCTGCCTTTACTGGAATTTACTGGAAGCTAATCAGCACATCTGCCCTATAATCAGGAATCGAATGTTTTTTTAATCATTCAAATCGGGTCCGTGCGTGCGAAAACGTGAACAAAAAATTGTATCCATACACACATACACACACGCACACATACAATTGTTTTAAGGTATACCAAAATGTTCAGAAACCTTCAAAACGTGAAGATATGCAAAAATTTTCAATTTCGCTTTTTTTGCGATTACTATAACTTACCCTACGAGAAGTTAATTAGAAGTCCATAATAATTATAATAGAATTTGTTGAACAATCTAGCGTTGTAAAAGAATGAGATAAAATGATATGAAAATGTTAATTCAATTGTGTAATTTTTTCTAACTAATTGATACTAGATTATTATAAAACTTTCACTATATGTCCTTAATTCATGCATTATAGCTTGATATAACAGATTATAATTTATTCTTATTAAAACTCCAATACATCATAAATTAATTGAAAGAAATTTTAGATAATTTCTAAACAAGATTCTAAAGCCACAAGCATATAATATATGCTAAGTACCTATTATCATAAAATTCTTTTTTTAAGATATCGAAAAACTTAATTATTATCGAATCAAGTTTCATTGATAAATTATTTTATAATCTTATAATATATTCAAAGTAATTTATTATCTTCTTAAGTAGAAGGTGTTACAATTTTGATATTTCCTGTGATAAAAGCCGAAAAGCGACGACATATCTTTAAGAATCTCAAAAATATAAATCATATGATCACAAACTTCGATTCATTCTTACGAATATTTTTTACACTGCAAAGTATATTTTTCTATTTTTTTAATGGTCACCCAAGTATGATAAATTTGCTGTACAATAGCAGCGGCGTTTCTTTCGGTCAACCTATAAAAACGGCGACTTTGAGAAAAAAAAATACACTATTGTAACCTAGTTTTTCTAAAAAAAATTACAATAGATTGCGGTGTACTTCTAAGGTCGCCGATATTATATCATTACAAATATTACTGGTCTGTAGAGCATTGAGGGACAACTAAGTTTAGAGGAGATCTTAAGAAATTATTTATGTTGCTAAGTTTTCCAATTTTAAGTTATTTGATATATAAGTTTATTGTGCAGATATATAGCCTAGTCAGTTATATTGTCAATAGCGAAACTTTATTAAATATTTTATTAATAATTGAGTTAAATGGTAATAAAATCGTTAAAACCATGGAATATTTAGAAAATTACATATCGGAACAGTAAGCCCTGATGTCTTCTTCAAAAGTATTAAAATTAGAGAAACAACATTTCTTTTTTTTTATTTATGTAATATGGCTAGAGCTTAATCACTCATACAAAATAAAAAAAAAGATATAGAGAAAAAAAAATAAAAAACGTAATAAATAGATAAATAAAACAAATAAAAATAAATTATAAACATATAAAGATAAATAAAAAATAAAAGAAACAAATGTAGTAAATCTCACAATTAGCAATATTAACTTGGGTGCATCTACAATATAATTATTTACTCTATTTTTTATATAATTTGATAATTTTTTCAAATATTTCAAAATTTCATTTAAACTCAAATCTATGATGTACAAGTTATCTACATTTATAAAATTACTGTAAATAATCCTTAAAAGTGCCTAAAATTCTACACAATAAATGCATCAAATTTTCAACATAATGAAATAAATATATATTATTCCTTACATATAGCAAATCAAACTTAATATCCAAAGCTCCTAAAATTAAATAATATAAGATTGTGAATGTAAATTTGTTAATTTTTCTTCAAAACAATAGGATTCAAATATTTGCCGATAACGATAAAATAAACTATTGGGGTGCATAGCACCGTGCCTTCAGGCAAATGACATTTTTCAACTCATTTTTATTGAGAGTCCATAACCGCTAGACCTGCCTTCCCAAAAATTTATTCAACTCTTCATCTTATCAATATAAGTAAAATGTTTTTTTAATTATTAAAATCACTGAGTTACCGTTTTTGGCACGTTTTCCCCGTACCTTTGGAACAGCCAGACCTGCCTTTGCCAAAAACTAATCAGCATGTCTCATTATCAAAACGAATTAAATGTTTTTCGAATTATTGAAATCGGTTGATCGGTGTTCCCGAAATCGTCGACGAAAATTTGCATCCGCACACACACACACACATACATACATTTTTTCTAAGGTAGGCCAAAATATTCAGAAACCTTTGAAACGATGAAGTTAATAAAATATCGTAGATAAATAAAGCTATCAAAGCATCACCAAATCATAGAATTAGTTTTACTTGAATTTTATAATTAATTTCACAAATTTTATAATTTATGATTTTTTTTATAAAGTTATTTATACTGATTGTACTACATTTTTTTGTCTTATTTCTCATTGTCAGAAAAATTCTGAAATATTTATGAGATAATGCAAACAAATTGAAATACTATACTACGAAATTTGCTCAAAATCAAATCCAATATTCTCATAAATTCAAGCAATATCAAAATTTTCTTATTGTATTTATTACCTATTTCTGATGTTATTTTGAAAAACTATTAATTTAATTAAATATTTTAATATTGTAAAATTCTATATCCGTGAGAAAAAATATTTCAATCAATAAGCGCGATACTTGGAAAATGATGAAGTACTTTTTACCTCACTAAGTATGTTATTATATACGTCTAAAAAATTTGAACCTGATTAACATTAAATGGGAATAAAAATAGTGATTCACTATCTTCCCTTGGCCATCACTGTTCGATAAAATAAACATCATGGTCCCACAATAAATCAAAAGCATTGCTCGGGGTAGGTTTTTACAAGTCAGAGTATTATGTTAACAATAAATGTTAACGCTACTTTGTGAACTATGGGTTTTAAAATGACAAATTGCGATCTCATTTCCTTTGCCGTTACATTGGCGACTTTAAGCAATTTTTGCTTCGAGTATTTATTTGCTAACACTTACTAAAGTAATAAATGCTTGTTTTGCAACTTATATTCATTATTTTATTAGAATACGAACTCATTTAGTTACTAAAAATGTTAAAAAATGATTAAAATGTTTTGAATGTCATAGATCTAATAGTATGTAATATATATTCAATTTCTAGTTATTGAGTTAGTTATAAAATTTATTAGTTGATGAATCCATTTAGTATCTAAGTTTTCTCATTTCCTTCTTATATGTAAAAGTATTCTGATCTAAGAATTCAAGTCTATTTGCTTACACTTTCTCAAGCAATAAATATGTTTTTTGTAATATTGGTAAATTAAATTTATTGTTAAGTTATTTTTATCAAAAAAATAGTAAATTATTTGATTTCGTATATCACGAGGCTGGTAGTAATGACCCATGTGGTATGCGGAAGATAGCAAAGTCATTAACCATTATTTTAAGTAAAAATCTAATGTAATTTAAGATTAGAAAATAGTTATTGCTATGATCTGATTAAAAAATTTGACATAAAATATAAATGAATTTGATATTCGTATTAACGCATTTATTATTAGAAGCATTTAAAAACCTACAAATTAATTACACGGATTATTCTATTAATGCATAATGTCAGATTTCTTGTTTCACTATATTTGTATTGTATTAATAATCATTTATTACAATATTGCCACTACAATTAATACAAAACTAGTATTATTAAATAAAATCAGAAAAAACAGAGATGAGCTCAAACAGCCGTATAGACCAGGGCTTCTTAAAATATGGGCTGCAACCCCAAATGGGGTCGCATAGAGAAATCTTGGGATCGCTAGAGAATTAAATGTCAAATATTTATATCATGTTATAACATCAGATCTTGATTTTTTTATTTTCTCAACAAATTCCTAAACTTTATATTTTCGTTGTATATGTATATGTATATTGTTACAAAATAAATAAATCATTTAAAAATATTAATTTAAATTTTTTATATGTGTCGGGTCGTCAATAAACTTGCAATCATAAATGGGGTTACTAAACTAAATTCGCAATCGTAAATAATCGCGAAGGATAAAAGTTTAAGAAGCCCTGGTATAGACGCAATTGGATGTTTTTCATACTTTATAAAGACTATAAATGAAGTAAATAGTATTTACTAAATATATATAGTATATAGTAAATAGTACACATAGTAAATAGTATTTACTAACACTAATAGTATTTACTGTCATTTACATATAGTAAATATGTATTCACTAAATACATATTAAATGAAATATTTGAACAAAGTAAATTAACAATATTTAAAAATATTTGTGAACTGGCGAGATACTATGATTGTGCAAAAAATTAACGAATACATTTAACTTTATAGGTATGAACAATTGAAAAATTGTAGTGCCTTCTTAAGTTGGAAACCAAAGTTGAAGTTTATGCTCTTCGAAGAAAAATTGACAAAAAAGTCAAAAAAAAAAATGTTCTCAAAATCTAAGTTAATTTTGAAACCCTTCCTGTAAATTGAATTAAAATAAACCACAAACCTAACTGAAAGGAAATGGACTTAACAAAAGCTGAGCCATAAAGATTATTTGTTGACCTTATTTTTAAAAAATTGTCAAAAAATTTATGTAAATATTGGAGTTGGAACTAGCCGAAAGGCGCATATATATATATATATATATATATATATATATATATATATATATATCGACCAGCCTATATTTGACAAACATGTTCGATATCACAAATACTCAAAAATCGTCCACGTTATCTGTAGAAAAATCACAAGTTCAAACAATGCAAACAATAAGTTTAATTCACACAAACTAAAATACACATCTTTGGAGAGCCCTGGCAGGGTTGTATAAATATTTGGCAATTTTCTTGTGTGAAAAGAATGTGAGATATTTGAATGACGAATCTCACAACTATGCAACTGGAGTGCAATATAAACAAACATCGCAACTGACACAGCAACATTCGGTGTTGCCTATGATGAGGCAACAATATTATTGATTGATATGAATAAAGATGCTTCAGAATTAAATAAACACTTTATCTGTGAATATTTATTATATTAAGAAACATTTTACCGATGAATTGTTGAAGAAGACATAGGTTCCCGTACGTCATAGTAATGTGTCATTGTGATTAATTGGAATGACAAATTTGAAAGGAGACAATCCTTTTCTTGATGGATGAAAACTATTATATATTGGTCTTTGAAATAATTCCAATTATCAAATTACATAAAAAAACGTCACATTTAGTAATTGAATTGGTTTATTGTACAGCAAAGTAATACGTCATGTGATTAATTGAGAAGTTTGGACAAGAAAATCCTTTTCTTGATGGATGAGGACTATTAGATATTCAGACATAAATTAGACCAAAATTCAAACTACATGAAAATACCACATTTACTAATTGAAATGTCTTATTTTATAACAAAGTGATATATTATAAGGTGATTAATTAGAATTGAGAAATATGAACGAACAGAACCTATTTTGATGGATAAGGATTATGAAATATTCGATACCTACAATATTCAGAAAAAAATTCTAATTTTCAACTGAAAAACATATTTGCAAAGTGAAATATTATCAACTTAACAACATAAGTTATTGTAATCGTCCAACAATCGAAATTGAAAATTTTTGCATTTCTCGACGTTTTGAAAGTTTCTGAACATTTTGGCATACCTCGGAAAAAATGAATGTGTGTGTATGTATGTATGGATAAAATTTTCCACTCACGTTTTCGGGCGCACGGATCAACCGATTTGAATGGTTCAAAAACTATTCGATTTCTATTGATAGGGAGATGTGCTGATTAGTTTTTGGCGAAGGCAAGTCCAGCAGTTACGGAGATAAAATCAAAAAGTGCAGAAAATAGAAATCGAGTTTTTGAGAGAACGCATCCGATTTGAATGATCTAAAAAGCATTGAATTAGTAATGATTGCGAGAAGTGTTTATTAGTTTTTGGCAAAGGCAGGTCCAGCCATTTCGAAGATGCGGAGCTAAACGTGCAAAAATGACAGTTTTTGAGAGAACTAAGCGTCCGATTTAAAATGATTCAAAAAACTTTATGCTTGTTTTAACAAAATAATTGATTTTGGAAAAAAAATTTCAACTTTTTTTCCATTTTTTTGTATATCGAAAATAATTCAGATTTTATTTTTAATTCTTACTATAGTTCTAATATACTTTAAACAAATAATTTCAACTTTTCAATTCAGTTTATATAATTCTTATAAATATTAGACAATGTTATAATAATCTATTTAAAAACATTCAGTATTCCCCGAACATTTTGTTACGGTACGGGAAGTTTCAGCAATTTGCCTTAAGGCACAATGCCATACACCCCACTAATTTAAAACTTATATATCATTTGATGAATTGAAGTTTGAACAAAAAAAATTATTAGTTAAGAACTACAAGTTTTTAGATGTTGAGTCTAATGTCTATATATGCATTCAGCTCTTCTAGCATTTTTTTCTAGCAAGTATATATTGGAGTAAACATATAATAAATATCTACAAATTGTAATATATCATTTGATTAATTGTAATCGAGAAATTTGTACAAAGAAAATCCAATCTTGGTGGTTGAGGATCATTATAAGTTGGATCAACAAAAAATTCTATCACCAATTCAATATTATATTAAGAAACATCAAATATATCAAAACATATGAAACTAATTGATATGTTTTATTTTAGAGTGATATATTTTGTATAACTCAAAATTGAGAAGATTGAAAGTAAAGATCATTACGACTCCCACAGAATTATTAGATTTTAGAGATTGAATCTGGTATTAGCATAGTTGTTAAATGTTCAAATGGTTCCCTGCCAGTTTAATTTCAATATATAAGAGCATAATAAATGCCAATTATTGGTTGGAAATATATTTCAATATATCATTATTATTGAATTGAATAACAAATTTAATTAACCTATTTTATAGCTTTATTTTTACAATAGACAAAAATTCCAATTCCATCACGTTAAGAAACATTAACTTTAGAAATTGAAATTAGCAAAAAATGTTTATTAATTGTTATTTTGTGAAAATAAAATATTATTTTATAGATATTATATACATCAATTTTAACTTGATACTTTTATTAATATAAGCACTTCAACAATTGTTGAATTAACTTTATATAGTAGTGAGATTGCAAATGTTCATATGGGGTTTCAGAGCTCAATTTTTATATATACTTCACTTATTAATATACTTAAATTTTTGAATTGCTAATTACTTAGCACAATCATTCATTTCATCAGTTTAACTAGATAAAAAATCGAAATTTATTTTTGCAAGAATAGTTCAATCTTTTCGCGAGACACTAACTTCACAATTTCCCCTAAACTATTCCTTGTGCACGACCACAAATTTAATTAAAGAGAACTTTTAAACTTGAAACCGAGCTTTGCAAAATGTTTTTCTCCTATCTTCCACCAAAATCTAATAATCATGGTTTCAATTCTGGTCTACCTAATCTTGATAATAATCTAGAAACATTTTCTATAAAGAAGATTCCTCTTTCAGCAGTACGTATGCGAAAAAAAAAATCAATTCATAGAGCACTGCTCTCTTTCTTATAGAATAACATACTAATACGGTATTTCTTGTGACATGTCTTTAGAAAGAGGATACATCTTTTGGCCTCGTCAAATCATTCATAGGCCAAATTTTACAACAATGGTCCTACTACATGTCACTCAACATGCATAAGCCAAAGTAACAATAGGCTGTCTCGATAGCTTCTGTATAGGGACATTTGAGAGAATTTGCACCGTTCACAATCAGAAACTAGTGGTGTATGGCATCGCGCCAATTGCTGGAAATTTCCGTACTGAAAGGAAATGTTCGAGGAATATTAAATGTTTTCAAATAGATTATTATAAATACTGTAACATCGTCTAATATTCATAGGAATTATATAAAGTGAATTACAAAGTTAAAATTATTTGAAGTATATAAGTGAGCTCTAGAACATTAGCCAGAATAAAATTCAAATTTAAATTATTCTCAAAAAAAAAATGAAATAAAAAAAATCCAAAAGCTATTGCTTTGTCAACAGAGGCAGAAGATTTTTGAATCATTCAAATCGGATGCGTACTTCTCTCGAAAACTGCCTTTTTTGTACAATTAGCTCTGTATCTTCGAAAAGGCTAGACCTGCCTTTGCCAAGGCAGGTGTTAGCTTTGTCAACAGATGCAGAAATTTTTTGAATCATTCAAATCGGATGCGTAGTTCTCTCGAAAACTGCCTTTTTTGTACAATTAGCTCTGTATCTTCGAAAAGGCTAGACCTGCCTTTGCAAAATTTGATTAGCACATCTCCCTATCAATAGGAATTGAATATTCTTTAAACCATTCAAATCGGTCGATCAGTGCGCCCGAAAACGTGGACAAAATATTGCGGACACACAAAACACACACACACATTTATAGGCCATTTCTTCTCAGATATGCCAAAATGTTCAGAAACCTGTGAAACGTAAAGAGTTACAAAAATTTTCATTTGCGAGAAGTTAAAAAATATTAATATTTGAAAAAATATCATGACTCATTTAGTAGCTAATTGATATCATGCAATTTTATTAAAAAAAAATTATTAATGTAATTTTCCTTTAGCTTAACCAAAAAAAAAACTAAAAAATATTTCAACAAACGCACATATTTTATAATCAATATATACATTCTCAAAAAAGAACACACTTTTGAACATTTACAAAAATTACTTTTGTTTGATATGAATTATGGAACTAATTAAAAAAAATAACAAAAAACGTTTCTTTATATTTGCAACTGTCTATAAGGAGACATTACTTTTTTTTATATAAGTATAAAAATTAATAAAATTTAGTTAATATGATGCTAGTATTTGTTGTAGTATATGAAAAATCGAATGTTCAAAATAGATAGCAATTATTCTATACTAGTATGTTATACATTTTTAATATAAATATTTTTGTTAAAATAAAATATCAGTAAAAAATTTTTTAAAAAAATGATAGTTTCATGGATTTATCAACAAGTGCAATGGATTGAGACCATAAAACAAGTGTTAATTTAATTTTTCAAACCATAAAATAAAATTATTACAATTCAAAATTTCACATAATTTTTACTTGATTTTGCTTATTTCTTCTCTATCAAAGTATAATATATAGTTTACAAATCATTTCCCAGGTGTCATGTAAACCAAGCTTATGTTTCAAAAGATCCCTCTTGTCATTCGAATATTCCAAATATATGTAAACGCTGAATAACATGTATTTTTTAAATTGTGACATAATGGCGGCCGAATGATTCGGATTTATTTAATAGAATTATGACAAATGGAAATAATATTCATAACTTAGCACCCTAGCATTTGTTATTCATATCCTGATCGTTTCCTAAAAGTAACAAAAAAATATTCATGTTTTTGGAAGAAATTTGTATAAAGAAGTAATATTATTGATAATGTGCATAATTTGGTAAACGGTTTTCAGAGGATAATCTTGTTTGTAGAAATTCAGTGTAATTTTCTTGCCTTAAACCGAAACATTTGCAAGTTTGGGTGTAAGTCTGTTTAAGGAATGTACATCAAGGCAATGACGAAATTTGATTAATTAGATTTCCAAATATTATTTTTTGGATTTCATAAATTCGTAAAAATAATTACATTATTTGTTTTAGTTTTATTTACATTTTACTTTCATTTTACTTTGGTGTTTTCTATTGATTGAAATAATTATGAACAGTACTTCGTTTTACATTTTTAAATTAAATTATGTAAAAATTATACAGAAAGATGCAGCAGTTTAACTGATCGAAATATTTTTAATATTTAGTATTTTCGGTTTTTTGTTATTTTTAGTTAAAGGGTTAAATCTGAATAAGTATGACCAAGTTTCACAATAGGATTAACGTAAGACTTCCTCAAACGGTTAACTTTAAACTAAACCATCTTTTTTTAACGTCAGACTATATTTTTGTAGAGATTTTTGCCCAAATACCCCTTTTCAAAAATAAGGCACTTTTTATGCGTTACAAAATCAACTAATAATCTACTGGATTACTTTACAGTTCACATCAAAACTTAAAAATTTAAATTAAATATTCTATGTGTAAAAATTAAGGTATAGTCATAGTATTTGTATAAATAATTAAATAATATTATATCTTTTTACTTATTTCTTAATTTTTTTATTTTATAGAACTATTACTTTCTATAACAAAATGTATATTTTATAATCACTACCTTATAGAGTCATAAATTGAAAGTAAAAACAAATATACAAAAAATATATTTCAGTCAATGTGAAAATAATTTATTTTATAGAGTTATTACATAAATAGTAATGAATAAAATCATTGAAGTTTATTTAAACAATATTATTTTAAAATTTAATTTCATTAAAATAATGGGGTTTTAGCAAAAAATGATCAGTAAAATATAAAGTTAATTCCAGACAGGTAAAAACTTTAAAGAAAATATAGCTATATTTAAGACCCTTAATTAGAATATACAAAATTGCAGTTAGTTTACTAATAGTAATTAAAAAATATCTAGTAATTTTCTAGTAAGAAATGGATTTGTTCTTACCAAACAGTAATATGTAAATAATCACTCATTTAGAAATAAATGATCTAAAAAATTTAATATAATGTTTCTCAAAATAATATAATATTGAATAATATAATTACAGCATATAGCAAAATTAATTCCAATTTTAAAGTTTTGTAATGGAGGGAAGAGTAATTTATTAATTTAGTAAATTACTAAATTACTGGCACTGTCACTGTCCGATAGCAGTTATCGGATTCAAAAAAAATTTTGTGTAAAGTTATTACGTAAGTGTTAATTAAAGTATACTTAATTACAATTAATTTGATTTTTGGGACTATTAAAATAATTTGTTAGAATTATTGTTCTTGTTAGAAAAAAATATCATTAGGAAGTACTGAGAGTAGGTTATAAAATTGAGTTCAGATCATTTGGAACTTTAAAGAAAATATAAGTAGTTTTCAGCCTTAATTAGGATATGCACAATTGCATTCAGCTGTAAAAAATGTAATAATATTTCAAAATATCTACTAAATTCCAGAAATGAGCTTTAGGTAAATATTCTACTTAGTCCATTTGCGATCTTTGTTTTTTTTTAATTTCAATACAAAGTTAGTGAAAAAGAAAACATTCCATATCATCGAAACAGAGAAAATATTCATAAATAAAAAATTTAAAATAAAATTTTAGAAAGGAGGATTTTAGTTTACAAATCCATATACAATGTTTGCTTGAATAAAATTAATTTAATTTTTGGGTTTATCAAAATATTTTTTTAGAAAAAAATTATTAGTACTGAGAGTACGTCATCAAATTAAGTTCAGATCATTTGGAACTTTAAAGAAAATATAAGTAGTTTTCAGTCTGAATTAGGATATGCACAATTGCATTTAGCAGTAATTAATTTAATCTTTCAAAATATCTAATATTTCCCTAAAACCAGCTTTAGGTAAATATTCTGCTTAGTCCATTTGCGATTACAATCACAATATCCATCCAGCACATGTCAAGCAATATGAGCTAGGCGTCGCGCGTCGAATGGAAGAATTTGAACCTTTTTGTTAAATTTCACTAATCCAGTTTAAGAGTGAATTGAAATTCTGTTGTATAGAGAAAGTGTTAAAGATATACATTTTGTCCGAAAATATATTCATAGAATTCAAAATTATTTACACCCCATTTTTGATGGATTTCTGACAGGAATATCGGACATCTGCTAAGTCAATGTATAGATATTGTTCGTGTTTATGTATCGAATTGACATGCATGTTATACACATGTACTCGGAGAATAAAATATACTGATGCTTTTCATGGTAAGTAAAATAGTAGTTTTCAGAATTTTGTATCTGCACAAATCACTAATTCTCATTTATTCTTAGAAAATTTAACTTATAATTTTGTTCTTCGTTGCCGATGAGAAAGTCAAAATGATGATGAAGAAAAAACTCGTTGGTATTGGTATTTGGCCTTGAGGCAAATTTCATGAACTTTCCGATATGTATAAATAATTTACTTAATCAATAAAAAATAAATTAATTTATGAGTGATTACAAGTATTCCGAGTGGATTTATTACTCGGAGTATTTTCTAAAAGCAAATTTTCAAAAATCACTTGTCGTAAGGCCGTATTATTATTTCAGTAAGTTCTATAAGACCATGACATATATCGCCAAAAAAAGTTTCTAAAAATTGGCCAAATTTTTTTTGTGAACAGTTAATTACAAGAAAACGACTCGGTAGATTTTTACCTAAACAATGAATATGATTCAATATTTTATAATACATAAATATGAATGATTTATCAGTTACCTATTAATATATCATTTATTTCATTAAGTAGTCGAAATTGGAAACGCCAATTATTTTTTTCTTTCTAAATGCATTAAACCACTATAAAATGTGAAAGTTTTTGGAAAACCAGCATGTCAAATAACTTGTATTTCCTAAAATCAAGTACCATTGTATTTTCAATTTATCGATGCTTCAAGGATAACATCATGACTAATGTGGTTACATGTAACGAGAATTCTTAAAATTTCTTTCATAATTACTACCGCAATTTGTTAATGGTCATTTCATTTCCATTCATTACTGTCATATATCATTTCTGGTCAATGTACTACAATAATTGAGAGACCAAAGTACAAAATAACACATTTTTCAGAATAACTTTTACAACTTGCTGTAAAAGTATAAACCGTTTAGTGGTGGCTTGTAAATATCAAAATAGATGATAACGACTTGGTAAAGGACAAATGTTATTTATGGCGGGCAATAATTTTATAAAATGCTCTGGGTGAGGTATGTTCTTGATGCCAATCTTGGAAAAATAGATACTGCTAGGAAACTTTGAAGAACGGCTATAAATCTTCGTAAATAAAGCACAAATTATCTATTCCGGAAAATCGTATTTGAATACGAGATAAAGTTCGAAGTAAATCAAATAGTTTTCTTATTTATGGAAATAATACATTTGTAAATATAAAAAGTATAATTCTGAACTATTTTGTTCTATAGATATTAGATAATTGTATTTATATTGAATTTTATAACTTAATATATATACCTGGTGTCTCAGAACTCAACCTCAAGCCAAAACGAGGTAACTTCGATTTTTTAGGTTTTATTTTTTTTTAATTTTTTGTTGTCAAACTGTTTACCATTTTACAACCCTGATTAAATGCGCCAACTTTTAATTAAACTCTTAATATAATTATTTTTTTTTTAATAAAAGGCATTTCAAAATCGATATTTAAAAATTTTAAATTTATAGTTCAGCAAAATGTCTTAATTCTTGAAAACTTGCGGCGACTGTATAATTATTTTTGACTATGGTCCTAGAAATTCACGATGACAGTACTAAAGTTTAAATGATAAAAAGTTATAAAAATTAACCACAATAACCAAAAAATGACCACAATTTCAGCAAAGCTCTAGATTGAAACTCACTATTCACAATATCTGGATATAAAAAAACACTTCGTGTAGGGTTGACGTTGAGTTCTGGAACACGCTCTATATACATATCTATTCATTGTAACGAACACTTCGAGATATTTGAAAAAAAAAATATATTCACTTATTTATTGATTTATTAAATTTTTTTCAAGGATAAAAAACAAATTGAAGTACAAATACATAATTTACGACTTTTCTTAGATTTTACAAATAAACCAGGTGTAAGCGACATTTTGCCTCAAAACAAGTTGCTTGAACTTTTATGTAAATAATCGACATATATAATAATCAAAAATCAACTTTTAAAATTGTAATGAAATACAAAGAAAATGTAAATTTAACTGTATATTCAAATAATGTTTTCGCTTTTCTTAAAAAAAACTAGTCTGTGCAGTTTTCATTTTCCAAATAAAATTATAATTACAGATATTTACCATTGATTAATTTTTATTTTTTGTTATATCCCTTGACTGACTGAATATTAGTAAAATAAATACAAATAAATATAAATTTGTAATTGTAATTTAATTTTATCTTTCAAACAAATTCTATTAACATTTCTAAAAATATTTTTTTATTTAAATGAAGGCGTCAACTGTGATCAGTACAAAACATAGAACAGAATATACACAGTGTATTCTTAGAAGTATGCTCCATTAATCCAATTTTCAAGCCATTTTTGATATTAAACCAATTGCCAAAAATTTTAGGGCTCGTTAGTTTAAATTATGAACACTATCATCAATCAAGAAGTAAAACGCCAATAATACGATTTATTAGAAAATGCACACTATTGAATTATTGCACCAAATAAATTTGAATTGCATTGTTTGTCGAAAACTAATAAGTTTCTTTATCTCCAGCCTTAGATAAAATAATGAAAATTTGTAATTACATATAATAATTTGGCATTCAAGAGATCAATATAAATGCGTTGTGAAACACACATCTGCTTTTAGCGATAACTCATCGAAGACATTTATTAAATGCATAAAATCGATTCAGACCAAGCAAACCGCAAAGGAGCGATTTACAAATGATACAATCCCGATTGAATGTAATCTTGTTTAAAATCAAACTAAAACTTTGAACACCTTGTCTTCGGCACCCTAAGATTTATCAGCCGACATATAATTGCACGAGGCTTATATTATTTATTCAATGACACAAATAGAAATAAAACCCCGAGATCTGGTCGTCTTGGACATGTTCTTCTATCGAAGCATAACTAAATGGCTTACTACCCCGGATTCGCTGATAGCCAAGCGTATAAATTCGGTATTGTCTGATGGATTTTTCGGTTGCGAAATACTACCGAGTTGCGATATACTGTGATTCTGTTCCTTTCTTCGAAATGTACCTAATGTTTGTCACATTGTCTGTGGCACATTGTGTGGCTGGGATCAGTCAACCGAATAAAATCATACCATTAGGAACGTTGGTCTACGCCGCGGCGAGGTAGTCGAGCGTGCTGTTTGATACCGAAGCCAAGATTTTGGAAGGTACAGGCACAGAGTGGAATTTACGATCTATACCTATTTTTGGTTTATGCAATTTTAAAACTAGTGGTGAATGGCATCGTGCCTTAAGGCAAATTGCTGGAACCAAAATTAAATATTCGAGGGAAAAAATCAGTTATCAATAAATATTGAACAATTAACAATTGTTTTAAACAATTTCAAATAGATAATTATAATCACTATATATTTTATCTTTCATAAAATATGTAGTGACGATCTTATCCCTCAAAACACTTGAGAAAGTTTACGTTAGCAAAATGTGCCGTATGAACCCATCTGAGCATATATTTCTTACGATTAAATTACCGCATTTGAAATGTAAACTGAAATGTAAATTTAAAATTCATATTTGAAGTATAGGGATCGCCTTTAGGTAAGCGGTTAAGAGCGACGGGACTTGTTTCAGAGGTCCCGGCTTCGATACCCACTTCGAGCAGCCTGTTGTCAGGCAGCAGTGACAACGGTTTTCACTTGAAAATATAGGTAGCAATATTTTTCCAAGTGAAAATAGCCCTTGCCCGGCATTGCTGCACCAATAAAATGTCAACCCTATTAGATTAATTCTAATAACAAAAATAATCAAATATGGATGGATTAACCATTGGGTTACCATCTAAAAAATACGAAGTAAGGAGAAGTTTCAGCCCAACAGCTTATAGGACGTAAGGTTCTGACTGCTGTTAAAAATATAATAAAAAAAAAAAGTTTACATTAGCAAAATGTGCCGTATGAACCGATCTCAGCATATATTTCTTACGATTAGATTTGAAATATTTACATTTTCAAACTGAATTAAAGTTCATATTTGAAGTATATAACTTTGTATATTTTTGAAAATTTTGAAAAAAAAATTCACAAAATTTTGAAATTTGCTTGAACTATATAAATAAACTTTGAAACTTAACAATCTTGGTACGGAACCCAGAAATTTGAAACAAAACTAGTACTAATTTTTTGAATTTTTATCAAATATCTGATAATTCGATGTGCATATATCAGATGATCATTTTTGGCCGCCAAATATCATTTCTTTTACTTTTTCCTCTGTATCTTCGAAACCGCTAGACCTGCCTTATCAAAAATTATCAATTCTTCATTTCGCCAATACAAGTAAGTAACATGTGTTTTGGATCATTAAAATTATTGATAAAATCGATAAAATATTATTGATGCAATTATTTTTAACTCTGTTTTATTCAGCAATCAGAAATATATAAGAATTCCTATAAGCTAAATTGACAATATATGAGAGCGATGTCTAAGAAGAACTCCAATGAGATCTTCTTAGTTTAACAATTAAAAAGATAATGATATATTGAAGCTAATCTAAGACTAAATCTAAAGGCAATTCAATCTTCTTACGCCAAATAGTTGGTTAATGTCGTCTATTGATGAGTTTGAATGAGATTTCAAAGTTTGTATTTTTCCTTAAATTCTTTGAACGTTAATTGCAAAGTTTTCATGTTGAGATCGCATTTAGACAGCAGACTTACTTGGAAAAGCCACATAAAAACAAAAAAGTAGCAAATAATGATCAAAATGAAAGAATTTGATTGGCTACTGCGTAATGAGTCTGTTGAAAATAATATAAATCAATCATTAAACCAATCTGGACCTATGGAATTAAGCTGTGGGGATTTGTGTGATAATGAGTCCTTTTATTCATTTACTTAGTTATTCAAATCATTTTAGTTACATCTCCACATAAATAACTAAGGAATAAAACAATTCAAAACTAATTTTTTTTTGGGAAATAAATTTGAATTTAGGATTGACTCCAATGCATGAAATGCTTAAAGTTTAATGACAAAGTATGCAGAAATATTCTATGGACTAAAATATAATTTTATATATATATATATATATATATATATATATATATATAAGTATATTATAATATACTTATATATTTGAATAATATTTTTCCTAGTTCGGCCCTATTTTAAATCGAACTACATTATATAACATTCTACATACCTTGTGACATTTAATTTATTAATTTCATACGTGGATAGACGTCGGTGCGTTTATATAAAGATTACTACGTACTTTATAATAAAAAATATAAAAGAATTTAAAAAAATGCACATCATGAATTTTTGGATTAGAAGTTCGGCTACTGAACCATGATGTGGTAAATTCGAGATTGAGAAAGTACAATAAAATAGAAGCTGTAGAACTCCTGTTAATAGATGAAAGTTATTTGAACAAATTTTAATAAATATTTGGAAGCAATATAATTTGTACTTTGATTGATATTAAAGATTTACAAAGATTTGATTAAAGATTATGTAAGATATTTAAGCTGGTCAATGAAGGAATAGAACCTGGAACCAGTGGTTGCAAATCCACCAATTATTAGACATTTTATAATGTTATTTTTATATTTTTATAAAAATCTAAAAAAATACATTTTTACATGTCTTAAACATATCTAAGTGACTAATAAATGAAGATTTATTCACTCGATTATGATTAATATTTAGTACATAAATAAAAAAATTAAAAAAAAAAAACGAGACCTATCATAAATCAGTAGTACTCTAAATAATTAACACCATTAGGAAAAATAAAGTCAACAAAAAGAACTAAATTTCAAAAGCGATAAATAAAAACAGATGTCGAAAATGATACCAAAGACAAAAAACTATGCCAGACATAGCTGTGGGTCACAGATGACATCTTGGTTGAAGTCGATTGAGACAAAAGAAAACGGTACCTAACTTTTGTATATTTTCAAGAAATTGCAGACGTCTCCAGATCCCCACAAATGATAAAACAGTGTTTTACTGAACATACGGAAAATGTGACCAAAAAACGTGTTTTATTTATTTGTTTCAGTTTTAAACAGGTATATGTTTCGAGTTAATTAACCTAGCACAAAATAGACATGTCGAATTTTAAGACTAACGTTTACGCAGTTGAAGATTCAACATGAGATACCAGAATGATTTATTGAAATTGCGATATGTGATGCAACATTGCAAGGATGGTATTTAGTAGAAATTTAAAAATTATAATAAGATAGTATGTATATGGAGAAACGGCTAGAAACTACGTTTTGTCGACGCTCTTGGTAAAACTTTGAATGCCAAAATTTAATATTTTTTGATTATTTCTTCTTTATTAAACTAAGAATACGAAAGTAAGAAGTTAGAAAAATACTAAAAAAATTACTTGGGATATTTTATAATACAGGCCAATAGGAAAATTATCAGACAAATAACGAATAGTTAATATTTGATCTTTAATAAACCCAAACCCATTATCATCTAATATTATCCTTAACATAATCATTATGAAAATATAAATGAAATATCATTAAAAAGTTATTTCTATTAAAACTGAGTTAAATATTGTATAATTAAATTTTAAAAAAGAAAGAAAAAACAGGAACAAGAATAAAATATTATTTAAATTAAAAATTACAGCGAGAAAGGTATATTTTATTAATTCTAACAAAGTCATCGAAGGAATTAAAGTACTTATTAGCATAGGTGTTTTAATTCCTCATTAAGTTTGGTAGAACAAATAAAATATACATTTTTTTTTGCTATAATTCATAATTTAATCATATTATATTTTACTAAAGTCAAAGGTTTTTATTTGCATCATATTAATCAGAATCAGTAGGCATCTATTGTGATTCATGAGAATAATGTTTATTTTCAATCAAAGGTTTGTAAGTTATTAGTTTGTAAAAGTTATACATAAATCAGCAATAATATTAAATTTTCTTTATTTATATATGTTTAGATATATTATATATGCCATCAATCAGCAATTCATTTCAGGAAAAACAAAACCAATGAGTTTAGACCAATTTAGAACAAAACAAATGAGTTTAGAACAATTCTGATTATACATTTTATAACATCGCAGCACTAAAACATAATGATAAATATAAAATAAATAAAATTCAAAATTATTCGACAAAACTATTATGCTTATTACTTAAAAAATGCAAAACTATCCAAGAGTTTAATTCGACGAATTGGCTGCTTCATATATGAAATTTGTTTCAACGCCGAGACAATAACCAAAACTTAATATAATTTAAATATACTAATTATATATCATAAAAACACTTACTACTTGTAGTCATTGCAAGTTTTTACTACTAGGTGTACTGCTTGTAGAATTTCTGGAACAATCCTGAAAAAAAAAAAGAAATTGTAAAACATTTTGAAAAAAGCAAAAGAGTTCTGATTGCTGTATAAAAAAAAATTGAAAAAAGTTTATGTAAATAACAGTATAATAATAACAATTAATATATGATAAAATATATAAAATATTGTATAAATAATTGATACAATAAATGATAATACATACATTTAACTAAATATTATTCGTGAGAAGTACATTTTTTTCAATTTCTTGTACCCCTAATAAAATGCTCCTATGGCTATCAAAATCAAATCTACAAATTCAATATCTATTTTCAAAATCTCTTGTATAAATTGCACCATCGTATATTTTATGCGAATTGTCTAGGTCGTTATAATTTTTTTTCTTTTATCAGATTGCGTAGATTTTTTATCTACTTAAGATTAACTATCTAGCAATTCTTAACATGAAATGATTAAACTTATGTAATTGATTTTTTTTTTATTTAATTGATTCTGCAATCTGTTTTACATAGGCATTAACATTAAGCAGAGATTGTTAACAATAATTATCTTATAATATAAACAAGAAGATAGTAACAACAACCAGCGGCGCGTCTACTGGGTATATAATGTAATTAATTAAATGTAAAAGTAAACCGAGTTGCAATATTATAGATGTTTTTAAACTTTGCAGATTATAAAACCGAAAGAGAGGACAAGAAAACAAAACTGGGAAACCACTATGCATTTTACCGATTTTTTAGATATAATCAGACGGCTGGTGGAAATATTGTTAAGAACATTTATTTTCTACAAATCAGTTGATAGAAAGAATAATATAAACTTGTCATTATATTGAATTGTATATTATAAATTCATATATATGTAAATGGTAACATATGAGCAAAGTTGCATTTTATGTGTAAAACGCCTGATCGCACAGATAATATAATTCCTTATATTATCAGTACAGACAGTAATTAGTAGCATTTTGTATAATTGTTCAAACATTAATTTTTATCATATGAAACGAGATAAATTTTACTTTGAATTGATATCATCAATATATTAATTACGAATTATTGATCATTCAAAATAAAATTTGAATACTTAGATATAAAAGTATGCTGCTTATTCTGCAACAAACCGTGATCGATAATGACAAATAATGTGTTTCTATGTAGATGTAGTTTCAATTCAAATAGCAATTGTTAAATTGTTGATATCGAATAAATAATAAAACTAATTAACTTCCCGTAGGGCAAGTTATAGTAATCGCAAAAAAATCGAAAATGACATTTATTATATATTTTTACGTTTCAAAATCTTCTGAACATTTTGGCATACCTTAGAAAAAATGGATGTGTGTGTGTGCGGATACAAATTTTCATCGACGATTACGGGAACATGGATGAAGCGATTCGAATAATTCAAAAAACATTCGATTCGTATTGTTAAGGAGACGTGCTGATTAGTTTTTGGCGAAAGCAGGGTTAGCCGTTCCGAAGATACGGAGCAAAAAGTGCCAAAAACGGTAACTCAGTTTTTAAGAGAACGGAGCGTCCGATTTTAATAATACAAAAAACAATTCACTTGTATTAAGAAGATGAAGTGATCAAATTTTCATGAAGGCAGACGTAGCGGTTTCGGAGTTCTAGTAAAAAAAGTAAAAAGAAATGCAATTTGGCGATCAAAAATGATCATTAGACATATGCACATCAAATTATCAGATATTTTATAGAGATTTTAACAATAAGTATAAATTTTGTTTACATTCCCATGGGTTCCGTACCAAGGTTTATCCGTTAGACGCGGCGCTTACGCGCTATGACATTTTGCCCTATGCAGTTAAAGCAGTCCGTTTGCTTTGGAAAAAATTTCAGTTTTTCCAAAATATGTCAAAATAAAGATAAAATTTTTTTCAAAAAAAAAAAATGTTATTTTTTTCAAAAAAAAAGTCATTCTCGTAAAGTAATTCAAAAATCTGATTTTTTTCAAAGTATTTTTTTTTCAAAAATGTTAATATTTTAAAAAAAAATAATAATTTCTGGCACGAGAAGTTCCAGCAATTTGCCTTAAGGCACGATGCTATGCGCCTCACTATTTAAACATTACAATTTTTTAAGTAATAAAAGAGAAAAATGTATGAGTAAAACGTTGATCAACTGTCAGTCTATTACTAGGTCTCACAAATCGGAGCAGGTAAACACAGTCATCCCATAACATAACAGTCTTCTATCCAAAGACTCTGCCAGAATTTACGAACGCACCAAAATTTACACCTCAATTAGTTACAGGTAGTTCCTTTGAATAAAAATTGATATCCTACCTAATACATTGTCCAGAATCGCTAAGCCACACAAAACGCCCGGAATACAATAACTTCAAAAAATAAACCGTATGGTTATGCTTGAGATAATTTTAATCGGCGTGGCTTTGAAACGATTCTTCTGACGACTAAAATCGCTTTAAAGAAATGAAATATTTGTTTAAAAAGTTGACTTATGATACTGGACAGATAATGCCGGTGTGCGGTATGAATTTTGAGAAATTTTGTGTGGTACGTATGTTTGGAGGTGGAACTAATTTTTGTACTATATGGGGAAATAATTAGTGATTTATATGTTTGCAGTAAGATTTCTTTAGTAATTTCTTAGATTTCAATTTGTGAGGTATCGGATATCTCTTAATGAGATTAAAAATGCATTAACTAGAAAAAAATATATTTGAAAAAATTTTTTTTGAATAATATAATCAATATTTGAAGGTACTATAGACATTCAGATTTAAATTATTTTTTAATGATTATAAATTAATTTTCAGAAAGCTTACCCATAGAAAAATTAAAATTATGATAGACAGTGTATAAATAGAATTTTGGGCAGTATATATTTTAAATCAGCAAGGCAATGTAGCACTAAATCATTCATTTATGCATTATATATATAATTGATATTTCCTGGATTTTCTTAATAAATTGATAAGGGTTCATGTTCCGAACAATTAATCTAATAAATAAAAAAAAGTGTTTTTGTAGATGTTTTATTACGACGTTTCGGAACTAGGTACGTTCCATCATCAGGTTCTTCTGTCAAGAATTTCAATATAGAATAACAGTATTAATGATGATGATTACAAAATAATAATTTTTTTTTGATGAAGGAATGGATTATGCACTTTTTCTTAAAAAATGAAGCATAAAAAAGAAAAATATAATATATATATATATATATATATATATATATATATATATATATATTCGAGTGTGTGTGTGTGTGTGTGCAAATATATATTTCTAAACAGATATGTTCAACAAATTCATAAACAGTATCGAAATCTGTAATGAGTAAATTCATTGTAAATACAAGGTCCTTTCAAAAATTAAATAAAAATATTTATAGCAATTAAACTAGTAATTACAATAGAATTAGTAATACAAATTTAGTCAAAAAAAATCTTGTCGTGAATACAAATTTAACATCTTTTATGAGCTGACCAATTTATGAAAAAAATTTAAAAAAATACTATCATAATTGAAAAAATAATAGTTTCAAATTATGAATAGCACACCACTTAAATGAACAATTTTCTAGATTTTTGGTATCTTTGAAATCACAATACCCTTGTTTTATCTATGATTGAAATCACTATATTCAAATAAGACACCAATATGCAATTACTTGATTGATTGTGCAATTTTAAAAATAGTATAAATATTTCATTAAAATCTTAATTTGTTTATTAAAATTGATAAAACATTCATAAAACAGTATAGAATGATTGACAATATATCATCGAGCAAATTAAGTTCGAGTTAAAATAATCGAGTTCATATATTATATAACACAAAATAATGAATCAATTCTAATATTATTTATTGTCTTACCTTTATTTCCCAGGAACCATTTTTCATGAGCACAGCAATATAATTTCAAGCAAAAACAAATCAGTCTTAGAAATCACTTTTTATTAGCTACTATTATTTTTAGTTTTGGGACATTTCAAACACTTAGCACAATTGACTTCAAAATGAACACTATGTACATTTTGTCAATGATACACTTAAAAAACACCTTTGCACAGCAAATGCACAACTTAACATTAATTTCAATGCAAGAACAAACTAGCTGTAAGTGGAATTCTGTCTTAAGGCAATTAGGGCATCGTGCCTTAAGGCAAATTGCTGGAACTTTCCAAACCAAATATTATTATTTTTTTTAAAAACGATTAACATTTTTGAAAAAAATTTACTTTGAAAAAATGAGATTTTTGAGAAACTATAAATTTGACAAAAAATTACTTTCTTTTGAAAAAAAAAATTTTTTTAAAATTTTTTTTTAAATTTTTTTTTTTAAAAAAAAATTTTTTTTTCTTTATTTTGACATATTGTGGAAGATCTGAACTTTCTTTTCAAAGCAATCGTACTGCTTTAACTGCATAGGGACAAAATATAAAGCGCGTAAGCGCCGCGTCGCTGTCTAACGCATGAGCACTGGTACGGAACCCATAGGAATGTTAACAAAATGTATAATTATTGTTAAAATCTCTATAAAATATCTGATAATTTGATGTGCATATGTCTAATGATCATTTTTGACCGCCAAATGGCCCATTTTTTTACTTTTTCCTCTATATCTCCGAAACCGCTAGACCTACCTTCATGAAAATTTTATCGATTCTTCATCTTGTCAATACAAGTGAAATGTTTTTTGAATTATTCAAATCGGACGCTCCGTTCTCTTAAAAACTGAGGTACCGTTTTTGGCACTTTTTGCCCCATATCTTCGGAACGGCTAGACCTGCCTTTGCCAAAAACTAATCAGCACGTCTCCTTATCAATACGAATCGAATGTTTTTTAAATTATTCAAATCGGTTGATCCATGTTCCCGAAATCGTCGACGAAAATTTGTATCCGCACATACATACACACACATACATACATACACACACATACACACACACATACACACACACACACACACACATACACACATACATCCATTTTTTCTAAGGTATGCCAAAATGTTCAGAAACCTCTGAAATGTAAAGATATATAAAAATTTTCATTTTTGATTTTTTTGCGATTACTATAACTTGCCCTACGGGAAGTTAATAATATGGATACATAACCAAACTAGCTGTAAGTGGAATTCTGTCTTAAGGCAATTAAGGCATCGTGCCTTAAGGCAAATTGCTGGAACTTCCCGTACCAAATATTATTACTTTTTCAAAAACGATTAACATTTTTGAAAAAAAAATTACTTTGAAAGAATAAGATTTTTGAGAAACTATAAATTGGACAAAAAATAACTTTTTTTTGAAAAAAAAATTTTTTTTAAAAAAAAACATTTTTTTTTAAATTTTTTTTTTTTTGAAAAAAATTTTTTTTTCTTTATTTTGACATATTGTAGAAGATCTGAACTTTTTTTCAAAGCAATCGTACTGCTTTAACTGCATAGGGACAAAATATAAAGCGCGTAAGCGCCGCGTCGCTGTCTAACGCATAAGCATTGGTACGGAACCGATAGAAATGTTAACAAAATGTATACTTATTGTTAAAATCTCTATAAAATGTCTGATAATTTGATGTGCATATGTCTAATGATCATTTTTGACCGCCAAATGGCTCATTTTTTTACTTTTTCCTCCATATCTCCGAAACCGCTAGACCTACCTTCATGAAAATTTCATCGATTATTCATCTTGTCAATACAAGTGAAATGTTTTTTGAATTATTCAAATCGGACGCTCCGTTCTCTTAAAAACTGAGTTACCGTTTTTGGCACTTTTTGCCCCGTATCTTCGGAACGGCTAGACCTGCCTTCGCCAAAAACTAATCAGCACGTCTCCTTATCAATACACATCGAATGTTTTTTGAATTATTCAATTCGGTTGATCCGTGTTCCCGAAATCGTCGACGAAAATTTGTATCCGCACATACATACACACACGTACATACATACATACATACACACACACACACACACATACACACACACACACACACACATACATCCATTTTTTCTAAGGTATGCCAAAATGTTCAGAAACCTCTGAAACGTAAAGATATATAAAAATTTTCATTTTCGATTTTTTTGCGATTACTATAACTTGCCCTACGGGAAGTTAATAAGTAAAAATATTCCATACAGACAAAATTTGCTATGTTCAGCCTAATTTCAATTTATCTGATTAAGGTTTGATTTGATTAAATAATTGTTTATTAACAAATATCTTGCAACTAATGCAAACAAGTAGTAAATAAAAGTTGCAAATGGCTTGCAACATTTTGTGGTTTGAAACATTTGATTAATGTGAAAAAATTTTGTGGTGAGGAATAAATTATCTGTAAATATTTTATACGACTTGCATTAATTTAATTAGAACAGTTTGTGAAAATTCATTTGCTAACCGTAGTTAAAATTTAATTGGAAAACGTACAGTCATTTGTTGCATTATGTATAATAAATAAATTATTTGGTTTATTTAGATGCTACAGAAAATGAAATAGGAATACTATTATTTGCAAGAGTTTGCTTTAAATGGGTACTTACAATATATGTGGAAAAAGATAATTTGTCAAAAATAAAAATATGAATTGTCATCGTAATAACTATGATAAATCACTATTGCGTAATTCATAAATACTTCGTCTGGGTCCTAATATCTCAACAAGACTGTCCAAATACAATAAATGAATTTGCCAAAAATCAGGTTTTTATATACTAGTTATTGTATCGTTCAAATATATAAGTGAACACAAATTATCTATTCATCCTTTTCATAAATATATTAAAATATATGTACAACAAAAATGGGTATATGAGATAGATATAATTTATTCCTGAAACTTAAAAGAAATGATACACTCAAAATATATTTCAATCGAATTTTATATATTCAATAAATAAAGTACAATATTCTGTTCAAATAATATTATATATAAATGGACTAGTATTCTTACAAAAATATATATATAGATATTTCATTATGAAAGTAATATTTACACATTTTAAATAATTCAATCTTTAAACTTATGTTTTATTCACAAAATATATAAATTATCTCCGTAGTCAACATAATTATCATAATTTGTGTATTAATATAATATTTTCATCAATCAAAAATAAAATGAACAAATTTATAGCCAAATAGTGTTTAAATTAAAAACGTTGTAAATTCAATTATGATAAGAACGGAGATAATTGTTGATTTAAATAAGAGATCATTTTCACAATATTTACATATATGTATAACCAGCTACATAAAAGGCTTATTTTATAGCAATTTTAATATTTAAGCTATTTTTTAACTTCTTCACATTGGGATTACATTACTAACTTCTTGTGTATGTAATTTTTTTATAATTTTATACAATTTCAATTTTTTTTTCCAAAATATGTATGAAAGTATAGTCTGGAGGTTCCAAATCTGAATGGACAGCCGAACAAATTTAAATTACAAATAAAGTATTCATTATTATTATGTATTGATGTTAATAATTATACCTACAAAAATTTCAACTTTGTGGTTTTTCAAAAAAAAAAAAATATTTGCCGATCCAAACATATTTTTCATATTTTTTCACAATTTTTAGTCTTATAGTAATATTGATTATTAACATCAATTGAATCAATTGACAATTAACATCAATATGAATATAAATATATTATTATCACATTCCAAAGTTCAGAGGAAACAATATCACAATTAGTTATCAATAAATAATTATGATATTATTTTTTTATTTGATATTTCGTGTGTACGAGCTTTGGGTGTGATTACTATAACCACTGTCAGAACCAAAAGATGAATCCTGACCATTTTCACATCTTGGTCTATTGAAATAAGTATGTGAAACATTTAAATTTGACCTTCTTGCAGATTCAGCTCTTGAAATTGCATATGGCAATGACTGCATACCACTTTGATGGAACCTCAGACTAGTATCTGGTAATAAAATACCACGTTTCCAACCAACTTTGATATCACTATTGTCCTCATTAATAATATGACATCTTGAGGTTTTAAGTTCATCACTAAAATTTGATCCCCTCGGGGCACTTTTTACAGAATGTACACTTATCGCACTTGAGTGAGTGTTTTTCATTAATTTTTTATCACTTTGAGTGTTTATTTCACAATTTTCAGAATCGTCACTTCTTGCACATTCGAGGTCACTTGTAATTTCTTCTGGTTGTACTTTCTTCTGACCTTGGATTCTAGGATTGTTGAAGTATCGGCTGGAATTGCCAAAATTGTTCTGGGAACTCGGGTATCTCTGGAATGCGTTTACGTGACAACAGTTTGGATTTGAGTTCCGTACGTGACTTTCTGGCTGTCGATGATGATATTGATGGGAAGCGATTGAACGATTCAAAGGCAGAGTTTCTGACATGTAGTAACTAACAGGATATTTATATTCTACAGAACTGAGCTCATCCTCAGCAAAATCGTCCTCACTTTCTCTTTGTCCGCTCTCACTATCCTCATAGTTGACTTTATTGTTGTCATCCAACTCTTCGTAAATCGGTCCAGGATTGTCTTCGAACTCCTCCTGGTTTGCTGCATCCTGATACCTCGGTGTATCATTCGCAGGCTGAATATTTTCTGGGAATTGTGGTTGGCGAGTAAGCTGATACTGAGGTTCGTCTTCATAATGATTTTGAGGTTTTCTGGCGACACTCCGACAAATGTATGCGGGTTGTCTGCGGTCTACTCGATGCAGGCTATTTGGGTAGTAATGGATCGCCACAGGCTGTAATGAAGAAAAAAAACGGCTTAGTTTTTAGAATTCCAAAGTTTTGTTTGTAAAAAAAGGGTCTGTGAGTGACGTGTGTGTAATTCAGAATTGACATATTTTTTGGAGAATGGTAAGATGTAATTATTTTTATATATTCAATATAAGTAATAAATTGGTATGGGAAGATCGGCTTGGGATTAAAGACCATTTCGTTATTGTAGTAATACTTGAAAAATGTATACCAGTATAATTAGAAAATTGATACGTTTAAAAAAAACGGTGTTATATATACTAGCTGACCCGTTAGGCGTTGTCTTAGACACTATATAAATATTTTTTTTTTTGTATAACTTCTTCACATTATAATTACATTTCTATCTTATTGTGAATGAATTTTTTTACAATTTTATACAATTTCAAATTTTTTCAATATTTGTATGGAAGTATAGCCTCGAGGTTCCAAGTCTGAAAAGACAGCGATCAGATTTTAAATTACAAATAAAGTATTCATTATTATTATGTATTGATGTTAATAATTATACCTACAAAATTTAATTTTTATGTGTGTTTTTTTTAATATTCGCGGATCCAAATATATTGAAGATAATGTTTAAGAAATTGATATGTTCAAGAAAAAAACGATGTTATATATACTAGCTGACCCCTTAGGCGTTGCCTTGTACATAACTTCTTCATATTATAATTACATTTCTAACTTATGATGAATAAGTTAGAATTTAAGCTCTAACTAATTAGAGCAATTATGAATCTTGTTCAAAAGTGCTTACAATTAGTAAGCAATAATTATTAACATCAACTATAAATATATTATTAGAACATTCCAAAGTTCTAAGAGGAAACAATATCACTATTAGTTAATAAATAATTATGATATTATTTTTCATCATCTTATAAATAAATCTGTATTTTGATATTTACTTCATTTGATCAGGTTTTAGACGCTATGATATATTCGAAAAATATGCTATAATTTTTTTGATATTAATGATTATACTATATACTAGTATAATTATTAATAACTTAAACGATCGAATATAAAACCAAGCCAAGGGGCATACTTAAAAATACCCAGTTAACAAGATGCAATATAAATAGTTTTATTGCATGGTTTTATTATCAAGCATATTTTTATGAACCTTATGATTTTATAATATTATAGTAGTGTATAAATAACGATATGATTTAAAAACTATAGGCCAGTTAATAAGGATAAAACACGAACGTTTGGATTTAAGTGCCAGGTAGAATTTTTTAAGGATTTTAACTCAAGAACAGGCAAAAGTGGATTATAGATTTTGGAAATGTGTTTTTAATCTGCCATTAAAAAATGGATTATGAGCTTTCTCATAAATTTAAATTAAAGTTTGCAACTGCCTTTATGGGACAACGCTAATTAGTTTTGACTTCAAACAATGTAAGAGGATTACTATAAGGTATTTTGGTTTACAGAAAATTACTAAAAAAGTTAATAGAAAGCAAAATTGTAATGACCTTGTATCAATAGTCTTGCTACTTCTGGCTAATGTACATCTAAAAATTCTACAAAAAATATAAATATCAGTAGGTTGCTAGCAGCCAAAAACGCGGTAGCCAATGTCTATAAAAACCCCTTCACCAAACGTACATCGATTATTACTTAATCGAAACCCTTTTATTAAATGTAGGTAAGTTATTACTATAAATAAATTATCCTTTATTCATAATAGCTCTATTTTAGAACGTTCTATCATAAATGACTCCAAGCAGCTGTCAACAATTTAATATCCTCCCACCACGGTTTGATCTAGACAATAGGTATTTAAATGATTAAGCCTCACCTTTATTATAGGTCGATGATATGTGGGAATAGCCGTCATGTTGTGATACATAATGTGTTGTGCTTCGTGGATGTCTTCATAATAATTCGACACATTTGTATTGTTGTTTTTGGTGTAGACACATTGGTCTGCTGGCATCATGCTTTGGTTCTTGTATAAATTCATCTTCTTGAATGCCATGTTTTGACGACATCTGAAATAAAAGAAATATTATTAATAATGGTCACGAGTCAGTCAATTGTCAATTCTCAATAGCCACAATTAAAATTTTATGATGATTTGTTGTTTTTGGTTTTAAACTTACTTGGCAATGACTAGTAATCCCAAAATTGCAAATACGACTACAACTCCAGTGCAGACTGCGATTATGGTTGAAATTCGTGATGACAAATTTGCATGGTACGAAGAATCCAAATACTGCCAAAAAACAAATATTATTAAATTGATAGATAGTACCAATATTAGGTATTTGATTAAAATCAAACTAATTTTGGAGCTAAACGTGCAACATGGAAATGTTTCTAACAAATTATGGAATCTTGGCCAATTATGAGATAAGTTAGATTTTATAAGAGACAAATATTTACCATAAGACTAGCACACATGTCTTCATTTTGGAAGTCTGCTGAACACAAAGAATCCTTAAAATCAAAGGCCATAAAAGGCGGCAGTGGAGGAGGTGGCAGCAAAAACTCCGGAGGAGCAGTTCCAGAACATGAATCACAATCCATCGTGTTTTTTATATCCGACTTTTCGGTCTCAGTTTTAAATAAAATTATCCTTACTTCTTAAGCATCGCTGAATTAAATATCTGGAAACAAAAAAATAAATGGTTAATTAGGAATAATGAGACTATGGCTCATTATAATGATGAGCTATAAAATTTAAAGAAATAAATTTAAATAAATTTTCTGTATCTATTTCTCAACAGTTAAGCGGATTATCAATTTCTAAATCATATTACCCACATGTTATTTTTAGGTCAATCTTGTAATTTAAAGTGCTATCTAAGCCCATACAAATAATATCATAAAATTCAAACCAAATTATACAAATATCTACTTATAGAAAATTTATGTTCCTTGAATGCTAAATAGTCAAGGAACGGCAATTTAATTTTGCAATTTAAATCGATAAACTAACTCATTGCAAATATCCGAAGTTGGCATTTAGCTCTAATGATATTAGACCACACATGTATAAGAATAATAGACTGAGGATTAGAAGAAATTTAATAATACTATATTTATTTAACAAAATTCATAGAGACTTGCAGATTAATTTTTAAAATAATTTAGCTACACAGAAATATCTGTGGTTATAGAAATGTATTTTTACCATTCACATACAACTATATGAATTAATTGGATCCAATTCGACTTCAAATATATACACTTTTTATGAAATTATTAGATACTAACGCCTTCTCTAGGTGTTCAAATACACGATATTTTCATGTTTCATAATATTGGATATCGTTTTATTGCCTACAGATAGGCCTGGCCGTAATGTCGAGGAATAAATTACAATTTTCTATCAGTAATATCGAATTTACTGTTTTCTAATAGTGACATGTGAAAAAATACATTCGTGTGAAAGCTGACCTACGCGAGCAATGAAAATAGCATAAGGCACATTTATGAAAGCGTGGATGTAAACATTAGAAATTATTTATAGTAGAAAATAATAAAATCTTTATAATAAAATAAATAAAATGCTTTAAGAACTATGAAACATTATTTTAGAACCTCTTTACAAAGTTGTGTTTAATATTTACTGATAAATTTGCCATGAATCTTGGCCAAATTGGAAGCTTGTGAAATTTATGGTATAAGAAGAATAGACTTTCAGCACAAATATCAATAAGTGTCAAATAAAAATATTCATTAATTTAGGAATAAATCAATTGAATAGTGAACAATTTAGGTGGCTTATTGGTTCAGGTTATATTGTTTAAAAGTGCTTTTTCAATTACAAATCAATATAAAATGTAAAACAGCTTACAAATGAAAAATCTGATAATTATAGGCCAAATACTATTTATTAAATATTATAGGTAACTTTTGGAATTGAGCTCATTTATAACTCATATCAAATTTTACAAAAATTGTAGAATTTAAAATAAAAAAGTTTATTATCATAAATATAGATTCAATATTAGTATCAATTTCCTATATAAATTTTAAATAAAAGTTTTATCTTATAATTTAATTAAAACCCTGTCAAGCTCAGTTTGTTTAAATTTAAAACGGTTTACTTAGATTTTGTAAACATCCTGTAGTTACAACACTTCTATACTAAAATCATTGGTGACAAAACAAACGCTTCTAAATATTTACTTTTGTATCATTCCAGAACAACTTGCATCATATTGATCTTGATAAAATAAAAAAAACATCTTTAATTAAAAACTACATTTTTTACTTTAATAAATATATATTCTATCGTTTTAAAACTCATTCTTCACAAGGATGACATTCGATTTGGAAAAGGAACTCATTATTTACTCGTTAAATGTAATGATTAGATTACAGAGCCTAATGTTAGTTCAACAAAAACAAAGTTTGTTGTAGTTTGTTATTATTAAATCAAATTATTCGTAATCATTTTTTAATTAACATTCTTTGCAGTAACAAAAAATACACTAGTGAAATAATAGAAATAGAACTAATGACTATGTACTTTGTAAAACAATAATAAAAATCGTTATATATATATATATATATATATATATATATATATTCAATAGAATAATAAAAAAATGAAGAAGAATGTTTTTCTTAGAATAGCACACGTTTCGAGTCATGGTTTGACTCATCATTAGTGCATACAAATTAAAACAAAGTACAAAAATGAGAAACAATTCGTTCCCTTCAAAACTTTTTGCCCTATATCTTCGGAACGGCTAGACCTGTCTTTGCCAAAAAGTAATCAGCACGTTTCCTTATCAATACGAATCGAATGTTTTTTTGAATTATTCAAATCACTTCATCCGTGTTCCCGAAATCGTCGACGAAAATTTGTATCCGCACACACACACATATACACACACATACACAAATGCATCCATTTTTTCTAAGGTATGGTAAAATGTTCAGAAGGTTTTGAAACGTAAAGATATATAAAAATTTTCATATTCGATTTTTTGTGATTACTATAATTTGCCCTACGGGAAGTTAAAAAAGTAACTAAATGAAACCCTTGTAAAGATAAGGTTTTGTGATCAAAGCATGTTCAACTCCTTGAATAGGAATGAGTAATTAATTTATAAATAATATTTTTTTTGAGAAACGAGAAGCACGAATAGTATTTACATATAGCTATAAAACGAAAAAAAAAAAAATAAAGTAAATAAAATAAAAGACATGTAAAGGCACGATTTTCTGATCAGAGCATGTTCAACTCCCTGAATAGGAATGAGTAATCAATGAGTAATCAATAATATTTTTTTAGAGAAATGAGAGGCACGAATAGTATTTACACATAGCTATAAAACAAAAAATAATAAAATAAAGTAAATAAAATGATAGTCTTGTAAAGGTACGGTTATGTGATCAAAGCTTGTTCCACTCTCTGAATACGAAAGAGTAATCCATAAGCAATCAATATTATTTTTTTATTTTATAACCATATGTATATATTAGTTAGTACTCTAATTTTTGTATTTGTGAAGATGAGTCAAATCAAGATTCGAAACGTATATCATTCCAATAAAAACACTCAAAAAATTTTTTTTGTATATCGAAAAAAATTCAGATTTTAATTTAAATTCTGTCTTAATGCACTATAAACAAATAATTTCAATTTTGCAGTTCAGTTTATATAATTCTTATAAATATTAAACAATGTTACAATATTTATAAAAATCTATATGAAAACATTTAATATTCCTCGATCATTTTGTTACGGTACGGGAAGTTCCAGCAATTTGCTTAAGTCACAATGCCATACACCACTAGTTTATATAGATTTAAATTAAAAATATAAACACACTATATGAGGTTACAACAAATGATATATATATAAAATAAGAATATATTAATATACTAATATAAGAATATATTAGTATATTTTTGATATAATTATTAATTAATATCAATTATTACTTACATTAATTCAAAGCACCAGCGTCAATTTAATATCCATCCGTTCCTTGAACTCAATAATCAAACACTGCACTATCAGCACTTATTTTATGTATATTCTCACCAAACACTATGATTAACACATCTGTTCGTCACTTATCTTATCAACTGATAACTCATTTATTACTTATTATTATTTATTTAATCGTAATTTAAAAGTTATTTTCAATTTAATATTATCTGTCGTAATGTTTACATATGATTTATTTCCAACGTGCGTGTGCAGCTGAACGGCTTCCCAAATGAGACTGCCGTGTGAAGATGTTCAGCGAGGCCATCAAAGGAGCCAAAATTAAAATGGGAGTGGGGAGACCTCGAAGACCTCTTCTGTGTGAGGGTAGAAAACGAATGTGTAAACGTGACAGACCCTAGATGGTAGACACATGCAATGTCACAAATCAAAATGATTCAGAGAAAAACTGTTTTTGTTTTTTTGGATCATGTTGAAATATTTTAACGTTTTCCTGGTTTGATGCTTCCTGCAATTGTTGGTGTCAGATACTCGAGATCTGCATATTTTAAATCATGATGTATAAATGTATTTATCTTATCATATTTTCTTTCAAAAATTCCTTTGACATAGCATATTGAACTGTTCACTGGAACAATTTCACAGTAATTATTTAGTTTATATTATTAACTTCCCGTAGGGCAAGTTATAGTAATCGCAAAAAAATCGAAAATGAAAATTTTTATATATCTTTACGTTTCAGAAGTTTCTGAACATTTTGGCATACCTTAGAAAAAATGGATGTATGTGTGTGTGTGTGTGTATGTATGTATGTATGTATGTATGTGTGTATGTATGTATGTATGTATGTATGTATGTATGTATGTATGTATGCACGTGTGTGTATGTATGTGCGGATACAAATTTTCGTCGACGATTTCGGGAACACGGATCAACCGATTTGAATAATTCAAAAAACATTCGATTCGTATTGATAAGGAGACGTGCTGATTAGTTTTTGGCGAAGGCAGGTCTAGCCGTTCCAAAAAAACGGCACCTCCGTTTTTAAGAGAACGGAGCGTCCGATTTGAATAATTCAAAAAACATTTTATTTGTATTGGCAAGATGTAGAATTGATCAAATTTTCATGAAGGTCTAGCGGTTTCGGAGATCTAATGAAAAAAGTAAAAAAAAATGCCATTGGGCGGTTAAAAATGATCATTAGACATATGCACATCAAATTATCAGATATTTTATAGAGATTTTAACAATAAGTATAATTTTTTTTTACATTTCTATGGGTTCCGTACCAATGCTTATGCGTTAGAAGGCGGCGCGGCACTTGCGAGCTTTGACATTTCGTCTCTATGCAGTTCAAGCAGTGCGATTGCTTTGAAAAACTAGCTGTAAGTGGAATTCTGTCTTAAGGCAATTAGGGCATCGTGCCTTCAGGCAAATTGCTGGAACTTCCCGTACCAAAAATTATTATTTTTTTAAAAACGATTAACATTTTTGAAAAAATTTTACTTCGAAAAAATTAGATTTTTGAGAAACTATAAATTTGACAAAAAAATACTTTTTTTTGAAAAAAAAAAATTTTTACTTGTAAAAAAAAATTTTTTTTTTGAGAAAAAAATTTTTTTTTTGAAAACAAAAAAATTTTTTGAAAAAAAATGTTTTCTTCATTTTGACATATTTTGGAAAATCTGAACTTTTTTTCAAAGCAATCGCACTGCTTGAACTGCATAGAGACGAAATGTCAAAGCTTGCAAGCCGTCTAACGCATAAGCATTGGTACGGAACCCATAGAAATGTAAAAAAAATTATTCTTATTGTTAAAATCTCTATAAAATATCTGATAATTTGATGTGCATATGTCTAATGATCATTTTTAACCGCCGAATGGCATTTTTTTTTACTTTTTTCATTAGATCTCCGAAACCGCTAGACCTGCCTTCATGAAAATTTGATCAATTCTACATCTTGTCAATACAAGTAAAACGTTTTTTGAATTATTCAAATCGGACGCTCCGTTCTCTTAAAAACGGAGGTACCGTTTTTGGCACTTTTTGCCCCGTATCTTCGGAACGGCTAGACCTGCCTTCGCCAAAAACTAATCAGCACGTCTCCTTGTCAATACGAATCGAATGTTTTTTGAATTACTCAAATCGGTTGTTCCGTGTTCCCGAAATCGTCGACGAAAATTTGTATCCGCACATACATACACACACGTACATACATACATACATACATACATACATACATACATACACACACACACACACACACACACACATACATCCATTTTTTCTAAGGTATGCCAAAATGTTCAAAAACCTCTGAAACGTAAAGATATATAAAAATTTTCATTTTCGATTTTTTTGCGATTACTATAACTTGCCCTACGGGAAGTTAAAAAGTTAAAAATTTTCAAAATATGTTTTAAAAAAATTTTTTGTATTCAAAAAAAAAATTTTTTTTCTCAAAAAATTTTTTTTTATTTAAATAAAAAATTATTTTTTTTCAAAAAAAAAGTAATTTTTTGTCAATTTTATAGTTTCTCAAAAATCTATTTTTTTCGAAGTAAATTTTTTTCAAAAATGTTAATCGTTTTTAAAAAAATAATAATTTTTGGTACGGGAAGTTCCAACAATTTGCCTTAAGGCACGATGCCCTAATTGCCTTAAGACAGAATTCCACTTACAGCTAGTTACCTTTTATTTTAATTATTATTAATTGTTAATAGTTTTGTTCTTATATCAGCTCTGTAACAGAGTCATTTTGACTCTGATTGTTATAATTAAATATAATAACTAGTGGGGTGTACGGCATCGTGTCTTAAGGCAAATTGCTGGAACTTCCCGTACAGTAACGAAATGTTCGAGGAATATTAAATGTTTTCAAACAGACTATTACAAATAAATACTGTAACTTTGTCTAATATTTATAAGAATTATATAAACTGAATTGCAAAGTTGAAATTATTTGTTTAAAGTATATTAGAACTTTAGTCAGAATTAAAAATAAAATCTGATTTATTTTCGATATACAAACAATTTTTTTTTGAAAAAAAAATTGAAAAAAAAAAATTATTTTGAAACAATTTTTTTTTCCAAAATCAATTATTTCATTAAAACAAGCAGAAAGTTTTTTGAATCATTCAAATTGGACGCTTAGTTCTCTCAAAAACTGCCATTTTTTCACATTTAGATCTGTATCTTCGAAATGGCTGGACCTGCCTTTGCCAAAAACTAATGAGCACATCTCCCTATAGATAGGAATCGAATGCTTTTTGAACCATTCGAATCGGTTGATCCGTGCGCCCGAAAACGAAAAAATGCGGACGTACAAAACACACACAAACACATCAATTTTTTCTGAGGTATGCCAAAATGTTCAGAAACCTTCAAAACGTCGAGAAATGCAAAGATTTTCATTTTTGATTTTCTGTCCATTACTATAACTATGCTACAGGAAGTTAATTATATTAAAAAATTTATGCTATTTAAATTATTAGTACCTGATTTATACTTCTTCTTGATTTCCCTGAATTTTGAATAATATTAAGAATAAAGCACAGCAATATTTACTTACAAAATTATTTTTTTAAAATTAGGTGTTCTAAGATTTTTTTATTAAATACATCTAATATGCAAAACATACATTCTAAAAATTTATACCACATATGATAAATAACCATAACTATTATTTTAAACTAAAATAATAATAATTATGTGGCTATTTAATCACAATACAAGCTTAAAAAAAATATAAATGTGGTGGAAAATTTCCGGTAAATTGAAATTAAGATATTAATTTTTAACTAATGTTCCTGTATAAAACTAGGTAGCAATTAATTGGAATACCAGAACATATTTTTTGTCACAAAATCTATCAAATTAATTGTTGTATTATTATTAACTAAACATTTGAAATTAGTTTTTTGTTCACAATCTACATCATAAATTGATTACTTCGATAAAGTTATCTTTCAAAGCACAGGTTTTCAAACTATTATATGTCGTAGACTCTTTGTGACGTTTTACGATTTGAGATAGTTTCCTTATACTGATTTTTTATAAATTCCTCATTTACTTTACAGATTAGTATTAAAATTTTTGAGTAAATACACATGTTAAATTTACACTAGAATTATATAAATATATTACATGTTCAAATTAACAAAATAAAATGAGTCGTAAGTAAATGTTTTTAATGGATAGAAGGTGCCAAAATCTCGATATTTTGAATAAATTATTAAGTAAAATAACAACACTATTATAATGTTGAAATTTTATATACATATTGTTTTAGTAATAAATACAATTTATTTTAAAAACTATGGGCTATTTAAATTATTAGTTTTTAAATTATATTTCTTCCTATTTTCATCTAATTTTTAATAATGATTATACATCACAGAAATATTCACTCAAAAAACAATTTCTTTACATAAGTTTTCTGTTCATTACATACATAATAAATGAATTTTCTTCGATAAAATTCTCTTTTAAAGCACAGGTTTCCACACTTTTTAATGTCGCAAATGCATTTCAATGTTTTTGGTTTTTTAAATAGATTCTTAATTCACCTAATGTTTTGTATAAATTATACAACACCGTGTAATATAATATAATATAATATGTTATAATATAGTATGATAAACCGTGAAGTTTAGTACAACTATAAACTATATTTACCTAAATTTATATATCCGATCCATAGGCATCATGATGAGGTCTATGATCTGATCATATAAAATATAATCAAAAAGTATTTCTTATTTTACTTACAATGAGACCATGCATATATATTCATCAGTATTATTTATAAATCTATATATAGACCAAAAACAGTTTTTAAATCAAAATAGCTTGAAGTCTCTACCAAACATATTTTTATAAAATAAGAATTAACAAAATGATTATTTATATAATGTTAAACTCAATTCTATTTAAAATTTTTAGAATGTGTTAACGTTCTTGTTACCTTTTATATTTTTTATTAAATATTGTTTTTATTCACATGTAACATTTTACCTGACAGCGCTAAAAAACAGTTCCAAGAATTAAATAATGCAATAAAAAATTATACATGATTTATCATTTTTTTGGGGTGTCATGATCCGATGACAGATATGATAAAATCTCAGCAGCGGATTAGAAATTTCGTTGGTAGCATTTTTGAATATTATTTTTATAACTAAATTCGGTGGTGATACTTTTTTTGTTTTTGATTGTTAGATAATATATGCTATTCACAATCTGGCAATCGTATCTTTGATGACATGGGAAATACTTCATCGTTCTTTTGAAGTCCTGTCTAATTCATATTCAGTTCCTGCCACATAATCCATAAAACAGTAGACGTGCCTTTACATTGGATAATAAAGAAAAAAGTCTTAGGAAATATTTCTAGGAAATCTAAATTTTAGAAACTTGGTGTTAATTTAATTAATGGTAATATTTACGTGTAAATTGTAATGCATTATTATAGAGTATGAGATTCTTGTAGAATCTCTGACCATGCCTTAACCATCCATTGATTCTATTCTAATTATTAGAAATAAGTGAAGATATTTTTATACAATAATTGTTATTTTTATCATTATTGTTAATAGAAAAGAACTAAGTAAAATTACTCAGATACAAATATAGGAAACATGATTTTTTATTTAACCATCGCTCTCTTCCAAGTATGGTTACTAAAGACTATTTCCGCCTAACGACATGATGATTTTTATTTCTATCAGTTACCCAATTTGGCTAATAAAATTTTAAGTTACGTCCCCAAAGGTAATTCAAGTATCTTCTTTATATAAAAATTCATTGATGTATATATCCCTAATAAAACGATCAATAAATTCTCTCAATGCTACCGCAAAACCTATGTCATGCTCTAATGCTCTAAAATACAATTGGGAATTGCATTATTATATTACTATTATAACCTGTCGATAAAAAAGAAGCCCGTTCGAGTATTCTGCAGATCAGAAGCGGACAACCTTTTCTAGCTTATTGCATTTTTCATTAACTTTCCGTAAGTTATTGTAATCGTCCAAAAATCGAAATTGAAAATTTTTACATTTCTTCACGTTTTGAAGGATTCTGAACATTTTGGCATACCTCAGAAATAATGGATGTGTGTGTGTGTATGTATATATGAATACAAATTTTTGTCCACGTTTTCCGGCGCACCGATCAACCGATTCGAATGGTTCGAAAAACATTCAATTCCTATTGATAGGGAGATGTGTTGATTAGTTATTGGCAAAGGCAGGTCCAGCCGTTTCGGAGATACGGAGCAAAGAGTGGAGAAATTAGAAATCGAGTTTGAGAAATTGGAGCATCCAATTTGAATGATCCAAGAAACATTCAATTTGTAATGACGAGGAGAAGTGGTGATTAGTTTTTGGCAAGTCTAACGGTTCCAGAGATACATGAGCTAAATGTGCAAAAAATAGCACTTTTTGAAAGAATTAAGCATCGGATTTGAATGATACAAAGAACTTTCTGCTTGTTTTAACAAAATAATTGCTTTTGAAAAAAAAAATTTCATTTTTTTTTCTTTTTTTTTCAAAAAAATTTTTTTTTGTATCAGATTTTTTTTCAGATTTTAATTGTAATTCTGACTTAAGTTCTATTATACTTTAAACAAATATTTTCAACTTTGCAATTTAATTTATATAATTCTTATAAATATGAAACAATGTCACAGTATTTATAATAATCTACATGAAAACATTTAATATTTCTCGAACATATTTTGTTACGGTACGGGAAGTTCCAGCAATTTGCCTCAAGGCACAATGCCATACACACCACTAGTTAGAAAATAAACTCAAATGTTATTTTCTGAAAATTGATGAACAAATACTTGTTGCAGCTTTTATAACCATAAATCAAGTTCATAATCAGTTAATTTTTAATAATACAAATTTATGCAAATCTAAATATTTTACAACTTTTACTACTAATAATAACAATTAATGCTAATACTAATACTAATGGCATTAGATGACTATGCGTCAATTCGATTTACTCTAAAAGAGAAATATAAAATTTGCTAATTTGGGTTGCAAATCTTTGTAACTTTTAAAACCCACGATTAATTCAATCGATTACAAAAATTTATTGTAGTTTCTATATATTTTAAATTAATTGTGATAATATAAAAGATGCATATGAGAAATTTACATGAAATTAAATAATTTACAGCATTGTTCAATACAAAATACTCTGCAAAATTTGGAATACTTACAGACATATTGTTATAAAATATATCAAATATATATAATAATTTTTATTCCTATATAGCTTATAATAGTACAAAAATACATAATAATTCAATAAACCTTTTAAAATTTTGTTCCATTATAATATCGCACTTAGTTATTAATTGCGCGTTCATTGTGAATATTAATTGCTAAACTTCATATTTAAAAAAAAATTCAAATGTCTATATGATATTTCAATTTCAAAACAAAATTTGAAAAATATCTTTTCAAATAATAATTATGATCAGCCCCCAATTCTAGTTTCCGGTCCATTATAAAAATAAAGGTAGAAATAGGTTCACCTCCTCTGTTATAGATTGTGAGCAGCGATTTAAAAGGTGGCTATGATCTCGATTGAAACATATTTTTTATTGAAACGGATATAGGCCATATAAAATTACAAAACGTTTTATTTCCATTGAATAGGAAAAATATATTATACATGTTATTAGTATTATTGAATTATAGAAAAGAAATAAAAAAACAGAAGATACCGCCGATCGGATTGAGTTGGGAATTGCAGATTGAAACTCGAGAAACGTCTTGAATTTCACATTTTACTTGCAAAAAATATATATCTAATTTATATATATTGTAAAAGATATTTTCTGAAGGATAAAAAATATATATTCTACAGCTTGCTCCTTGTTTTTAGAATATTGTAATATAATAAATATATATTTTTTAATTTATTTTATAATTTTATTTTATACAGTAACTTACATTATTTAACAGGTTCATTTATAAAAATTAATACAATTTATATTTTTTTCCTAGAATCACATGCTTAAAAATTAATTTAAAAGGGTCTCACGGGCGTTTAGGTTAAATGTTTCTTTATGGAATGTTAGCTTAATTTACTACTTGTTACATTTGATTTACTGCTAAAACTGCTAAATTCCGTTATAAAATCGCACAGTTGATTAAGAACATCCAGTAAGAAATTATGTCTTGAACAACATGTTGAAACCCCATGGAGCTTTTTACAAGGAAAGCAATTAATTTATGAAGATCAATTCTCTAACGCTTCCGTCAATCACTAAATCCCAACTGCTAGTGATGAGAAATTGACACAATTCTGTAAAATTCCGAAGAATCGACTTGGATTTTTTAAGCATTACAGATAAATTACTTTTTTTTCTATTTTTTCCAATCTGTCTAAAATCACAATATACATTTTCAATTTAAAATTTATTATATTATTTAAATTTTTTGTTTAGTTACATTTAATACTTCTTTATTCAAAATTTTCAAAATTTATGGATATTATATAATTAACAATTTATATTAATTTTCTAATTATAATACTAGTAGCTATAAGTCTAAAAGTTTTTATATTTCCTTGATAACATACTAGATTATATTCTTCTATTGAGTGATATATCATTAATAAATCATTTCATGATATGAAAAACCCTTTTATTTTAGTTAATGATTGGTAAGGTTTTTTTTAAAATCAAATCATAAAGTTATTATTTACCTTTCGTTGAAAAGGGTCTTATATTTGATAAATTACGTTATTCGACTATCTCATCAATAATAAAAAATATTAGATTCTCTCGTATTAGAAATTGTTGTCTATTAATTAGAGGTAATCAACTGGTATAAGAAATTTTCATATTTTTGTAAATAATTTACAGTTGTACAGTTTTATACTTTTCTTTCATTACAGAATGAAGACTATTGATTAATTAAAAATATGACGAAAATTACTATAACTTACCCTACGAAAAGTTAATAATGAATACATAAGAATGATTCAACATGATAATTTATAATAAATTTATGCAAATTAATAATAATAATTAATAATCATTAATAATGATGAACATAATATTTGTGATTTTGAGTTAGGTATTTTCATGAAATTTATTATGTATAGTTATACAGTAGAATGTTCACTGCTTAAAAATTTAACATTTTATTTTAACATTTCATTTATTTTAACAAGTTCTACACTACATCCAAATAATTAGAAGTAATTTATTAAAATGAGAAAAAAAAATAGTAAGAAAAATATAAACCATCTATTCGCTATATATCTTTTGTTGCATAATTTGTGAATGAGAATAATATATAGGACAAATCATCATCTAATTTTTTATACGGTTTGGTCTAAAATGTAATGTTTTAATGATATATATTTTTATTGGATATGTATGCAATAGTTGCGTATTTTATGTATGATGATAATTTAATGTAGAAATTGCATTAAAAAAATTATACTATTTTTTTCATTATGCAAGTATTAATTCAATAGGACCGACCATATGATTGATATTATATTGATGAAGGCCAATGGTCAAATGGATAAAAACAAGAATTTAACCACTTAGTTCAAGTCTATATTTAAAATTGAGATACTTATACAAGTTTCTACGCTATTCTATTCTGATATGTACTAAAAACAATACTTAGTTTCAGTTCATATTATTATCAAAAGTTTTGAAGGCGCGGATTGAATACAGGAGTAATTGCTATTCTATAAGTAAATTCATTCAATAAAAAACCAAACTAGTGGTGTATGGCATCGTGCCTTAAGGCAAATTGCTGAAACTTCCCGTACTGTGACGACAATGGTCGAGGAATAATAAATGTTTTCAAATAGATTATTATAAATACTGTAACAATGTATAATATTTATTTATAAGAATTATATAAACTGAATTACAAAGTTGAAATTACTTTTTTAAAGTATATTAGAACTTTAGTTAGAATTAAAAATAAAATCTGAATTATTTTCAATATACAAAAAAAAATTTTTTTTTAAATAAAATTGGAAAAGAATATAAAAAAAAATATTTTTCCAAAAGCAATTATTTTGTTAAAACCAGCAGAAAGTTTTTTGAATCATTCAAATCGGACGCTTAGTTCTCTCAAAAACTGCCATTTTTTGCACATTTAACTCCGTATCTTCTAAACGGCTGGACCTGCCTTTGCTAAAAGATAACCACTACTTCTTCCGATCATTACGAATTGAATGTTTTTTAAATCATTTAAATCGGATGCTCCGTTCTCTCAAAATCTCGATGTCTAATTTCTGCAATCTTTGCTCTGTATCTGCATAACGGCTGAACCTGCCTTTGCCAAAAATTAACCAGCACATCTCCCTACCGATAGGAATCGAATGTTTTTTGAACCATTAAAATCGGTAGATCCGTGCGCCCGAAAACAAGATTGAAAAATTGTATCCATACATACACACACACACATCCATTTTTGGTGATGTATGCCAAAATGTTCAGAAACCTTCAAAACGTCGAGAAAAGCAAAAATTTTCAATTTCGATTTTTGGACGATTACAATAACTTACCCTATGCTAAGGTAATAATAGTTCCAAAGATCAATGTATGAAACATTACTATGACTAAAAATAATTGATCGTACAGATTTCAACAATAATCTACTTCATCCTAACAGCCCAAGTCGACAGTCGAAAATGAGTAAATTCTTCAAATTTCGAATAAATTAAGTATTTTTCCCTATTTCATATTATTCTATCACATGTCTCGGAAGCACTTTGCCATCAAGATGCTATTAGATAGAAGTGTTCTGTGATTTTTGGAAGATCAGACTACAAAACACATATATTATGTCCCGATGACAGATCCATATGTTGCACGACTCGCCGCACTCTGCTCGCCTCTTCCTTGCATGCGGAAATGCAACATGTGCACACAATATTATTCCTCTGTCTAGGCATCGAAAACCAATCCCCATAAGCACACAGTGAAAATATAGAAAAAAATATGACATCTTTATAAAAACGGACGTATTCGAGGAATTAAGATATTAGAATTTTAAACAAAAAAGAATTGATATCTAACCTTGACTTTTCAACAAAGTTCTGATTTGGGTTATAAGACAGAAGTGTTAACGAATAAAACGTTATTTCTCTAACATTTTCGTATATGTGTAAATTAATATCAACTTTTATAAATTTACTTCTAATCACTTAGAGAATTTAGCCATACTTACAACATCATTTTTAAATTTTATGCTATTTTTATTATATCCTATACTATATATTTATTATAATATATCATATGCTACATTTATATATCCTATACTATCTAATTTTTTATTATTATTAATATTAATATTTTATAACTGACTTCTTCATTCTTTTTCTTCTTCTAACCTTGCTTCTTCTTCTAATTCTATTCTATCTCAAATGATCAATTCAAATTCTACTTAACTCGGAACATTAGTCATTTATCTTTAGTTATTATCTTCTAACTTCTAATTTTATCCAACTCCTATCTTCTTTTTATCTAGGGCTTTCAATTAGGGCGTGTTCTAATCTATTTTGCTTCTTACTCAACTCAATTATTAAAATTCTTTAAGTTTAATTTAAATAATAATTTTTTTTATGCCAATGCTAGGACTCGAACGGAGTATCTCCAGTGGTACGGATTATTATATCATTATATCACATTATGTATTTATCTTAGTTCTCTTATTAACTTCCTATAGAATAAGTTATTGTAATCGTATTGTAATTGTAATTTTTTACATTTCTTCACGTTTTGAAGGTTTCTGAACACTTTGACATACCTCAGAAAAAATGTATGTGTGTGAGTGTATGTATGTATGGATACAATTTTTCGTCCACGTTTTCGGCCGCACGAATCAATCAATTTGAATGGTTTAAAAAACATTCGATTCCTATTGACAGGGAGATGTGCTGATTAGTTTTTGGCAAAGGCAGGTCCAGCCGATTCGGAGATACGGAGCAAAGAGTGCAGAAAATAGAAATCGAGTTTATGAGAGATCGGAGCATCCGATTTGAATGATCCAAAAAGCATTCAATTCGTAATGACAGGAAGAAGTGGCGATTAGCTTTTGGCAAAGGTAGGTCCAGCGGCTTTGGAGATACAGAACTAAATGTGCGAAAAATGGCATTTTTCAAGCGTCCGATTTTAATGATTCAAAGAACTTTCTGCTTGTTTTAACAAATTAATTGCTTCTGCTTGAAACAAATCGTTTCATTTTTTTTTAAAGAGTTTTTTTTGTATATCGGAAATTATTCAGATTTTTATTGTAATTCTGACTTAAGTCCTAATATACTTTGAACAAATAATTTCAACTTTGCAATTCAGTTTATACAATTCTTATAAATATTAGACATTGTTGCAGTATTTATTTATAATAATCTATTTGAAAACATTTATTATTTCAGCAATTTGCCTTAAGGCACAATGCCATACACACCACTAGTTTATAATAATTATATTGCATAAAATTCTGTAAATTATCAGATCGGTTAGTTAGACGTAGTTGAAACTTTAAAAAACTCAATTAATGAATATTATTATAAAAATCTTATTTGTGCACTATACTTTTTGTTAATGTTATTTTGTACAATAAAAAGAAATTGTACAATCGATGTTAGTGGTGCGTGCTTGTTATATCTATAATAAATAATATTTTTTGCAAAGAATACTATTAAAAATTGACACACTTCATAAAAATATTATTTAATCAAGTTGAAATGTTAAAAAATAGAATAAACTAATTCCATGGCATATATTTTTTTTGTTTATATCTCTAACTAAATAGTTAAGATTATATCATTATCAATAAAATATTGTTAATATTATAACGAATGGGAAAACAACTATTGAGATTATTTTCATAAGGCACCTGGAGAATCAATAAATATTTAATTTAATCAAATTGAGATGTTAGAGGAACAAAAGTTATAAAAAGCAATTTACTCTTATATAAATACAGTAGGAAATTTATCACCTATTAAGGAAAGAGAGTATAGAATTATTTCTATAAGGCAGCTGATTGTACAAGTGAATAAATACATCTCAAATTGAAAAATAAAGAATTAAGTGCTTTGCTCGACAAGATGTAGGATGTTAACACAGCTTACTCAACCGGTAACTAATTTCCTGCAATTTCTCGAGAAACGTTTAGAAATAGAATCGCTCGCCCTTTTAGCGCGAATTATATTAATGTCAAAACGACGTGGTTTTGCTGATATAAATGGGCTCGTTAAATTGACTACCATATACGGATCACCATCGGCTTTGTGCATTAAGGACTAAATGCAAATGCATACCTAACCAAGCCACAAAAATGGAATGGACTCTGATGGAAAGACTTACTCAAATCATTTTACCGATACTAATTCTTTTTTCTTGCTTAGTTTTAAGCTTAAGATATATATTAAACCACGTAAATGGAAACAACTCTGGTAAAAAATCATACTCAAGTATTGTTACAGATACATGATCTAATTGTATTTCTTCTTACCCGGCATCTATTAAGATTGGGCTAAATATTGTAATGAAAATGTAATGAAAATGTTTAATAATACAATAAAATAAATAGTTTAAATTTGAGATGTAGATTTGTTTGTATTTTTTTACGTATTCAGTATTTTGCTGAAGATAACTTTTTTACTTTAAAATAAACGGAAATCAATTTCAATTTAGTATGAAATTATCTTAAATGTGATTTGCACAATGAAGGATCGAATTTTGATATCAAGACAGTTTTGAAAATCCAATTAAAATTATAATAAATTTTCAAGTCTTAGCATTTTAGTAATTTAACATAAAACGTTATAAAGATTTTCAAAATTATCAAAAAGTTTAGTATTTTGTAACATAAAAAAAATAATTTTTAATTTTCCGTAGGGTTAGTTACAGTAATCGCAAAAAAAGTGAAAAGGTTACTAAACAATTTGGCATACCTTGGAAAAAAATGGATCTATGTGTGTGTGTGTTCGGATACAAATTTTCGTCGACAATTTTGGGAACACGGATCAACCGATTTGAAAATTCAAAATCGATTCCTGTTCATAAGGAGACGTGCTAATTTTTTGGGAAAGTCAGATCCTGCCGATTTTTGAGTGAACGAAGCAAAAATATTTCATTTGTATTGTCGAAATAAAAACACTCGTTGATTTTTTTGAAAAACACGTCTAGCGGCTTCAAAGATTCAATAAAAAAAGATCTTTAGACAAATGCACATCGAATTATCAGTATTTGATAAAGATTTTAATAATAAGTGTATTATTTGAATTAAATTCTGAGAAGCACTACTTTGCATGTACTATTCAAATGTACGTTCCAAGTTAGAAATTCTAATTTAGAATATGAATCGATCATTTGGTATCCTCATCAGATCAACAACTCCGATGCTATACAAAAAGTTCAACAAAATATCTTTATTATAAAACACATAAAATTTACCCTGAACGTTTGACCACAAGACTTTGTTAAATGAGTATGGTATATCAACCCTTGCCACACGTAGACTTATCTGTACTATTTTGTTCCTATTTAAACTTTGCAATAATGCTATAGATTGACCACTAATTTTCAACAAACTATTCTCTAATGTTCCTAGGCTATCTTACGCACTTCCACATTTTAACTCTAAAACAGTTATGCAAAGTGATTTCTTTGAAGAAAAGTGTAAA
>NW_020537758.1:48068106-48098636 GCF_003426905.1 Ctenocephalides felis
ATCCAATATAACTGCGTTGTGAAACATACATCTGCTTTTAGCGATAACTCATTGAAGACATTTATTAAATGCATAAAATCGATTCAGACAAGCAAACCGCAAAGGAGCGATTTACAAATGATACAATCCCGATTGAATGAATCTTGTTTAAAATCAAAACTAAAACTTTGAACACCTTGTCTTCGGCACCCTAAGATTTATCAGCCGACATATAATTGCACGAGGCTTATATTATTTATTCAATGACACAAATAGAAATAAAACCCCGAGATCTGGTCGTCTTGGACATGTTCTTCTATCGAAGCATAACTAAATGGCTTACTACCCCGGATTCGCTGATAGCCAAGCGTATAAATTCGGTATTGTCTGATGGATTTTTCGGTTGCGAAATACTACCGAGTTGCGATATACTGTGATTCTGTTCCTTTCTTCGAAATGTACCTAATGTTTGTCACATTGTCTGTGGCACATTGTGTGGCTGGGATCAGTCAACCGAATAAAATCATACCATTAGGAACGTTGGTCTACGCCGCGGCGAGGTAGTCGAGCGCGCTGTTTGATACCAAGATTTTGGAAGGTACAGGGCACAGGATGGAATTTACGATCTATAACTATTTTTGGTTTAAGCAATTTTAAAAGTAGTGGTGAATGGCATCGTGCCTTAAGACAAATTTCTGGAACTTTCCGTACCAGAATTAAATATTCGAGGGAAAAAAATCAGTTATCAATAAATATTGATCACAATTGTTTAAAACATTTTCAAATAGATAATTATAATCACTATATATTTTATCTTTCATAAAATATACAGTGACGCTCAAAACACTTGAGAAAGTTTACATCGCCCGTAGGTTAGCGGTTAGCGGTTAAGAGCGACGGGACCTGAATCAGAGGTCCCGGGTTCGATACCCACTTCGAACAGTCAGTTGTCAGGCAGCAGTGACAACGATTTTCACTTGGAAATATAGAAAGCAATATGTTTCCAAGTGAAAATAGCCCTTGCCCGGCATTGCTGCACCAATAAAAAGTCAGCCCTATTAGATTTATTCTAATAACAAAAATCATCAAATATGGATGGTTTAACCATTGGGTTACCATCTAAAAAATACGAAGTAAGGAGAAGTTTCAGCACAACAGCTCATAGAACGTAAGGTTCTGACTGCTGTTAAAAATATAATAAAAAAAAAAGTTTACATTAGCAAAATGTGCCGTATGAACCGATCCCAGCATATATTACTTATGATTAGATTTGAAATATATACATTTTCAAACTGTATTCATTTTTGAAAATTTTGAAATAAAAATTCACAAAATTTTGAAATTTGCTTGAACCATATAAGTAAACTGTAAAACTTAACAATCTTGGTGCGGAACCCAACAATATTGTAACAAAACTAGTACTCATTTTTTAAATTTTCATCAAATATCTCATAATTTGATGTGCATATGTCTAATGATCATTTTTGACCGCCAAATATCATTTTTTTTACATTTGCTTCTGTATCTTAGATACCGCTAGACCTGCCTTACCAAAAATCATCTTTCTTCATTTCGTCAATACAAGTAACATGTGTTTTGGATTATTTTGGATTGATAAAATCGATAAAATATTATTGATGAGTTTTTTTTTTAACTCTGTTTTATTCAGAAATCAGAAATATATAAGAATTCCTATAAACTAAATTGACAATATTTAAAAGCGATGTCTAAAAAGAACTCCAATGAGATCTTCTTAGTTTAACAATTAAAAAGATAATGATATATTGAAGCTAAGACTAAATCTAAAGGCCATTGACGTTTCAATCTTCTTACGTCAAATAGTTGGATAATGTCGTCAATTGATGGGTTCGAATGTGATTCTAGTTTACGTTTGTATCCTTCCTTAAATTCTTTGAACGTTAATTGCAAAGGGTTCATGTTGAGATTGCATTTAGACAGCAGACTTACTTGGAAAAGCCACATAAAAACAAAAAAGTAGCAAATAATGATCAAAATGAAAGAATTTGATTGGCTACTGCGTAAAAAGTCTAAGCTCTCTGTTGAAAATAAGTTGCTGCTATATAAATCAATCATTAAACCAATCTGGACCTATGGAATTGAGCTCTGAAAATGTGCTTACAAATGAAATATAGCTATAATGCAGAGAACTCAAAATTAAAATAATGAATACGTTTTTCTTTCATAAAACATGTTTCTTGTAATGCTTAATAAATCATCTCATATTTGTGTGACAATGAGTCCTTTTAATCATTTACTTAGTTATTCAAATCATTATAGTTACATCTCCACATAAATAACTAAGGAATAAAACAATTCAAAACTAATTTTTTTTTGGGAAATAAATTTGAATTTAGGATTGACTCCAATGCATGAAATGCTTAAAGTTTAATGACAAAGTATGCAGAAATATTCTATGGACTAAAATATAATTTTATATATATATATATATATATATATATATAAGTATATTATAATATACTTATATATTTGAATAATATTTTTCCTAGTTCGGCCCTATTTTAAATCGAACTACATTATATAACATTCTACATACCTTGTGACATTTAATTTATTAATTTCATACGTGGATAGACGTCGGTGCGTTTATATAAAGATTACTACGTACTTTATAATAAAAAATATAAAAGAATTTAAAAAAATGCACATCATGAATTTTTGGATTAGAAGTTCGGCTACTGAACCATGATGTGGTAAATTCGAGATTGAGAAAGTACAATAAAATAGAAGCTGTAGAACTCCTGTTAATAGATGAAAGTTATTTGAACAAATTTTAATAAATATTTGGAAGCAATATAATTTGTACTTTGATTGATATTAAAGATTTACAAAGATTTGATTAAAGATTATGTAAGATATTTAAGCTGGTCAATGAAGGAATAGAACCTGGAACCAGTGGTTGCAAATCCACCAATTATTAGACATTTTATAATGTTATTTTTATATTTTTATAAAAATCTAAAAAAATACATTTTTACATGTCTTAAACATATCTAAGTGACTAATAAATGAAGATTTATTCACTCGATTATGATTAATATTCAGTACATAAATAAAAAAATTAAAAAAAAAAACCGAGACCTATCATAAATCAGTAGTACTCTAAATAATTAACACCATTAGGAAAAATAAAGTCAACAAAAAGAACTAAATTTCAAAAGCGATAAATAAAAACAGATGTCGAAAATGATACCAAAGACAAAAAACTATGCCAGACATAGCTGTGGGTCACAGACGACATCTTGGTTGAAGTCGATTGAGACAAAAGAAAACGGTACCTAACTTTTGTATATTTTCAAGAAATTGCAGACGTCTCCAGATCCCCACAAATGATAAAACAGTGTTTTACTGAACATACGGAAAATGTAACCAAAAAACGTGTTTTATTTATTTGTTTCAGCTTTAAATAGGTATATGTTTCGAGTTAATTAACCTAGCACAAAATAGACATGTCGAATTTTAAGACTAACGTTTACGCAGTTGAAGATTCAACATGAGATACCAGAATGATTTATTGAAATTGCGATATGTGATGCAACATTGCAAGGATGGTATTTAGTAGAAAAAATTATAATAAGATAGTATGTATGTGGAGAAACGGCTAGGAACTACGTTTTGTCGACGCTCTTGGTAAATCTTTGAATGCCAAAATTTAATATTTTTTGATTATTTCTTCCTTATTAAACTCAGAATACGAAAGTAAGAACTTAGAAAAATATTGAAGGAATAAGTTGGAATATTTTAAAATACTTGCCAATTGGGTAATTATTAGGAAAATAATAGCTAGTTAATATTATATCTTTAGTAAAACCAAACCTAATATTATCTAATGTTGTCCTTAATATAATAATTATGCGAATATAAAAAAATGTTATCAAAAAAAAAATATTTCTCTCAAAACTAAGTTAATTATTGAATAATTGAGTTTTAAAAAATAAGGAAAGAAACAGGAGCAAGAATAGAATATTATTTAAATTAAAAATTACAGCGAGAAAGGTATATTTTATTAATTCTAACAAAGTCATCGAAGGAATTAAAGCACTTATTTGCATAAGTGTTTCAATTCCTCATTAAGTTTGGTAGAACAAATAAAATATACATTTTTTTGCCATAATTCATAATTTAATCATATTATATTTTGCTAGAGTCAAAGGTTTTTATTCGTATCATATTAATCAGAAGTAGTAGGCATCTATTGTGATTCATGAGAATAATGGTTATTTTCAATCAAAGGTTTGTAAGTTATTAGTTTGTAAAAGTTATACATAAATCAGCTAATTCGTTATTTTAGAATAATATTAAATTTTTTTTATTTATATATGTTTAGATATATTATATATGCCATCAATCAGCAATTCATTTCAGGAAAAACAAAACCAATGAGTTTAGACCAATTTAGAACAAAACAAATGAGTTTAGAACAATTCTGATTATACATTTTATAACATCGCATATAAAATAAATAAAATTCAAAATTATTCGACAAAACTATTATGCTTATTACTTAAAAAATGCAAAACTATCCAAGAGTTTAATTCGACGAATTGGCTGCTTTATATATGAAATTTGTTTCAACGCCGAGACAATAACCAAAACTTAATATAATTTAAATATACTAATTATATATCATAAAAACACTTACTACTTGTAGTCATTGCAAGTTTTTACTACTAGGTGTACTGCTTGTAGAATTTCTGGAACAATCCTGAAAAAAAAAAGAAATTGTAAAACATTTTGAAAAAAAAAGTTTATGTAAATAACAGTATAATAATAACAATTAATATATGATAAAATATATAAAATATTGTATAAATAATTGATACAATAAATGATAATACATACATTTAACTAAATATTATTCGTGAGAAGTATATTTTTTTCAAATTTTTGTACCCATAATAACATGTTCTCATGGCTATCAAAATCAAATCTTCAAAATCAATATCTATTTTCAAAATCTCTTGTATAAATTGCACCATCGTGTATTTTATGGGAATAGTCTAGTTCGTTATAAAGTTTTTCTCTTTTATCAGATTGCGTAGAGTTTTTATCTACTTAAGATTAATTTAACGTAGAATGATTAAATTTATGAAATTGATTAAAAGTAAATGCAAACTAATTTACAAAATATTAGATATTTTTAAATCTTGCAGAGCATAAAACTGAAAGAGAGGACAAGAAAACAAATCTGGGAAACCGCTATGCATTTTACCGAATTTTTAGATATAATCAAACCGCTGGTAGAAATATTGTAAAAATATTTATTTTCTACAAATCAGTAGATAGAAAGATTAATGTAAACTTAAATAAAAAATTTAAATCTCATTATATTGAATTGTATATTGTAAGTTGATATATATGTAAATGATAGCATATAAGTGAAGTTGCATTTAATGTGTAAAACGCCTGATCGCAAAGATAATATAAGGATATATGACAGTATTTAGTAGCATTTTGTATGAAAACTGGAACGTAACATATACCCTCGGTCATAACATCGGTCTATTTTACGGAAGAATCATCCCATTAATATGAAAATTTAATATTTAAAAACTTATTTTTTCATTTTACTTTAAATTGACATTATCAATACATTTATTATGAATTATTGATCATTCAAAATAAAACTTAAATATTTAGATATCAAGGTCTTGCTGTTTTTTCTGCAATAAATCATCATTTTTAATGTTGAATAATGTGTTTCTATATATTTATAGTTTTAATTCTAATAGCAATTGATTTGTTAACATGCAATTAACTAGTTAAAAGTGGCATTTAGCCTTAAGGCAAGTTGCATGAACTTCTACAAATGTGTAAGTATTGGCTTAAACAATCGAAATTGAAATTTAGACATTTAGATAAAATTTTCAAATGTTTATTTTAAAAATAAGGTTATCGCTTTCATTTAAATCTAAACATTACGATCTTGAATAGAATTTTCTCAAACACATTTAAATTAACTGTAATTATATTAATTGTACTGCAAAGACACGTGTTTGTAAGCCCTAAAATTGTAGCTTATTATTTTAAATTTTAATGATATTAATTCATAATTATTTACTCATCACATCACAAAAAAAACTTTTGATGTAAATTTTGACTATAAAGGATCTCAAACTTTGATGAATTTTTAACATTAAATACTATTTATCGTAGGGCAATAATATTTTAGTATGTCTTATAAGAACACGATATCTATTGCCAAAAAACATTCATAAAAACGTCGATTTACGGCAAAGAAACTGTTTACATATACATACACACACACCCACTTTTTCCGAATTTGGTCTAATTCGATTCAGAAAGGTTTGAAACGTCGAGAAAACAAAATTAGCGAACTGTATTTTTTGATGAAAACAAATTTCTCCTTTGGGAAGTTAATAATAAAACTAATTAACATCATAATCTAATAAGTCAAGAAAGAAAAAAAATGTATGAGTAAAACGTTGACCAACTGTCAGTCTATTACTAGGTCTCACAAATCGGAGCAGGTAAACACAGTCATCCCATAACATAACAGTCTTCTATCCAAAGACTCTGCCAGAATTTACGAACGCACCAAAATTTACACCTCAATTAGTTACAGGTAGTTCCTTTGAATAAAAATTGATATCCTACCTAACACATTGTCCAGAATCGCTAAGCCACACAAAACGCCCGGAATACAATAACTTCAAAAAATAAACCGTATGGTTATGCTTGAGATAATTTTAATCGGCGTGGCTTTGAAACGATTCTTCAGAGGACTAAAATCGCTTTAAAGAAATGAAATATTTGTTTAAAAAGTTGACTTATGATACTGGACAGATAATGCCGGTGTGCGGTATGGATTTTGAGAAATTTTGTGTGGTACGTATGTTCGGAGGTGGAACTAATTTTTGTACTACATGGGGAAATAATTACTGATTTATATGTTTGCAGAAAGATTTTTATTAATTTCTTAGATTTTTCAATTTGTGAGATATTGGATATCTTAACGAGATTAAAAATGCAGTTAACTAGAAAAAGATATATTTGAAAAAAAAAATTATTTTAATTATTATTCAAAGCTTCTATAGATATTGAGATTTTAAATATTTGAAAAATATAGGCTATTTTCTAAAATAGTTTTTCTGAAAAAATAATTAAAATGTTGAGTTTTAGACTGTGTATAAAGAAAGACGAAGAATCAGAAATGCAATTTTTCAAAAAAAAAAAAAAAAAAAAAAAAATATTTACATTGTATATATTAATTTAGCAAAACTATTAATAGGAACAAAATCAGTAATTTTAATATAAATAATGTTCGCTCACTGCACTGCAATTGTAATACTAAAATAAATGATTTATTAAAAAAATACTTTGAAAAGTATTCTTGGCATCACAAGCAAATTTAATATTTCATATATATATATTTCTATTAATTAATAAACAGCAATCAAAATTACAAAAATTAATATTTCATATAAATCCAATTTGTGTCCAGTTTAAGTGAAAATTGTAAATCATTCAATACTATATAATTATTATAATGCAATAAAATTATATATTCAAGGTTTAACTTATAAAAATACATATTAAATATAATTTACTTGACAAAAAATGTTAAAATTAGTATAAATATATTAATAAAACTATAATTTTATTATTAAAATTGAAGAAGCATATAAACGCTTAAATCTACGAGTGATATTTCATTTCACAAAGTTCTGATGGCAATAAAATTCAAGCAAATTAAAACTAAACCTATCAAATTAATATGTTATGTATTACGAAATAATTGAACAAATTCTAGTATTATTTACTGTTTTACCTTTATTTCCCAGGAAACATTTTTCTGCACCACAGCAACATAATTTCAAGCAACAACAAATCAGTCTTAGAAATCACTTTTAATTAGCAACTATATTTTTTTAAATTTTAAGACATTTCTAACACTTAGCATAATTGGCATCAAATTGAACACTGTGGACACTTTGTCAATGATACCATTAAAAACACCTTTGCACAATAAATGCAAAACTTAACATTAATTTCAATGCAAGAACAAATAATATGGTTACATAACCAAATAAGTAAAAATATTCCATACAGATAAAATTTGCTATGTTCAGCCTAATTTGAATTTATCTGATTAAGGTTTGATTTGATTAAATTGTTTATTAACAAATAACTTGCAACTAATGCAAACAAGTAGTAAATAAAAGTTGCAAATGGCTTGCAACAATTTGTGGTTTGAAACATTTGATTATTGTGAAAAAATTTTGTGATGAGGAATAAATTATCTGCAAAATTTTTATACGACTTGCATTAAATTGATTAGAACAATTTGTGAAAATGTATTTGCGTTAAAATTTAATTAGAAAACGTACATGTACTTTTTGCTGAAAATGATATTTTTCATCGCATTATTATAATAAAGGCTCACTATTACGTAATTCATAAATACTTCGTCTGGGTCCTAATATCTCAGCAAGACTGTCCATATACAATAAATAAATTTGCCAAAAATCAGGTTTTTATATACTAGATATTGTGTCGTTCTAATATAAAAGTGAACAAAGATTATCTATTCAACCTTTTCATAAATAAATTAAAATATATGTACAACAAAAATGTGTAAGTGAGACAGATATAATTTGTTCCTGAAACTTCAAAGAAATGATATACCCAAAATATATTTCAATCGATTTTAATATATTCAATAAATAAAGTACAATATTCTGTTCAAGTAATATTATATATATAAGTGGACTAGTATTCTTACAAAAAATATATATAGATATTTCATTATGAAAGTAATATTTACACATTTTAAATAATTCAGTCTTTAAACTTATGTTTTATTCACAAAATACATAAATTATCTCCGTAGTCAATATAATCGACGTAATTTGTATTTATTAAATAATATTCTTATCAATCAGAAATAAAATAAACACGTTTTAAGCCAAATAATGTGTCAATTATTAATTTTTAATTAAAAATTTTGTAAATTCAATTATGATGAGAACGGAGATAATTGTTGATTTAAATAAGAGATCATTTTCACATGTATAACCAGCTACATAAAAGGCTTATTCTATAGCTTATTCAATATTTAAGCTATTTTTAAATTATAATTACATTTCTAACTTATCGTGAATGTAATTTTTTATAATTTTATACACTTTCAAATTTTTCAAAGTATAGCCTCGAGGTTCCAAATCTGAATAGACAGCCAAACAAATTTAAATTACAAATAAAGTATTCATCATTATTATGTATTGATGTTAATAATTATACCTACAAAAATTTAAACCTTATTTGAAAAAAGTATTCACCTATCCAAATTTATTTTACACATTTTAGTAATAATTTTCAGTCTAATTAGGACAATAATGAGTAAAGTACTTAGTAAGCAAAGCAAATTATTAACATCAATTGTATGAATTTAAATATATTATTATCACATTCCAAAGTTCAGAGGAAACAATATCACAATTAGTTATTAATAAATAATTATGATATTATTTTTTTATTTGATATTTCGTGTGTACGAGCTTTGGGTGTGATTACTATAACCACTGTCAGAACCAAAAGATGAATCCTGTGCATTTTCACATCTTGGTCTATTGAAATAAGTATGTGAAACATTTAAATTTGATCGTCTTGCAGCATCAGTTCTTGAAATTGCATAAGGCAATGACTGCATACCACTTTGATGGAACCTCAGACTAGTATCTGGTAATAAAATACCACGTTTCCAACCAACTTTGATATCACTATTGTCCTCATTAATAATATGACATCTTGACGATTTAAGTTCGTCACCAAAATTTGATTCCCTTGGGGCACTTTTTACAGAATGTACACTTATCGCACTTGAGTGAGTGTTTTTCATAATTTTTTTATCACTTTGAGTGTTTATTTCACAATTTTCAGAATCGTCACTTCTTGCACATTCGAGGTCACTTGTAATTTCTTCTGGTTGTACTTTCTTCTGACCTTGGATTCTAGGATTGTTGAAATATCGGCTGGAATTGCCAAAATTGTTCTGGGAACTCGGGTATCTCTGGAATGCGTTTACGTGACAACAGTTTGGATTTGAGTTCTGTACGTGATTTTCTGGCTGTCGATGATGATATTGATGGGAAGCGATTGAACGATTCAAAGGCAGAGTTTCTGACATGTAGTAACTAACAGGATATTTATATTCTACAGAACTGAGCTCATCCTCAGCAAAATCGTCCTCACTTTCTCTTTGTCCGCTCTCACTATCCTCATAGTTGACTTTATTGTTGTCATCCAACTCTTCGTAAATCGGTCCAGGATTGTCTTCGAACTCCTCCTGGTTTGCTGCATCCTGATACCTCGGTGTATCATTCGCAGGCTGAATATTTTCTGGGAATTGTGGTTGGCGATTAAGCTGATACTGAGGTTCGTCTTCATAATGATTTTGAGGTTTTCTGGCGACACTCCGACAAATGTATGCGGGTTGTCTGCGGTCTACTCGATGCAGGCTATTTGGGTAGTAATGGATCGCCACAGGCTGTAATGAAGAAAAAAAACGGCTTAGTTTTTAGAATTCCAAAGTTTTGTTTGTAAAAAAAGGGTCTGTGAGTGACGTGTGTGTAATTCAGAATTGACATATTTTTTGGAGAATGGTAAGATGTAATTATTTTTATATATTCAATATAAGTAATAAATTGGTATGGGAAGATCGGCTTGGGATTAAAGACCATTTCGTTATTGTAGTAATACTTGAAAAATGTATACCAGTATAATTAGAAAATTGATACGTTTAAAAAAAAACGGTGTTATATATACTAGCTGACCCGTTAGGCGTTGTCTTAGACACTATATAAAAATTTTTTTTTTGTATAACTTCTTCACATTATAATTACATTTCTATCTTATTGTGAATGAATTTTTTTACAATTTTATACAATTTCAAATTTTTTCAATATTTGTATGGAAGTATAGCCTCGAGGTTCCAAGTCTGAAAAGACAGCGATCAGATTTTAAATTACAAATAAAGTATTCATTATTATTATGTATTGATGTTAATAATTATACCTACAAAAATTTAATTTTTATTAGTGTTTTTTTTTAATATTCGCGGATCCAAATATATTGAAGATAATGTTTAAGAAATTGATATGTTCAAGAAAAAAACGATGTTATATATACTAGCTGACCCCTTAGGCGTTGCCTTGTACATAACTTCTTCATATTATAATTACATTTCTAACTTATGATGAATAAGTTAGAATTTAAGCTCTAACTAATTAGAGCAATTATGAATCTTGTTCAAAAGTGCTTACAATTAGTAAGCAATAATTATTAACATCAACTATAAATATATTATTAGAACATTCCAAAGTTCTAAGAGGAAACAATATCACTATTAGTTAATAAATAATTATGATATTATTTTTCATCATCTTATAAATAAATCTGTATTTTGATATTTACTTCATTTGATCAGGTTTTTAGACGCTATGATATATTCGAAAAATATGTTATAATATTTTTGATATTAATGATTATACTATATACTAGTATAATTATTAATAACTTAAACGATCGAATATAAAACCAAGCCAAGGGGCATACTTAAAAATACCCAGTTAACAAGATGCAATATAAATAGTTTTATTGCATGGTTTTATTATCAAGCATATTTTTATGAACCTTATGATTTTATAATATTATAGTAGTGTATAAATAACGATATGATTTAAAAACTATAGGCCAGTTAATAAGGATAAAACACGAACGTTTGGATTTAAGTGCCAGGTAGAATTTTTTAAGGATTTTAACTCAAGAACAGGCAAAAGTGGATTATAGATTTTGGAAATGTGTTTTTAATCTGCCATTAAAAAATGGATTATGAGCTTTCTCATAAATTTAAATTAAAGTTTGCAACTGCCTTTATGGGACAACGCTAATTAGTTTTGACTTCAAATAATATAGGATATGCATTTCTATAAGGTATTTTGGGTTACAGAAAATTACTAAAAAGTTAATAGAAAGCAGAATTTTAATGAACTTGTAGTAATCCTGACTAATGTACATCTAAAAATCCGACAAAAAATATAAGTATATCAGTATGTTGCTAGCATCCAAAAACGCGGTAGCCAATGTCCATAGAAACCCCTTCACCAAACGTACATCGATTATTACTTAATCGAAACCCTTTTATTAAATGTAGGTAAGTTATTACTATAAATAAATTATCCTTTATTCATAATAGCTCTATTTTAGAACGTTCTATCATAAATGACTCCAAGCAGCTGTCAACAATTTAATATCCTCCCACCACGGTTTGATCTAGACAATAGGTATTTAAATGATTAAGCCTCACCTTTATTATAGGTCGATGATATGTGGGAATAGCCGTCATGTTGTGATACATAATGTGTTGTGCTTCGTGGATGTCTTCATAATAATTCGACACATTTGTATTGTTGTTTTTGGTGTAGACACATTGGTCTGCTGGCATCATGCTTTGGTTCTTGTATAAATTCATCTTCTTGAATGCCATGTTTTGACGACATCTGAAATAAAAGAAATATTATTAATAATGGTCACGGGTCAGTCGATGGCCGCTTCTTAACAGTCGCATTAAAAAAAATCAGTTTGGATGTATGGCATCCATCTATGGGGTGCTGCTAAAGTCAGTAACTTACAATGCAACGATCTCCATAATTTTAAGACTAAAATTGACCACCATCCAAACGAACTGATTGCAAGCCTTTACAACACCACACATAATATAAGATTAAAAAATACAATTAATAGATCAAACACATTAATCAAGAATAAGTTGTTGTACCATAATATTTAAATAAGTATGTGTATGTATGTGTATATGTAGTCTGTGTAATATAATTTGTTTATAATTGTATGTATATTTGAGTTTCTTTTTTTTTCTTTATTATACCAAAATTTAAATATAATTTAGTACACTAATAAAAAATTAACCACTGGGTTTTCCCTTTAAAATTTAATATGTTATTTGTCAAACTAATTACTCAATGTCTCTATTCAGACAGATTGTAATTTATAAGAAAATAAAAAAAAAATATTTGAAAATTTATGATGATTTATTGTTTTTAACTTCCCGTAGGGTAAGTTATAGTAATCGCAAAAAAATCGAAAATGAAAATTTTTGCATTTCTCGACGTTTCAAAGGTTTCTGAATATTTGGCATACCTTAGAAAAAATGGATGTATGTGTGTGTTTGTGTGTGTGTGTGTGTGTGTGTGTGTGTGTGCGTGTGTGTATGTATGTGCGGATACAAATTTTCGTCGACGATTTCGGGAACACCGATCAACCGATTTGATTAATTCAAAAAACATTCGATTCGTATTGATAAGGAGACGTGCTGATTAGTTTTTGGCGAAGTCAGGTCTAGCCGTTCCGAAGATACGGGGCAAAAAGTGCCGAAAACGGTAACTCAGTTTTTAAGAGAACGGAGCGTCCGATTTTAATAATTCAAAAAACGTTTTACTTGTATTGACAAGGTGAAATACCGATCAAATTTTCATAAAGGCAGGTTTAGCGGTTTCGGAGATCTAATGAAAAAAAGTTTAGATCTTTCAAAATATGTCAAAATAAAGAAAACATTTTTCTTTCAAAAAAAAAAAAATTAAAAAAAAAAATTAAAAAAAATTTTTTTTTCAAAAAAAAGTAATTTTTTGTCTAATTGTTTGTCAAAAATCTTATTTTTTTGAAGTAAATTTTTTTCAAAAATGCTAATCGTTTTTAAAAAAATAATTTTTGGTACGGGAAGTTCCAGCAATTTGCCTTAAGGCACGATGCCTTAATTGCCTTAAGACAGAATTCCACTTACAGCTAGTTGGTTATAAACTTACTTGGCAATGACTAGTAATCCCAAAATTGCAAATACGACTACAACTCCAGTGCAGACTGCGATTATGGTTGAAATTCGTGAAGACAGATTTGCATGGTATGAAGAATCCAAATACTGCAAAAAAAAACAAGTATGAATAAATTGATAGATTTTACCAATAATAAAAAAATGATTAATAGGTAATTCAATGTGCAATATCAAACTGATTTCTACAAATTATGGAAAAATGTGGATTTTATAAAAAACAAATATTTACCATAAGACTAGCACACATGTCTTCATTTTGGAAGTCTGCTGCACACAAAGAATCCTTAAAATCAAAGGCCATAAAAGGCGGTAGTGGAGGAGGTGGTAGCAAAAACTCCGGAGGAGTTCCGGAACATGAATCACAATCCATCGTGTTTTTTATATCCGATTTTTCGGTCTCAGTTTTAAATAAAATTATCCTTACTTCTTAACCATCGCTGAATTAAATATCTGGAAACAAAAAAATAAATGATTAATTAGGAATAATGAGACAAGAGCTCATTATAACGACAAGCCATAAAATTTAAAAAAATATAAATTTTCTGTATCTATTTCTCAACAGTTAAGCGGATTATCAATTTCTAAATTATATTACCCACATGTTATTTTTAGGTCAATCTTGTAATTTAAAGTGCTATCTAAGCCCATACAAATAATATCATAAAATTCAAACCAAATTATACAAATATCTACTTGTAGAAAATTTATGTTCCTTGAATGCTAAATAGTCAAGGAACGGCAATTTAATTTTGCAATTTAAATCGATAAACTAACTCATTGCAAATATCCGAAGTTGGCATTTAGCTCTAATGATATTAGACCACACATGTATAAGACTAATAGACCGAGGATTAGAAGAAATGTAATAATATTAAATTTATTTAACAAAATTTATAGATGCTTGTAGTTAAATTTTATAAACAATTTAGCTACACAGAAATATCTGTAGTTATAGAAACATATCTTTAGCATTACACACATCTATATAAATTGTTTGTATCTAATTCGACTTCAAATAGAAACACTTTTTATGAAAATATTAGATACTAACGCCTTCTCTAGGTGTTCAAATACACGATATTTCCATGTTTCATAATATTGGATATCGTTTTATTGCCTACAGATAGGCCTGGCTCGTAATGTCGAGGAATAAATTACAATTTTCTATCAGTAATATCGAATTTACTGTTTTCTAATAGTGACATGTGAAAAAATGCATTCGTGTGAAAGCTGACCTACGCGAGCAATGAAAATAGCATAAGGCACACTTATGAAAGCGTGGATGTGAACATTAGAAATCATTTATAATAAAAAATAATAAAATCTTTATAAAATAATTAATAAAAAGATTAAAAACTACGAAACACATTTTTCACCCCATTTAGAAATTTGTGTTTAATATTTAGTAATAAATTTGCCATGCATCTTGGCCAAATTGGAAACCAATGGAACTTGGAAAGAGTCAAATATCACAAAGCATGTCAAATAAAAATATTCAATAATTTAGGAATAAATTAAAAGATTAGTGAACACTTTTAGTGGACTATTGATTCATATTTTGTTGTTTGAAATTGCATTTTTATATTACAAATTAGTCTAAAACAGCATTCCTTTATACAATATGAAAATTTTAGGTTAAATCCCATTAAGAAATATGTATACGCAGCTCTTTAATAGTTCCCTCTTTATAACTCATATTAAGTTTTACAAAAATTGTACAATTTGAAATAGAAAACTGTATTGTAGCAAATATAGATTGAAAAACATTTTAATATTTTCTGCTATATCAATTTATATCTTCATAATGACAAATATTAGCATCCAGTTTTATCATAAAAAATATGAGTAATGAATGTATGAAATGTAAACCTTATATCAATATAATAAGTTCCATATAAATTTGAAGTAAAAGTTTTATTTTATATTTAAATTAAAACCCTGTCAAGCTCAGTTTGTTTAAATTTAAAACGGTTTACTTAGATTTTGTAAACATCCTGCAGTTCAACACTTCTATACTAAAATCATTGGTGACAAAACAAACGCTTCTAAATATTTACTTTTGTATCATACAAGAATACAACTTGCTTCATATCGGTCTTTATAAAATAAAAAAATACATCAATGATTTCAAAATGCATTTTTTACAAATAATAAATATAATTCTATCGTTTTAAAACTCATTTTTCAGAAGGATGACATTCGATTTGGAAAAGGAACTCATTATTTACTCGTTAAATGTAATGATTAGATTGCAGAGCCTAATGTTATTTCAACAAAAACAATGTTTGTTATAGTTTATTATTATTAAATCAAATTATTCGTAATCATTTTTTAATTAACATTCTTTGCAGTAACAAAAAATTATTGGTAAAAAATACAATTGTGTAATAATAGAAATATACATAATGACTATGTACTTGGTAAAACAATAATAAAAATATATACACAATATATATATATATATATATATATATATATATATATCTAATACAATAATAAAAAAATGAAGAAGAATGTTTTTATTAGAATAGCATACGTTTCAAGTCATGGTTTGACTCATCTTTAGTGCATACAAATTGGAACAAAGCACAAAAATAAGAAACACTAATTTATATTTATATAAAGCAATAAAACAAAACAAAATTAAAATAAAGTAACTAAATGAAAGACTTGTAAAGATAAGGTTTTGTGATCAAAGCATGTTCAAGTCCCTGAATAGGAGTGAGTAATCAATTAGCAATAATTTTTTTTTTTTTGAGAAATGAGAAGCACTAATTATTATTTACACGTGACTTTAGAACAAAAAAATAATAAATTGAAGTAAACAAAATGAAAGACTTGTAAAGGAAAGGTTTTGTGATCAAAGCATGTTCAACTCCTTGAATAGGAATGAGTAATCAATGAGCAATCAATAATTTTTTTTGAGAAATGAGAAACACTTATTAGTATTTACACATAGTTTTAAAACAAAAAAATAAAAATAAAATAAAGTAAAGAAAATAAAAGACATGTAAAGGCACGATTTTGTGATCAAAGCATGTTTCACTTCCTGAATAGGAATGAGTAATCAATGAGCAATCAACAATATTTTTTAGAGAATTGAGAGGCACGAATAGTATTTACACATAGCTATAAAACAAAATAATAATGATAAAATAAGGTAAATAAAATAAAAGTCTTGTAAAGGTAAGGTTATGTGATCAAAGCTTGTTCCACTCTCTGAATACGAAAGAGTTCATAAGCAATCAATATTATTTTTTTATTTTATAACCATATGTATATATTAGTTAGTACTCTAATTTTTGTATTTGTGAAGATGAGTCAAATCAAGATTCGAAACGTATATCATTCCAATAAAAACACTCAAAATTTTTTTTTTGTTATGGAAAATAATTCAGATTTTAATTTTAATTCTGTTCTAATATATACTTTAAACAAATAATTTCAATTTTGCAATTCAGTTTATTATTATTAATAATTTGTATAAATATTAAACAATGTTACAATATTTATGAAAATCTATATGAAAACATTTAATATTCCTCGATCATTTCAATTTCAATGCCATACACACCACTAGATTATATAGATTTAAGTTTAAAATATAAACACACTATATGAGGTTACAACAATTTATGTAGGTACCAGGTAGGTATAACATAAGAATATATTACTAATAAACACAAAAATAACAATTATAATAGACTGTATATAATTATTAATTAATTAATATAAATTACTACTTACATTAATTCAAAGCACCAGCGTCAATTTAATATCCATCCGTTCCTTGAACTCAATAATCAAACACTGCACTATCAGCACTTATTTTATGTATATTCTCACCAAACACTATGATTAACACATCTGTTCGTTACTTATCTTATCAACTGATAACTCATTTATTACTTATTATTATTTATTTAATCGTAATTTAAAAGTTATTTTCAATTTAATATTATCTGTCGTAATGTTTACATATGATTTATTTCCAACGTGCGTGTGCAGCTGAACGGCTTCCCAAATGAGACTGCCGTGTGAAGATGTTCAGCGAGGCCATCAAAGGAGCCAAAATTAAAATCGGAGTGGGGAGACCTCGAAGACCTCTTCTGTGTGAGGGTAGAATACGAATGTGTAAAACCCTAGATGGTAGACATATGCAATGTCACAAATCAAAATGATTCAGAGAAAAACTGTTTTTGTTTTTTTGAATTATGTTGAAAAAATTTAATGTTTTCCTGGTTTAACGCTTCCTGCAATTGTTGGTGCTAGATACTAGAAATCTGCATATTTTAAATCATGATGCATAAATTTGTATATCTTATCATATTTTCCTTAAAAATTCCTTTGGATTTGACATAACATATTGAACTGTTCACTGGAACAATTTCACAGTGATTATTTAGTTTATATTATTACCTTTTATTTTAATTATTATTAATTGTTAATAGTTTTGTTCTTATATCAGCTCTGTAACAGAGTCATTTTGACTCTGATTATTATAATTAAATATAATAGCTGTACCTAATTAAATTATTATTATTATAATTATATTATTATTATTATAATTATTATAATTTATAATTACATATAAATATAAATATACAGGGTGTATAATATAAATAGTAGGGTGTATGGCATCGTGCCTTAAGGCAAATTGCTGGAACCGTAACAAAAGAAAATGCTCAAGGAATATTAAATGTTTTCAAGTAGATTATTATAAATATTGTAACATTGTCTAATATTTATAAGAATTATATAAACAGAATTGCAAAGTTGAAATTATTTGTTTAAAGTATATTAGAACAAAATCAAAATTAAATACTGAATTATTTTTGATATACAAACAAAAAATTTTTTTGAAAAAAAAAAATTGAAAAAAAATCGGGTCAATTTTTCCCCCAAAAAGCAATTATTTTGTTGAAATAAACAGAAAGTTCTTTGAATCATTCAAATTGGACGCTTAGCTCTCTCAAAAACTGCCATGTTTTGCACATTTAGCTCTGTATCTTCGAAATGGCTGGACCTGCCTTTGCCAAAAACTAATCACCTCTTCTCCTAATCATTACAAATTGAATGCTTTTTCAATTCAAACCGGTTACTCCGTTCTCTCAAAAACTCGATTTGTATTTTCTGAACTCTTTGCTCCGTATCTCCGTAACGATTGGACCTGCCTTTGCCAAAAACTAATCAGCACATATCCCTATCAATAGGAATCGAATGCTTTTTGAACCATTCAAAGCAGTTGATCCGTACGCCCGAAAACGTGGACAAAAAATGCGGACATACAAAACACACACACACATCCATTTTTTCTGAGGTATGCCAAAATGTTCAGAAACCTTCAAAACGTCGAGAAATGCAAAAATTTTCATTTTCGATTTTCTGTCCATTACTATAACTACCCTACGAGACGTTAATTATATTAAAAAAATTGTGCTATTTAAATTATTAGTTCCTGATTTATACTTTTTTCTGGATTCCTTGAATTTTGAATAATAATAAGAATAAAGAACAGCAATATTTACTTACAAAATCATTTTTTTTAAATTAGTTGTTCCTAAATTTTTTTATTAGATACATTTAAAACATACATTCTATAAATTTATACTATAATAAATTACCATGACTATTATTTTAAATCTAAATACAACACAACATCACAATATAACATTACAAAAAATATAATTATGGTGGAAAATTTCTGATAAATTGAAATTGAAATATTAATTTTTAACTAATGTTCTTATATAAAACTAGATATCAATGATTTGGAATACCAGAACATATTTCTTGTCACAAAATCTATCAAATTAATTGTTGTGTTATTATTAACTAAACATTTTTAAATTAGTTTTTTTGTTCACAATCTGCATCATAAATAGATTACTTCGATAAAGTTATCTTTTAAAGCACAGATTTTCAAACTTTTTTTTCTTGTAGGCTTCTTGCAATGTTTTTCGATTTGAGATAGACTCCTTCCTTCGAGTTTCCTTATACTGATTTTTCATGAATTTCTAATTTAATTAAAGACTAGTATTGAAAATTTTAAGTAAAAAGACATATTAAATTTATACTAGAATTATATATGTAAATATATTACATGTTCTAAATAGCATAATAAAGTAATCCATAGATAAATGTTTCTAATGGATAGGAAGGTGCCAAATAGTCAATATTTTGAATAAATTATTAAGTAAAAATAAAAACACTGTTAAAATGATGAAGTTTTATGTATACATTTTATTAGTGATAAATACAAATTATTTTAAAAAAAATTGGGACATTTAAATGATTAGTTTTTGATTTATATTTCTTCCTGTTTTTCTCTAATTTTTAATAATAATTATAAAGCATAGCAATATTTACTTAGAAAAAAATTTAAATAGTTGTTTGTTCACAACACTCATAATAAATTGATTTTCTTCGATAAAATCATTTTTTAAGGCACAGGTTCCCAAACTTTTTAATGTCGCAAACGCATTTCAATGTTTTTTGTTTTTTAAATAGATTCTTAATTCACCTAATGTTTTTTATAAATTGTTCAACACTTAATACAAACCACAAATATACAACTAAGAACTATATTTACTTAAATTTATATATCTGATCCATAGACATTATAATGTAGGTCTATGATCTGATCAAATAAAATTTAATTAAAAAGTATTTCTTATTTTACTTACAACGAGACCATGCTCATATATTCATCAGTATTATTTTTTATAAATCCATATATAGACCAAAAACAGTATTTAATTCCTTAAATCTTTCTATAAAATTTGATTTGACAAAATTATTATTTATATTAGCAAAACTCAATTCTGTTTAAAATTTGTAGAATGTGTTTACGTTCGTTATTTTCCATATTTTTTTAAAAAAATATTGTTTTTACTCACATGTAATATTTTACCTGACGGCGCTAAAAACAGTTCCAAGAATTAAAAAATTATACATGATTTATCACTTTTTTGGGGTGTCATGATCCGATGACAGATATGATAAAATCTCAGCAGCGGATTAGAAATTTCGTTGGTAGCATTTTTGAATATTATTTTTATAACTAAATTCGGTGGTGATACTTTTTTTGTTTTTGATTGTTAGATAATATATGCTATTCACAATCTGGCAATCGTATCTTTGATGACATGGGAAATACTTCATCGTTCTTTTGAAGTCCTGTCTAATTCATATTCAGTTCCTGCCACATAATCCATAAAACAGTAGACGTGCCTTTACATTGGATAATAAAGAAAAAAGTCTTAGGAAATATTTCTAGGAAATCTAAATTTTAGAAACTTGGTGTTAATTTAATTAATGGTAATATTTACGTGTAAATTGTAATGCATTATTATAGAGTATGAGATTCTTGTAGAATCTCTGACCATGCCTTAACCATCCATTGATTCTATTCTAATTATTAGAAATAAGTGAAGATATTTTTATACAATAATTGTTATTTTTATCGTTATTGTTAATAGAAAAGAACTAAGTAAAATTACTCACAATCAGATACAAATATAGGAAACATGATTTTTTATTTAACCATCGCTCTCTTCCAAGTATGGTTACTAAAGACTATTTCCGCCTAACGACATGATGATTTTTATTTCTATCAGTTACCCAATTTGGCTAATAAAATTTTAAGTTACGTCCCCAAAGGTAATTCAAGTATCTTCTTTATATAAAAATTCATTGATGTATATATCCCTAATAAAACGATCAATAAATTCTCTCAATGCTACCGCAAAACCTATGTCATGCTCTAATGCTCTAAAATACAATTGGGAATTGCATTATTATATTACTATTATAACCTGTCGATAAAAAAGAAGCCCGTTCGAGTATTCTGCAGATCAGAAGCGGACAACCTTTTCTAGCTTATTGCATTTTTCATTAACTTTCCGTAAGTTATTGTAATCGTCCAAAAATCGAAATTGAAAATTTTTACATTTCTTCACGTTTTGAAGGATTCTGAACATGTTGGCATACCTCAGAAATAATGGATGTGTGTGTGTGTATGTATATATGAATACAAATTTTTGTCCACGTTTTCCGGCGCACCGATCAACCGATTCGAATGGTTCGAAAAACATTCAATTCCTATTGATAGGGAGATGTGTTGATTAGTTATTGGCAAAGGCAGGTCCAGCCGTTTCGGAGATACGGAGCAAAGAGTGGAGAAATTAGAAATCGAGTTTGAGAAATTGGAGCATCCAATTTGAATGATCCAAGAAACATTCAATTTGTAATGACGAGGAGAAGTGGTGATTAGTTTTTGGCAAGTCTAACGGTTCCAGAGATACATGAGCTAAATGTGCAAAAAATAGCACTTTTTGAAAGAATTAAGCGTCGGATTTGAATGATACAAAGAACTTTCTGCTTGTTTTAACAAAATAATTGCTTTTGAAAAAAAAAATTTCATTTTTTTTTCTTTTTTTTTCAAAAAAATTTTTTTTTGTATCAGATTTTTTTTCAGATTTTAATTGTAATTCTGACTTAAGTTCTATTATACTTTAAACAAATATTTTCAACTTTGCAATTTAATTTATATAATTCTTATAAATATGAAACAATGTCACAGTATTTATAATAATCTACATGAAAACATTTAATATTTCTCGAACATATTTTGTTACGGTACGGGAAGTTCCAGCAATTTGCCTCAAGGCACAATGCCATACACACCACTAGTTAGAAAATAAACTCAAATGTTATTTTCTGAAAATTGATGAACAAATACTTGTTGCAGCTTTTATAACCATAAATCAAGTTGTAAAACATAATCAGTTAATTTATAATAATACAAATTTATGCAAATCTAAATATTTTACAACTTTTACTACTAATAATAACAATTAATGCTAATACTAATACTAATGGCATTAGATGACTATGCGTCAATTCGATTTACTCTAAAAGAGAAATATAAAATTTGCTAATTTGGGTTGCAAATCTTTGTAACTTTTAAAACCCACGATTAATTCAATCGATTACAAAAATTTATTGTAGTTTCTATATATTTTAAATTAATTGTGATAATATAAAAGATGCATATGAGAAATTTACATGAAATTAAATAATTTACAGCATTGTTCAATACAAAATACTCTGCAAAATTTGGAATACTTACAGACAAATTGTTATAAAATATATCAAATATATATAATAATTTTTATTCCTATATAGCTTATAATAGTACAAAAATACATAATAATTCAATAAACCTTTTAAAATTTTGTTCCATTATAATATCGCACTTAGTTATTAATTGCGCGTTCATTGTGAATATTAATTGCTAAACTTCATATTTAAAAAAAATTTCAAATGTCTATATGATATTTCAATTTCAAAACAAAATTTGAAAAATATCTTTTCAAATAATAATTATGATCAGCCCCCAATTCTAGTTTCCGGTCCATTATAAAAATAAAGGTAGAAATAGGTTCACCTCCTCTGTTATAGATTGTGAGCAGCGATTTAAAAGGTGGCTATGATCTCGATTGAAACATATTTTTTATTGAAACGGATATAGGCCATATAAAATTACAAAACGTTTTATTTCCATTGAATAGGAAAAATATATTATACATGTTATTAGTATTATTGAATTATAGAAAAGAAATAAAAAAACAGAAGATACCGCCGATCGGATTGAGTTGGGAATTGCAGATTGAAACTCGAGAAACGTCTTGAATTTCACATTTTACTTGCAAAAAATATATATCTAATTTATATATATATTGTAAAAGATATTTTCTGAAGGATAAAAAATATATATTCTACAGCTTGCTCCTTGTTTTTAGAATATTGTAATATAATAAATATATATTTTTTAATTTATTTTATAATTTTATTTTATACAGTAACTTACATTATTTAACAGGTTCATTTATAAAAATTAATACAATTTATATTTTTTTCCTAGAATCACATGCTTAAAAATTAATTTAAAAGGGTCTCACGGGCGTTTAGGTTAAATGTTTCTTTATGGAATGTTAGCTTAATTTACTACTTGTTACATTTGATTTACTGCTAAAACTGCTAAATTCCGTTATAAAATCGCACAGTTGATTAAGAACATCCAGTAAGAAATTATGTCTTGAACAACATGTTGAAACCCCATGGAGCTTTTTACAAGGAAAGCAATTAATTTATGAAGATCAATTCTCTAACGCTTCCGTCAATCACTAAATCACAACTGCTAGTGATGAGAAATTGACACAATTCTGTAAAATTCCGAAGAATCGACTTGGATTTTTTAAGCATTACAGATAAATTACTTTTTTTTCTATTTTTTCCAATCTGTCTAAAATCACAATATACATTTTCAATTTAAAATTTATTATATTATTTAAATTTTTTGTTTAGTTACATTTAATACTTCTTTATTCAAAATTTTCAAAATTTATGGATATTATATAATTAACAATTTATATTAATTTTCTAATTATAATACTAGTAGCTATAAGTCTAAAAGTTTTTATATTTCCTTGATAACATACTAGATTATATTCTTCTATTGAGTGATATATCATTAATAAATCATTTCATGATATGAAAAACCCTTTTATTTTAGTTAATGATTGGTAAGGTTTTTTTTAAAATCAAATCATAAAGTTATTATTTACCTTTCGTTGAAAAGGGTCTTATATTTGATAAATTACGTTATTCGACTATCTCATCAATAATAAAAAATATTAGATTCTCTCGTATTAGAAATTGTTGTCTATTAATTAGAGGTAATCAACTGGTATAAGAAATTTTCATATTTTTGTAAATAATTTACAGTTGTACAGTTTTATACTTTTCTTTCATTACAGAATGAAGACTATTGATTAATTAAAAATATGACGAAAATTACTATAACTTACCCTACGAAAAGTTAATAATGAATACATAAGAATGATTCAACATGATAATTTATAATAAATTTATGCAAATTAATAATAATAATTAATAATCATTAATAATGATGAACATAATATTTGTGGTTTTGAGTTAGGTATTTTCATGAAATTTATTATGTATAGTTATACAGTAGAATGTTCACTGCTTAAAAATTTAACATTTTATTTTAACATTTCATTTATTTTAACAAGTTCTACACTACATCCAAATAATTAGAAGTAATTTATTAAAATGAGAAAAAAAAATAGTAAGAAAAATATAAACCATCTATTCGCTATATATCTTTTGTTGCATAATTTGTGAATGAGAATAATATATAGGACAAATCATCATCTAATTTTTTATACGGTTTGGTCTAAAATGTAATGTTTTAATGATATATATTTTTATTGGATATGTATGCAATAGTTGCGTATTTTATGTATGATGATAATTTAATGTAGAAATTGCATTAAAAAAATTATACTATTTTTTTCATTATGCAAGTATTAATTCAATAGGACCGACCATATGATTGATATTATATTGATGAAGGCAAATGGTCAAATGGATAAAAACAAGAATTTAACCACTTAGTTCAAGTCTATATTTAAAATTGAGATACTTATACAAGTTTCTACGCTATTCTATTCTGATATGTACTAAAAACAATACTTAGTTTCAGTTCATATTATTATCAAAAGTTTTGAAGGCGCGGATTGAATACAGGAGTAATTGCTATTCTATAAGTAAATTCATTCAATAAAAAACCAAACTAGTGGTGTATGGCATCGTGCCTTAAGGCAAATTGCTGAAACTTCCCGTACTGTGACGACAATGGTCGAGGAATAATAAATGTTTTCAAATAGATTATTATAAATACTGTAACAATGTATAATATTTATTTATAAGAATTATATAAACTGAATTACAAAGTTGAAATTACTTTTTTAAAGTATATTAGAACTTTAGTTAGAATTAAAAATAAAATCTGAATTATTTTCAATATACAAAAAAAAATTTTTTTTTAAATAAAATTGGAAAAGAATATAAAAAAAAATATTTTTCCAAAAGCAATTATTTTGTTAAAACCAGCAGAAAGTTTTTTGAATCATTCAAATCGGACGCTTAGTTCTCTCAAAAACTGCCATTTTTTGCACATTTAACTCCGTATCTTCTAAACGGCTGGACCTGCCTTTGCTAAAAGATAACCACTACTTCTTCCGATCATTACGAATTGAATGTTTTTTAAATCATTTAAATCGGATGCTCCGTTCTCTCAAAATCTCGATGTCTAATTTCTGCAATCTTTGCTCTGTATCTGCATAACGGCTGAACCTGCCTTTGCCAAAATTAACCAGCACATCTCCCTACCGATAGGAATCGAATGTTTTTTGAACCATTAAAATCGGTAGATCCGTGCGCCCGAAAACAAGATTGAAAAATTGTTTCCATACATACACACACACACATCCATTTTTGGTGATGTATGCCAAAATGTTCAGAAACCTTCAAAACGTCGAGAAAAGCAAAAATTTTCAATTTCGATTTTTGGACGATTACAATAACTTACCCTATGCTAAGGTAATAATAGTTCCAAAGATCAATGTATGAAACATTACTATGACTAAAAATAATTGATCGTACAGATTTCAACAATAATCTACTTCATCCTAACAGCCCAAGTCGACAGTCGAAAATGAGTAAATTCTTCAAATTTCGAATAAATTAAGTATTTTTTCCCAATTTCATATTATCCTATCACATGTCTCGGAAGCACTTTGCCATCAAGATGCTATTAGATGGAAGTGTTCTGTGATTTTTGGAAGATCAGACTACAAAACACATATATTATGTCCCGATGACAGATCCATATGTTGCACGACTCGCCGCACTCTGCTCGCCTCTTCCTTGCATGCGGAAATGCAACATGTGCACACAATATTATTCCTCTGTCTAGGCATCGAAAACCAATCCCCATAAGCACACAGTGAAAATATAGAAAAAAATATGACATCTTTATAAAAACGGACGTATTCGAAGAATTAAGATATTAGAATTTTAAACAAAAAAGAATTGATATCTAACCTTGGCTTTTCAACAAAGTTTTGATTTGAGTTATAGAATAGAAGTGTTAACGAATAAAATGTTATTTATCTGTAACATTTTCGTGCATGTGCAAATTAATATCATTTTTTATCATTTAAAAAAAAATGGCCTCGCTTACTTGGAACATTTAGCCATACCTACAATATTCTTTTCCCTTACAATATGCTATCTTTATTATATCCTATACTATTTTTTATAATATATCATATGCTATATTTATATATCCTATTCTATCTAATTTTTTTATTACTGACTTTTTCATTCTTCTTCTTCATTCTTCTAATTCTGTTCTATCTCAAATGAACAATTCAAATTCTACTTAGCTCGGGACTTTAGCCACTTCTTAATTTTTCTCTCTTTTCTACTGTTGTTTTATCTTCTAATTTCTAATTCTATTCAACTTCTATCTTCTTTATTTCTTCATCTTCATTTTATCTTTGCATGTTCTAATCTATTTTGCTTCTTACTCAAATCAACTATTCGAATTCTTTAATTTTATTTTTAATAACACACATTTATGATAGGACTCGAACGGAGTATCCCTAGTGTTAACGGCCTATTATATCATTATATCACATTATGTTTTTATCTTAGATCTGTTATTTATAATTATTACATTGTATTAAATTCTATAAACTAGTAGGGCGCGTGGTATCGTGCCTTAAGACAAATTGCTGGAACTTCCCGTACCAAAAATTTTTTTTTTTAAAGGAATAACATTTTTGGAAAAATTTTACTTTGTAAAAATTATATTTTTGAGAAACTATACATTTTTGACAAAAATTTACTTTTTTTGATAAAAAAAACTTTTTTAAAAAAAATGTTGTCTTTATTTTGAAATATTTTGCAAATTCTGAACGTTTTTCAAAGCAATCACACTGCTTTAGCTGCATAGAGACGATCAAAGCGCGTAAGCGCTGCGTCGTCGTCTAACGGATAAATATTGGTACGAAACCCATAGAAATGTAAACAAAATTTATACTTATTGTTAAAATCTCTATAAAATATCAGATAATTTTATATGCATATTTTTAATGATCATTTTTGACCGCCTGGCATTTTTTTTACTTTATTCACTAGACCTGCCTTCATAAAAATTTAATTAGTTATTCATCTTGTCAATACAAGTAAAATATTTTATGAATTATTAAAATCGGACACTCCGTTTTTGGCATTTATTGCCCCGTATCTTCGAAACGGCTAGACCTGCCTATGCCAAAAACTAATCAGCACGTCTCCTTATCGACAGCAATCGAATATTTTTTGAATAATTGAAATCGCCGACGAAAATTTTTATCCGCGCACACACACACAACACATACACACACATACATCAATTTTTTCTAAGGTATGCCAAAATGTTCAGAAACCTCTAAAACGTAAAGATATATACAAATTTTCATTTTTGATTTTTTGCGATTACTATAGCTTACCCTACAAGTTAATTATCAAATCGGTTAGTTATACTTGAAACATTAAATAACTCAATAAATGAATTATATCATAAAAATCTTTGTGCACTATACTTTTTGTTAATTTTATTTTGTACAATAAAAAAATTTTACAATTGACGTTAGTGGTGTGAGCTTCTTTTATTTATAGTAAATAATATTTTTTGCAAAGAATAATATTAGAAATTATTCATAAATTATGGCTTACTTCACAAAAATATTATTTAATCAAGTTAAAATGTTAAAGAATAGAATAAACTAATTTCAAAGCATAGAATTAATTTTGTTTATATTTCTAACTGAGCAATGCTTTTTCAAATTATATTTTAATAAAAAGTATTTAATTTATTATCTAAACTATTGTTAAGAGCATATAGAATTATTCTTATAAGGCACCTGATCGTATAGGAGAATCAAATTGAGATGTTATAGAAAATAGTATAAAAAATTTACAAGCCATAAAAATCAAACTATTTTTGTATTTGTATATATTTTTAACTAAGCAATTTACTTTTATATAAATACAGTAGAAAATTTATCACCTATTAAGGAAAGAGAGTATAGAATTATATCTATAAGGCACCTGATTGTACAAGTGAATAAATACATCTCAAATTGAAAAATAAAGAATTAAGTGCTTACCTCGACAAGATGTAGGATGTTAACACAGCTTACTCAACCGGTAACTAATTTCCTGCAATTTCTCTAGAAACGTTTAGAAATAGAATCGCTCGCCCTTTTAGCGCGAATTATATTAATGTCAAAACGACGTGGTTTTGCTGATATAAATGGGCTCGTTAAATTGACTACCATATACGGATCACCATCGGCTTTGTGCATTAAGGACTAAATGCAAATGCATACCTAGCCAAGCCACAAAAATGGGTAAGACTCTGATGGAAAACTTACTCAAAATCATTTTAGCCATAATAATTCTTTTTTTTGCCCAGATTCAAGTTTAAGATATATATTGAACCACATGAATAAAAACGGCTCTGGTGAAAAATAACACTCAAGTATTGTTACAGATACATGATCTAATTGTATTTTTCCTTACCCGGCATCATGCTTGAGCTAAATATTTATGAAATTAAAAAGTTTAATAATACAATAAAATAAAAAGTTTAATTTTGAGATGTAGATTTGATTGTATTTTTTGTAAGTGTTCAGTAATTTGCTCGAGATTACTTTTTTACTTTAAAAGAGACGGCAATCATTTTTAAATTACAATTAGTAGAATATTATTTTATATGTGATCGAATTTTGATATCAAGACAGTTTTGAAAATCCGGTTAAAATTTTCAAGTCTTAGCATGAAATGTTATACAGATTTTCAAATTTATCAATAGGTTTAGTATTTTATAATATAAAAAATTAATTTTTAATAATTTTCCGTAGAGTTAGTTATAGTAATCTCAAAAAAATCGAAAAGGTTTCTGTATATTTTGAAAAATGTGTGTACCTGTGATTTTGGGAACACGGATCAACCGATTTGAATAATTTAAATTCGATTCCTATTCATAAGAATCGTAATTTTTGGGAGAGGCAGATCCAGACTATTTGCCCAAGATTCGGGACAAAAAGTGCCAAAAATGGTAATTCATTTTTTGAGAAATCGGAGCGCCCTATTCAATAGATTCTAAACGTATTTTATTTGTATTGTCGAAATGAAGAACCATTAAGTTTTTTGAAAAGAATTTTTAGCGGTTTTGGAATAAAAATAAGATCTTCAGATATATGCACATCAAATTATCAGATATTTTACAAAGATTTTAATAATAAGTCATTATTTGAATTAAATTCTGAGAAGCACTACTTTGCATGTACTATGCAAGTGTACGTTCCAAGTTAGAAAATAGATCGATCATTTGGTATCCTCATCAGATCAACAATTTCGATGCTTTAGAGAAAGTTCAACGTATAAAACACACAAAATTTACCTTAAACTTGGCTTTGACCACAACACTTTGCTAAATGAATTTGGTATATCATCCTTTGCCACACGACAATTTATCTGTACTATTATGTTCCTGTTTAAACTTTGCAATAATGCTATAGAATGTCCTCTAATTCTTAACAAACTGTTCTTTAATGATCCTAGGATATCTTACGCGATTCGATATTTTATCTCTAAAAGTGTTATGCAGCATGATTGCTTTGAAGAAAAGTTTAAAATTTATAAAAAAAATCAATAT
>NW_020537758.1:48099636-48130874 GCF_003426905.1 Ctenocephalides felis
TAACTGAATTGTAAATTTAAAATTCATGTATTTCTATTAGATATATATTTTTGAAAATTTTGAAATTTATTTGAACTTTATAAGTGAACTTTAAAAATTAAAAATCTTGGTACGGAACCCAATTTCAAAAAAATTGAAACAAAATTAGTCACCATGTTCAAAATCTCTGTGAGATATCTCATAATTTGATGTGCATATGTCTAATGATCATTTTTGACCGCCAAATACCTTTTTTTTACTTTTTTCTCTGCATCTCCGAAACCGCTCCTCCTGCCTTACCAAAAATTTTACCAATTCTTTATTTCATCAATACAAGTAAAATGTTTTTTAAACACACATACATCAAGATATTTCAAAATATTCAAAAAACTTTTGAACGTAAAGATATGCAAAAATTTTCATTTTTGATTTTTTTGCGATTACTGTAACTTGCCCTACGGAAAGTTAAAAATATTCAAATTTTTGTAAAAAGCGTATATTTTATCAAAAATTTCAAAGCTTCTCAAAAATTTATTTTTTTCAAAGTTCTTAAAAAAGTTTATAGCTTTTAAGAAAAAATATTTTTGGTACGGGAAGTTTCAGCAATTTGCTTTAAGGCACGATGCCATGCTTCACTAATTATATTATTTATTTAAATTATGTATTCGATGAATAAGGTTGAATCGGTTAATAAAACAATCAAATTTATTACACAGTCCCTTTACAGCTGACAATTGTAAATTCTACAAATTTACTAAATGTCCTTAACTGGACAGTTGTAAATATAGTAGTGAATACAAAAAAAAAAAATATACGTAACAGTATAAAATAAGATACAAAATAATTAAAATAAGATATAAAATTTAACCCACTATATTATCGGAATAATGTATCTATTAATTCGACAATTGTAAATTCCACAAATTTACTAAATGTCCTTAACTGGACAGTTGTAAATAAAATAGAGAATACAAAAAAAAAAACAAAATAAAAATATACGTAACAGTATAAAATAAGATACAAAATAATTAAAATAAGATATACAATTTAATCCGCTATATTATCGGAATAATGTATTTATTAAATCGACAATTGTAAATTCCACAAATTTACTGAATGTCCTTAACTGGACAGTTGTAAATATAGTAGTGAATACAAAAAAAAAAAAAAAACAAAATATACGTGACAGTATAAAATAAGGTACAAAATAATTAAAATAAGATACAAAATTTAATCCACTATATTATCGGAATAATGTATCTATTAATTCGACAATTGTAAATTCCACAAATTTACCAAATGTCCTTAACTGGACAGTTGTAAATATAGTAGTGAATACAAAAAAAAAAAAAAATATACGTAACAGTATAAAATAAGATACAAAATAATTAAAATAAGATATACAATTTAATCCGCTATATTATCGGAATAATGTATTTATTAAATCGACAATTGTAAATTCCACAAATTTACTAAATGTCCTTAACTGGACAGTTGTAAATATAGTAGTGAATACAAAAAAAAAAACAAAACAAAAATATACGTGACAGTATAAAATAAGGTACAAAATAATTAAAATAAGATATAAAATTTAATCCACTATATTATCGGAATAATGTATCTATTAATTCGACAATTGTAAATTCCACAAATTTACTAAATGTCCTTAACTGGACAGTTGTAAATATAGTAGTGAATACAAGAAAAAACAACAAAAATATATGTAACAGTATAAAAGAAGATACAAAATAAATAAAATAAGATATAAAATTTAATCCACTATATTATTGGAATAATGTATCTATTAATTCGACAATTGTAAATTCCACAAATTTACTAAATGTCCTTAACTGGGCAGTTGTAAATATGGTAGTAATTACAAAAAAAAAACAAAAACAAAAATATACGAAACAGTATAAAATAAGATACAAAATAATTAAAATAAGATATAAAATTTAATCCACTATATTATCGGAATAATGAATCTATTAATTCGACAATTGTAAATTCCTCAAATCTACTAAATGTCCTTAACTGGACAGTTGTAAATATAGTGTAGTATAGTGAATAAAAAAAAAAATATACGTAACAGTATAAAATAAGATACAAAATAATTAAAATAAGACATAAGATTCAATCCACCATATTATCGGAATAATGTATCTATTAATTCGTACCTGTAAAATAATACCAGTAAAATCCGACACCGCGCACCGCATACCTCTACCAGGCCATCCTGGCAAGTCAAGCGTGTTTTTGATGCGTCCGTCCGCGCACTAAATGAGAACAGCTGGCAGTCGTACGTAATAACTTAATCTTCTTCAGCAACTTCATTTCTTGTTGTTTTACATCGTCCTTTAGAGTTTTTTTACCTATTTTCCTTCCTAATACATCATACACGACCATACTGACATCCCTTTGCGGTTCGATATTTGAGTGTTATTTGGGTAGATAGAAGGTTCTTCACGTATGCTCTTATTAGGGATGAGAATCGGATGGAATCGATATATTGGGGATAGTAATTTTGTAAAGAAATAAATTGAAGAGAATACTATGAATTCGATTTAGGAATAAAAACACACAAACTTAAATAATAAAAGTAATGTTTAACTAAAAAGTTATTTACTAAAAATGTTATTCACTAAAAAATTTTACTGTTACTAAAAATAGATAAAAACAACGACTTAATATTCTTTATATTATATTATAATAAACACCGTTATGAAATTTTCAAATTTGCTAGATGTAAGTAACGCACTGAAGATGAGTCAAATTAGAACTCGAAACACATTTTAGATCATGGGTTCCCAACTTATTTGTGTCGTGGACCCCATAGACCTTGTCATGGACGCCCTATTTAGCAGATATTGATTTTTTTATAAATTCGTATTTGTACTAACGTATAGTATTAAACCTTTAAAGTAAAGATACTAATTCAAATTAAGATATTTATTAATTGACTTCATAATAATAATAAAATAGATATTAACAAGTCGGATTGTGATCCACTATCGTGGATCGCCATTATCCCTTTTCGTTGACGTGGACCCTTTGAAAGTTGTTGTCATGGACCCCTGGATCACTTTTGGAATCACTGTTTTAGATAATCTAAAAATTCGATAAATGTTTCCAATATATATATATAAATGTATGTTGTAACTCACATTATCCAAAGAAATTTAATTCAATTCAAATAAATTAAATATTTCATCCCCTAACTCTAATTGTTCTAGTAGCTTTTTGCACCTGTACTTAATTGTTTCTTGTCATTTGTATTAATGTTTTAAATATTTCTAGTTGTAATTTGTTGATTATGAAGTTGTAATACAATTTTCGAAATAAATAAATTAACTAGCTGTAAGTTCTGAAGGAAGCTGGAAGCGGGAAGCTTCCCGTACCAAAAATTATAATTTTTTTTAAAGCGAATAACATTTTTGAAAAAATTTTACTTCGAAAAAATTAGATTTTTCAGAAACAAAAAACCAATTGTTTGAAAAAAAAAATTTCTTTATTTTGGCATAGTTTGGAAATTCTGAACTTTTTTTCAAAGTAATCGTACTGCTTTAACTGCATAGAGACGAAATATAAAAGCGCGTAAGCGCCGCGTCGCAGTCTAACGGACAAACATTGGTACGGAACCCATATGAATGTAGACAAAATTTATACTTATTGTTAAAATCTCAATAAAATATCTGATAATTTGATGTACATATGTCTAATGATCATTTTTGACCGCCAAATGGCATCTTTTTTACTTTTTTTACTGGATCTCAAAACCGCTAGACCTGCTTTCATGAAAATTTGATCAGTTCTTCATTTTGTTAATACAAGTAAAATGTTTTTTGAATTATTCTAATCGGACGCTCCGTTCTCTTAAAAACTGAGTTACCGTTTTTGGAACTTTTTGCCCCATATCTTCAGAACGGCTAGACATGCCTTCGTCAAAAACTAATAAGTACGTTTTCTTAGCAATACAAATCAAATCTTTTCTGAATTATTCAATTCGCTTCATCCGTGTTCCCGAAATCGTCGACGAAATTTTTTATCCGCACACACACACATACACACACAAATATATCCATTTTTTCTAAGGTATGCCAAAATGTTCAAAAAATTTTGAAACGTAAAGATATATAAAAATTTTCATTTTCGATTATTTTGCGATTACTATAACTTGCCCTACGGGAAGTTTTTAACAATTAATAGTGATTTATAGATCTTATTAAAACTTTTATATTCGTAGTTTTCATTAAGTTTTTAATTTGGTAATATTATTATTACATTATTTTGATAATTGTAGTTTGCTACATCGAGAAATAGAAATTGTAATATCCTGTATATAATATTACATAAAATATAATAAAAGTTCTAATACACTATTCATTTTTAAGTGACTTTTGTATAAATATACGTAATTTTATAACTGCAACATTCGAAAAAAATATTAATAAACAGTATAATTGCTGTAGGTAAATCGTAATGTATTTAAAAAAAACATCATATTGCAATTTATTCCAATTTATTGAAAAAAAAAAACAAAACGTTAAAGGTAAGCTTATGAAAATATGAATAATATGTGCGAAACCAATTCTATTTTTTCACAGATTGCAACATAAAATTTATTCCAAACTCTGTTTCTGACAAACATCGACAAAAAATAAATAGATTGAAATAATAGTGCCAATAAAAAATAATGTGTACTAATCTTTGTACATAAAATTCCAAAACATTCAGCAGCAGGATGATTGATTAAATTCACTTTGGTTTATGTTATATAGAAATTATAAGTTTTAGTTCTTTTTGTCATATTATGTACATGAAAAAATAACAAGTTCAAATCACAAAATTATTGTACAATCATTTGATAGTTTTTTTCTTAAATTTTATCTTCCATTGATTTAGAAAAATATTTCATCTGGATTGAATTCCTTCATTGAATGTAGAATCATCATTATCGAATTTATTTTCAATTTTCTATCCCTAAAATATGTTTTTATATACGCGTCGGAGAATTTTGAGGTTTTCTGTAATTGTGGTTTTAATTTTCTAGGATATCACAGCATTGTGCAATCCAGACAATGTGTGGACGCTGGAGTAGTCCGATGATGCAGGTTTTTTAAGTTTTTTTCTTCAGAGAAAGCTTGTTTGTTACGATTTTCGAACATTTGTATCTTTGTATTCTTTTATTGGATGTTTTTGAAGTGTTTAACGTAGCATAGATAACACAACCTGATGGTATTAGAGTTTGATTATGTTGTTAAATGGTATTTTGTATTCGTTTAGAATAGAGAATGAGGTGTGAAATAAAAGATACAGATTCACATATGGGTAGCCACATATGGATAAACACATTTATATATATATATATATATATATATATATATATATATTATATGTATATACACAATTTTTCTAGTAGCAATGTTTGTCTGATAGCACACTAAGCATCAATGTAGTTTTAATTGATATTTGTTTTTTGGACTATTTATTTAAAAAAAGTCGTGTATTTTTATATCATATATAGTAGTTACATTATTCGATGCAAATTATGGTTACAATGTTCTTGGTTCTATTTTCTTCTTGAACAGGTTAATATCAAGCAGTAGTAATTCACATCAAGCAATGTGATGTCAATTGAAAATCGCCTTACAAGGCGTTGCTGCAAATATTAATATAGAAATATTCAATAATAATCTCTTCACAAAGAGAATGGACAGCCACTGGGTTGCCTTCTGATAGTACTTGGTTATATGAAATTACATCACAAAAACTAAAAGAGTACTAAGAATTATTCTGATTACAGTTAAAAAAGTTGCAATATAAAATGTTTATTTATTTATTTATTTTTAAATATACAGCCCACAGATTTCTTCCAAGAGGACAATTATTTTACATAATGAATAACAATTAAAATATATATAAAACTACAATATATAGTTACTAACAAAAAATACTTAACATAAAATTACATAAAATACAGAATGTAACAATATTATTTGTTTACAGAATAAGATAAAATAATGAGATATTTGAAAAGAAAATAAAAATGTTAACTTGTGCAGATGGAGATTATTTGGTTAGGTGAAATGTTGCGAATATCTATTTCTTTATTAATTAAGTTAAAGTTAGAGAACATAAGTAAAATAGTATTATAAATATTAATATTTATATAGTAAAAAGTTTATGTTAGTTAATAAAATAATTCCTCTCAAACACGTTTTGTAAAGATTTTGCAAAAATACGTAAAACTATAATAAAATAGTAAGAGTAAAACTTGTTCAGAAGAAATATTGCAACAAGTTTTCTTAACTTTTACTTTGTACATTTTTATAAATTATTGTTTGTAATGATAATATATTGCTTGTAATATTTCTAGTTGTAGTAGAAATATGTATGCAAATATTTTTTATTTATTTTCTTAAATTGCCTTGCTAAAGCATTTAGTCCTGTACTTTTCTTTATATTTTTTTTATACAAAGTTCGGATTATTTGAATTAAAATTTCAACAAATTCAGTTTTCAATATATACAATATTCTTATTTCTATGTACCAGTAAAATGGATATCACTACTGCTTGATATAATTTTTTTTGTTTACATTAATTTGAGAATAAACTATTTTTGCATTAGAAATTTTTAGTTTCAAAGCATACTTTATCCTTGAAATCACTGATATAAATTTTACTATTTGAAAATACTAATAATACTCAGTGGTATTTAATAATATTTTTATAACTTTTAGTATTTGTCGTAGAAATTTATTAAAAATGGCATATTTACTATGTAACATTAGAAACACTAAGCCCTAGAAAGCTTTTCATAAGAAAGGCTGCATCTGTTTTAATTTTAAATCATTTTTTTTTTAACAAAAATTTTATTTTTAGATATTTTTTATATTATGAGCATCTGCATATTTAGATTAAATTGACATCAATTTTTCATGAAAATTATATTTAAACTGCATTATTTAAAAATATATACACTAAATTTTTACTAATAAATTTATAAAATTGTATACATTTATTAGTTTAGAAGAATATTTTCGTAAAATGATATGATTTTGTTCCAATGAGGCCTTTTTATACAGAATTTGAGAAATCAGGAGCCAACCTAATAATTTATTAATATCTACCAATCATTTTTCATCTTTTTTACGTGTCAACCTTCAACAAGGTATAATTCTATTTCCTCTAGCAAATATAATTTTCAACCGTCTGCTCGAACCTATTTATTCTTAAAAGCAATTTCCAGTTAACCAGAGCACAGCAGTCAAATTTGTTAGTCCAATTATACAAAAAAGTCTTGCTCTGAAATAATAAAGCAATTACCCGCGTGTAATTTAGAGATTCAGAGAAAAACGAAATTAGCCCAGAGAAAAAAATACAGTTTTTTTGGATATTCTGTGAGAGCACGCCTTTACAGAGGAACCGAACCTTAATTAGACAAAAGAAGTATTTGAGAACATTTGTAGTAGACAATCAATATTAGAAAATACATAAAATTTAATGCAATTTTTTTTATCTAAGTTCCAATTTACGACTTGGTAAAAAAACGTGCTCAACATTGAAACAAACACCAAGAAGATACATGCTTTTTTTTAATATTAGTGGATAAATAACTTATAATTTTCTTATTAGGAAATAAAATATAGAACTAGTGGGGAGCGTGGCATCGTGCCTTAGGGCTAATTGCTGGAACTTCCCATACCAAAAAATTATCTTTTTTTTTAGACCTACCTTCATGAAAATTTGATCAGGTGTTCATCTTGTTAATACAAGTAAAATGTTTTTTGAATTATTCAAATCGGACGCTCCGTTCTTTTCAAAACTTAGTTACCGTTTTTGGCACTTTTTGCCTCATATCTTCGGAACGGCTAGACCTGCCTTTGCCAAAAACTAACAAGCACGTCTCATTATCAATACGAATCGAATGGTTTTCAAATCGCTTCATCCGTGCACACACAAAACACGCACACACATACATCCATTTTTTCTAAGGTATGCCAAAATGTTCAGAAGGTTTTTAAACGTAAAGATATATAAAAGTTTTCGTTTTCGATTTTTTTGCGATTACTATAACTTGCCTTACGAAAAGCTAAAAATAGTCCATCCAACTAGATAACAATATTACTTTTTTATTTATAATGTATCTAAAGAATTCATTAATCCATTTTAATTGTTTGTGGCAACCGAAACGCTTGAAGAGTAAATGCGAAGATTGAAATTAATTTGCGGCATGTTCAATTTATTTTATTTTGCAAATGAAAATGTCAAGTGTTTCAAGAGTTGCAATTAATGACATCCTAAATTTAGCATCTGGACCATTTAAGAACGTTAGACGAGCCGCCACAAAATGATTTTCACTTTTGCCAAAGAACAGCTGGTTCATATGACCACGTAAAAACTAGAAAAGTACTTGTACCAAATGAATTCTGCCAAGAACTGATCAAAACATTATTTTTTATTTTCAAAATAAGCGGTGTAATATTTCAGTTTGAGCTTTAATATTTATAAAATTCATTTTGTAATTTTAATCATACTAGATTTATTGATACAAAAGGAAACTTATTCTTCCAAAAATACCACTTGCTAATTTCATATTGTCTCGTCATTTTGAGTTATCCTGAATCGTTTGATACAAAAAACTGATTAATAATACATTTTTTTGTGAATTTGTGAAACAAAATACTATCCTTTATCGACGTTTCCTCGAGAACTACTGCAAGGATTCCAAAAATTTAAAAGCCTTTTGATAAAACTTGCTGAAAACTTTTATTTAAAATCGGTAGAGACATTTTTTCAAATTAGCAAAACAATGTGAGAAATCTTTAAGAGTTCCTAAATCGATTTTGAAAATTCAATAACCGAAGTGTATCAGTTGAGAATCGAGTTTCGTTTTTGGTATAGATTATCTAGATCGTTTCTTCGTAATTTAAGCTACTTACCCATAGTTTTTGAGATAACAAAGCATCCGATTTCAATTATCAAGAAAACATTCAATTAATAATGAAGGGAAGAAGTGGTGATTAGCTTTAGGCTTAAGCAGGTCTAGCCGTTTCGGAGATACCGAGGTAAATGTGCTGTTTTTGCTGTTTTTGAGAGAACTACGCATCCGATTTGAATGATTCAAAAAACTTTCTACTTATGTTGACGAAACGATTGCTTTGGAAAAAGAAATTTTTATTCAATTTTTTTCTTAATTTTCAAAAAAAAATTATTTTTTTTGAATATCGACAATAATTTGGGTTTTAATTTTAATTCCAGCTTAAGTTCTAAAGCTCACTTATATACTTCAAATAAATAATTCTAACTTTGCAATACAGTTTATATAATTCTTATAAATATTAGACAATGTTCTGTATTTTAAATTCGATACAGTTTTTGTTTATTTACTTTTCTGTAAACATAAAGTTACAGTAGTTATAATAAGCTATTTGAAAACATTTAATATTCTTCGAATATTTCATTACGGTACGGGAAGTTTCAGCAATTTGCCTCAAGGCACGATGTCATACCCCACTAGTTCACTTTTTATTAGTAGCATCTTATATATTTATTGGTAAGGGTAGTTGAATTGACTACAGTGAACTTTTAGATATAAGAAATATATCATTCAATATATCAAATATATCATTAATGCACTCCTTAATTAGTATAAATCATTTTTAAAATGCAGAATAATAGTAATAATAATTGAATAGATAAACTTTGGAACAAATATTGAATAGTAATTCATGCAATGCATAATTAGTCTAGCTCAAATTCAGGTAGCAGTTACTTAGAATTTTAATTTACAAAATTCCTGTGAACTCGATGCAATTCCATTCTTAATATGTTCCGTGATTTATCATTTTCGTCGTCCCGTCGATGACAAGAACTGATTATATATATTTACGCTAATGACTCTGACTTGGAACGCCACATTTCCATTCCGACAAGGTGACATTAAACGACATTTCTGAAGCCGGAATTAGATTCTGTAATGTATACGCCTGTAGTGTTGAATGTAAGACAATCCCACAGGAAGTGTTTTTCTATACATGTAATATATTTCATCGAATTATAAGTTTATTACTGTACACATAAACATGTATGATAAATGCGGACATTAACGCCGACGCATCTGGTGCGTCATGCGGCAGCGGCAATTTTAAAAATCAAATCTGTCGTCTTCGAATAGAGTTTTTGAAAAAATGATTTAAGGTGTGTACCTGTAGGATAGAAATGTGTGAAGTTCTATTGAAATTGAAATTACTTGATTTTTTTTTCAATTTCTTAACAGCAATCAGAACCTTACGCCCTATGAGATGTTGGGCTGAAACTTCTCCTTAATTCGTATTTTTAGATGGTAACCCAATGGTTAATCCATCCATATTTGATGATGTTATTATCAGAATTGAATTAATAGGGCTGACTTTTTATTGGTGCAGCCATGCCGGGTGAGGGCTATTTTCACTTGGACACATATTGCTATCTTTATTTTCCAAGTGAAAATCGTTGTCACTACTGCCATTAATGATATAACTTCTTGAATATTTGCATTATGTACAATATATTTTTATTTAATTTTGATAATGCTGTTTGAAAATCACAAAATTCATTATTCATATTAATTAATTCTGAAATAACTGGAACTAATATTAAATTTTCAAAATTTGATAAAGGCTTCATTATATACCAGAAAAAATTATTTTACATTAACTAGTGATGTTTTATAATAACTAGTGACCCTATATTATATGTAATTTTATTTTTGTGAACGATTCAATTAAAAATTTTAATAGCTAAAACTAAAATAAAAATTAAAAAAGCTAATTTACAAGAGATGAATTGAATAATTAGTTATTTCAACTCTGCTGATGAATATTTTAGACGAAATACCAGTAAAGGTAATCTCTGTAAAAAATGCATCCATAAAATTTATTATTTGCATTTGTTGAATAATATAGCTATCATTTCGTAAAAGCTTTTTACAACTAGGAATAAACATTGGACTTGTTTGCCTTGTGGACGCTTCATTTTACTCCGCCTATGGAGTAAAATGGACCAGTTTACAAAATTTAAAAAAACAGCAGAAAAACACACATCTGAACACATTTTTCGGTGAGAAATTAGTTCAGATTCTTACTGAACATAGTCAGATAGTTGTTTGTTTGATAAGTGTTATTTGTTGTGTTATAATTGCTTTGCTTTTTACAATATAATTGCTCAAAGTGAAATTGGGCTTTTGTGCCCCGCCCTATTCTATAACATTATAGAATTATTCATTATATGTAATTATTATATAATAAAAAATAAATTATTTTAGTAATTTAATTTATAAACAAATATAATTATAATTTTACTTGATTTTTTTAAATATTTTTATTAATATACCAACTAATTAGAATGAATAAAATCAAACCCCTCGGTTCTTTCAGACATTAATGATAGAAATTGAATATATTTTAATAATTTGCTTAATAACCAAAGGATTTTTCTTAAAAAAAATTTTGAATGTTGAAATAGATACATTTATGTATTTAATTCTAGGAATCAAAATTGGAACTTTTAGAAGTAGTATTCTCAAACTATGATATTAAAAATATAAGTCTGTGAAGCTCAGAAAACCTATTTGAAACATTGACAAATTCATTCAGGTTTTACAATTTTCAAAACAACCCCATTTTGATTATTTAAGTATCTAACCAACTTTAGGCATCTAACCATCTTCAATCATTCAAATATCTAGCCAACAAAATTTTGGTATTAAATTCAATGTAATTTAAAACACTTCTTTAAACTAATTTTCATTATTAATTACAATTTATTCACAATCAAAACCCGCGATCTATGAGATTTGTATTACAATAAATGTACATAAAGCCAAGTCTAATCTAGTCTTTAATTTCCATTTCATTGGCTCTAATTTTTATTTTATTTTAAATTATAAAAGGATTATATGCTTATGGAAATTTCGTTAAGTTATAACCAGATTATTATGATTAGAAATGAAAAAAAAAGTGTCAGGAAGAAACATTAGAGCAGGTGTTTTCGAAAATGAGCGTTGGTTACTAAAATGGTTAACTTTGATCGACATGTCTAAGCTTCAGAAAAACTATAAAAATAAATTAGATAACATTATGTCAGACGACATAAAGGTTATGGAAATAATATTTTCATTAACAAATTTCTGACATGGCTCATAATTTGTCTGATAAACTTGAATTTTTATTATAGTAATATCAATAATTTTAATAATAACTATAATAAGGTTTTATTCATAGCGTTGACATTTATGAGAACAAATTATATATTTTTTCTCAAAATAGTTTTGATTATGGAAATTCTCAAGCCATAGACTTCTTTCCTTTCTCTCTGGAATGTATTCTAAATAATTTTTTTTAACATACATTAAATTGTTCAGTTTACAAAATAGCTCGGTAGATCATAATTTCTTTAATTTAAAGAAATAACTAGCTGTAAGTGGAATTCTGTCTTAAGGCAATTAGGGCATCGTGCCTTAAGGCAAATTGCTGGAACTTCCCGTACCAAAAATTATTATTTTTTTAAAAACGATTAACATTTTTGAAAAAATTTTACTTTGCAAAAACAAGATTTTTGAAAAACTATAAATTGGACAAAGAATTACTTTTTCTTGAAAAAAATTTTTTTTTAAAAAAAAAATTGTAAAAAAAAATTTTTTAATTTTTTTTTTTTTTTTTTAAAAAAATGTTTTTTTTATTTTGACATATTTTGAAAGATCTGAACTTTTTTTCAAAGCAATCGTACTGCCGCAACTGCATAGAAATATAAAGCGCGTAAGCGCCGTGTCCCTGTCTAACGGATAAACATTGGTACGGAACCCATAGGAATGTAAACAAAATTCATACTTATTGTTAAAATCTCTATAAAATATCTGATAATTTGATGTGCATATGTCTAATGATCATTTTTGACCGCAAAATGGCATTTTTTTTTTACTTTTTTCGTTAGATCTCCGAAACCGCTAGACCTGCCTTCATGAAAATTTGATCAATTCTTCACCTTGTCAATGCAAGTAAAATGTTTTTTGAACTATTAAAATCGAACGCTCCGTTCTCTTAAAAACTGAGTTACCGTTTTCGGCACTTTTTGCCCCGTATCTTCGGAACGGCTAGACCTGCCTTCGCCAAAAACTAATCAGCACGTCTCCTTATCAATACGAATCGAATGCTTTTTGAATTATTCAAATCGGTTGATCCGTGTTCCCGAAATCGTCGACGAAAATTTGTATCCGCACATACATACACACATACATACATACATACACACACACACACACACACACACACACATACATCCATTTTTTCTAAGGTATGCCAAAATGTTCAGAAACCTCTGAAACGTAAAGATATATAAAAATTTTCATTTTCGATTTTTTTGCGATTACTATAACTTACCCTACGGGAAGTTAAAAAAAATCTTGGGGTTTAAGATCATGTAGTTCTTAGTCCATATTCAGGTTTTTAATCACCAAGTAATAACAAATACTAAAATTTAGGATCTATACCTGAAGTAAAATAATGATCACTCTATACAAAATAATATGATTAGATTTATATTACGATACATAAATATTTTGCACATCAGTACTGAAGTATATACCCTAAGCTTGTATAATTCAGTGATTCGACACATTTCTAAATTTATTTAAACTGTTTGATCATTTGAAGTTCTGTGTAGCATTCATCTCCAAATTAATAGCCAATGTTCGGATACCCCAATTTTCAAAATCCGCATATGTCCTAATTTTCAAAATGTAGCAATTGTCCGAAATAATGATCCTAACATTATGAATACTTTACCACCAAAACGAATCGGCTTTAGAATTTTATGATATCCTGAATTTAAAAGTACTAAATTCCTTGTATCTACTGAAGAGTTACTATTAGTTTATTATATAAATAATGGTAAATAAATTTCATGCAACCTAATAACAAGAGTATTAACTAATATCTATTATTATTAATTAAGCTTTGCTTATGAATGAATAAATAAATAAATGTATCAATAGCAATTTTTAAATAATTATTTCAAATATAGTTGCAAGAAATTGAAATCAATTATAATAGCAGCAAATCTTTGGAACCTATTGAAACTAAAATTTTATGAAACGATTTACTAATTAACAGTAATAGTCACAAATTAAACAATAAAGCTTGGTATTATGCTTTATATAGTTACAAATTCTAAATGTGATGATTTTATTCCCCAAATGTATAATTTTTTGGAGAAATCATTTCATGTTATTTGCATTACTATCTATTTATTAATATATGAGGATGTTCAGTGATTGTTTTATTTACTTAACAGATGACTGTCAGAAGTCAACAAGTAATAATTCTTCCTCGTTTTGATTTAAATATATTTTAAAATTATTTTGGACTTAATTCTTTCAGCTTCAATGTCCCGAAAGCCCATTTTCACTTGATGTCACATTTGAGATTTGAAGTCTCTGGTGAAAATTTAATACTAATACTGATTGCTGATCGAACCAGAAACCAGTGATTGTTGAATAAGTTCTTTTCCCAAAGGCAGCTCTGATAATTAAATGTTTCTACGGAAACGTATATAACGATTTACAATGATTTTTTTCATAATTATAGATACATCAGCATAAAATTGACAACAAGTTTCAAAAAGTGTTTTTGTATTTCCAAATCCCCATTTTCCAAAAGTTACCATCGCATTTATATCAAAGTACTACTAGCACCAGTCGTACACCCTAATTTCCAAAAGCCGCCTAATGTAGCAATTGATCGAATTAACGTTGAAAGTCCGATATCATTGCATCTATTCCGTCAGAGTGCGAGTTAAAATAATAATACTGATTGTGAGAGAGTCCAAATTTGAGGTTATTTTAAATTGTTTGGGTCATTTCACATCGTCGGCATAATACACATTACACACGTAGTATTCGACTCGGCATTCGGTTTGATGTGTGTATAGAAGAGCGAACGCAAAGTAACGCCCATCAAGGATTGAGATGTCTGCATCAAAGAACATCTGCAACTCCGCCTATCGAATTATATTTGATCAGACGCTTCTACAACTTCGGATCAAACAGGTATGCTCAGGTATGAAGAAAGATCAGGATTGATCAACAGGTAAATGTAATATATGAGCTTGTTATTACCAATTTATCCTTATGGTATATGGTTGTTTATTCTTGAAAAAATTATTAAATTTATAAAGTGGACTCGCTTGTAGGTAAGCGGTTAAGAGCGACGGGACATGAATCAGAGGTCCCGGGTTCGATACCCACTTCGAGCAGCCTGTTGTCAGGCAGCAGTGACAACAATTTTTACTTGAAAATATAGACAGCAATATGTTTCCAAGTGAAAATAGCCCTTACCCGGCATTGCTGCACCAATAAAAAATCAGCCTTATTAGATTAATTGTAATAACAAAATCATCAAATATGGATGGATTAACCATTGGGTTACCATTTAAAACATACGAAGTAAAGAGAAGTTTCAGCCCAACAGCTCATAGGACGTAAAGTTCTGATTGCTGTTAATAAATTAAAAAAAAAAATTATAAAGTGGAAAATATTTCATCCACGCTTTAGCCTAAAAATTCAAAATCGATTTTAAAATTCAAAACTTATTTGAAAGATATTATTTGGGAGTCGGGCAGAATAATTATGGACAAAAGATTGGACGAGCCGTTTCTTTGTAACTAAATATTGAAAATATTTTTTGCGATAAAACTTTATTTTTATAGATATCATGGTCCTGAAAAACACAATAAAACTTTACAGCCCTACGGCAAGTAGTTTAGTTTTAAAAACTCATCAAAGTTTGAAAAAAATTATAGTCAAAATATGTGTCAAAAGTTGCTTTTGTGATGTCATAAGATTTAAACTAGGAATAATAAACTAAGGTGCCGATTCTGCCGCATAACAGAAAAATGTTATGACAAGGTCATGTTATGAAGAACTTTCCATACAAAATAATAACAAAAGCTATGTGGTTAGTGTGCAGTCAGGCGTATTTCTCACGTTGTCAGCTAGAAAGCCGCACAAATGTCAAAAAAATTATCTTAGATAGCAGGGTCTATCTGACTCAGCTCCATAACATGTATAAAACGCCTGAATGCGCGGTAAATACATGACATTTTGACAGTATTCAGTATGATTCAGTAGCATTATGCATAAAATATGTATTATGTATGCCATAACATTTTTCTGTTATGAGGCAGAATCGGTCCCTAAATTTTAGGACATGTAAATACACGTGTTTGTGCACTATAATTAATTTAATTACAGAAAATTTAAAAGTGTTTCAGAAAATTCAATTGGAAATCGCAATATTTTCATTTAATTGAAAGCGAAAACTTTATTTTCGAAATAAACAGTTGAAAACTTTATCTGAATATCTAAATCTCAATTTCGTTTGATTAAAATCAATTAAAATAGATTTGGAGAAGTTCGTGCAACTTTCTTTAAGGCAAAATGCCACTTTCAATTGATTTATTCTTTGTAACATGAATTGAGATACAATATATCTGTACTCATATATAAAATGTATATTATAGATCAATATTATTTCTATAAACAGTTTTTTATTTTAAAAGAAAAAATAAGTTTTATGTATATCAAATACATTTAATCAAATTGTTTAAAATTAATATTAGTTAGTGCATTTTATCATTTCAAACAAGAGTCAGTTCCAGTAAACTTGAAATTTTTTAAAACTGTACCTTGTAGCTTTAAAATTCATATAAATAATTTATAATTAACCCTAAAAATAAAGATCAAGATATTAATAGTTTATTAATAAAATTCAGTTTATTCACTCGAAATATTGATGGTAGCGCGGGGTTTCACAAGGTCGTATTGTAAGACCTCGTTATCAATTTTCTTTATAGTCCACTTGCCCTTTTCTTTTATTTACAACAATATTTAATAATAATATATAATTGAATATAATTATTGTACAATATAATGATTTATAAATTTAATTATATCATCTTTCACATCATTTAAATTAAATTTACTATTAGTATCAAATGCTTTACACAACTGTGTTGATTCGAATTTTTATCGGGTGATTGGTTTAAAATATTCGGAAAAAGTAATTGAAATTCATTGAATTTATTATAATAGTATAATATTATAACAATGAAGAATCTTTATTATTATAATATTATAATGGTCATGTTCTCGAAATCACCTATACAATTTTTATACAGAAAAGAATTGATACCATCTGTTTATCCCATCGCTTAAGGCTGTTTCAATTACGAAAGTAATATTAGATTATTAAAAATAATAATATTGAATACTTTTACTCTGCAGTCGACAATTTATTATGTATACAAATCATAACGTGTTTTTTATATAATTATTTGCTAATTAAATAAAGTAACCTGGTAAGAGTAGAGCAGAACTATTTCACAATATTATAAAAAACTACGAGTCTGTTTAAATAATAGTATCAATTATGAGTGAAATATATGCAATTCTTTTCCGCTTAATATTTAGAATTAATGGAATTTATTACAATTACAATATTTGAAAAGTTTAATGCTTATTAAATATTAAAATTTAATTTTTAATTTATATTTTGGCCCGAATTACACAATTGTTTATCCTAACTAAAATACACAATAATAAATCAAAAAAAGTTTGTGAATACAAAATATTTCATATTTTGGAAATTGGCTTCAAAGCTGGCTTTGTTTTATAAGATCATTTGATGTATGTATGAATTTCTTCCTATGTTGAGAAGCACTGGCGTGAATCGCTTCATTTTCAAGAAACCCATTGTAAATTATACGTTAAAATTTTACATAAAAACATGGATGCGCCGAAACATCCATCCATTCGCAGGGCTAAAGAACTACCAAATTTGATATATGATGTCGGCGGTTTTATTATATTTTATTATAATACACACGCGATAACCAAAAACTCAATTCTTCAATTCTTATTCAGCAGGAATCTATTATGTGGCAAAATTTGTATTGTTAAATTGCTACCGAACATTTCGAGAATAAGAAAGGAAGATCTTTCTAATAAAGAAATAAAAGTCGATGCACGTGTCAAGGAATCTCATATTGCGCGTTGATGATTTATTATTTAATGTACTCGTAATATTGTGGCTTTTCGTTATTTTGTTAGAAAACCGACGGCCAGGCACATTCAATTTGCAATCTTACATTTTATAAAAATTTGTGTAGAAACGGATTTACTTATAAACCAAAAAATTAAGGGTGGAAATCAAGTTAAAAATCAGTATCCTCAAAAAAGTAAACTAAATTCAAAGCTAGTGGGGTGCATGGCATCGTGCCTTAAGGCAAATTACTGAAACTTCCCGTACCGTAATTAAAAATCTTGGTGCGGAACCCCAAAAAAATTTACACAATATCTGTACACATTATTAAAATCTATATAAAATATCTGATAATTTGATGTACATATATGTCAAATGCACGTTTTTGACCGCCAAATGATATTTTTAATGTATTTTCATTGAGAGTCAATAACCTGCCTGCCTTTTGGACCTTCCTCCCAAAAATTTAATTAGTTATTAATCTTGTCAATACAAGTAAAATGTTCTCTGAATTATTAAAATCGGACGCTCCGTACTCTTAAAAACTGAGTTACCGTTTTTGGCACTTTTTGCCCCGTATCTTCGGAACGGCTGGACCTGCCTTCGCCAAAAACTAATCAGCACGTTTAATTATCAATACGAATCGAATGGTTTTTGAATTATTCAAATGGGTTGATTGTCGACAAAAATTTGTATCCGCCCACACACACTCATACACACACACATACACACACACACATAAATCCACTTTTTCTAAGGTATGCCAAAATATTCAGAAACCTTTGGAACGTAAAGAAATGTAAAAATTTTCAATTTTGATTGTTGGACGATTACAATCACTTACCCTACGGGAAGTTAATATATTCATTTTTTCAATCAAATTATATTAATAGATGATTAATAGTTAATCTAATTTTGCTGATGAATATTTCTTACAAAATACTAGATCCAAGTAATTGTGTGTACCCAAGAAATTAGTATTTTGCATTGGTTGAATAGTGTAGCAAACATTTAGTAAAAACATTTTAAAATTAAAACTAAAACAGTCGATCTCTTTGCGGCCTGACTGTTTCTTTTTATCCTGTCTATGAAGTGAAATAATTCATATGACAAGTTTTAGAAAAATAGCACAAACATGTTTCACTAATTAGGAATTAATTACGATTTTTACTGAACATATTTTGATATTTGCCTATTTGATATGTGTTATGATGTAATTTATTTGGCTTCATCAGGCAGTGTAATTACTGAAAATCAAATTGGACCTTTGTGGCCAAGTCTACCCTATATATATTTCCAAAATTCCTGAACAAGTTTTCAACAACACAGAGAACATAACGATAATTAAAATCTACATCAATATAATGAGTATATGTATATATTTCTCAATCACTTTCATGTATCACGTATGCATTATAAAACTTATTAAAATAAGTTTTAAATTCATGTTATTACTCTGTCGAGATCACATTAATCATATTGATGAACCAATTTGTTACTGATCTGGATTGACTGATCTAGGTTGTATTGGATCTAGATCTTGAAATGAGCAAGTCATTAATTGATACATAACCAGTTTTTAGTATTACATTGCATACCTTCAGGTGTTCAGGGTATTAAATTATTATTTATACCATGTTATTAGATTTTTATCAGATTCGTATATATATATATGATTAATTTGTTTTGTGATGTATGTGCAATGTATAAAAATGTTTAAAAATATCATAGAAAGTAACAATAAACGTTAAGAAAAGATTTGTTAACAAGTTAGTTATTCACAATAAATATTTCTGCAACAAAAAACGTCGATGTTTTTTATTATTTTTCTAAGATTTGTCATCTGATTTTTTTCACCTCTTAGGCGGGATAAAAAGAAAAAGTACTAAGCGATTTTTTTACTGAACTTAATTTTAAACAAATAATGAAATCATAATATATTTATGAATCATAATAAACATAATTGAAAAATAAAAATAATCAAATATTAGACAATAAACGAATATAAAATCAATAATGCTGGATAAAATTTGAGTTTTTATTTGATTAATCAAAATATGAACATAAAAATTTTAATCCACTAGGAATTGTCTTAAATACGCATTTTTTAGACATAACTTTCATTGTAATTTTTTATATATAACATCGTTAGAGCATTTACCTATCTACATTAATTTATATAATACTAGACATTCTATATGTTTATTAAAGTTTTATTGATTTTGATTAATTTTTACTAGACGGCTTTCTATATGTTTACTGAAATTTTACCATATTGATTTTTTAAATGCCTCATATTCATTTTATATTTTAAAAAGTCTACTAATTTTGTCAAATATTTTTTTTTTGGATAACAGTTCCACCGATCTATTTTCACATCAAACATTTTTTATCTTTTTGCAAGAAATACACGTATTTAATATTATTTCAAATATTGTCTTAATATCGTAAATAAGCATTAATTTTGTGAATAATTCTGTAAAATCGTGCAGAAATCAGGCTTCAAAATAATTATATAAGCATGAACTTTTTAGATCTTACCTTAATTATTAATCAATCTTCAAGCACAATCCATTGTTATTTTGTATAAGTAAATTATGAAATAATAATTGCACTTACAGATATAATCTATTATCATTGCTTTCTGACTAAAATCACAATTTTATTGCAATTTCCACCATATATTAAACTATTTTTCAATTTTACACATATGTTAAATTGTACAACAAACAAGTAATCACTGACACTATTTGTTTTTTTCCTATTGTACTTATTTTTTGAAGAATTTTCATCAAAAACATATATAAGGTGTCTAATATAGTTATTTATTAATAAATACAAGTAATTTATTTATTACTTAAAATTGTTTATTTATTTATTGAGATTAATTTACTTATTTATTTATTAATAATTTACTTATTTATTAAATTAATAATATTTAAAATTATCTTAGATGTGAACTCGTACTGTTCCTATGCACTTCCAAAGAACAAATGTCCATTATTTTGAAATAACGATTGCAAATAACGCTCTAACAATTAAAAATGCAACGTAATACCTGTTCTATGTCACAATGTCTTATCTAATAAAATTTATATAATATAAATTTAATAATAGTTAGGAAAATTACCAGAAGTCTTACCTTTGACCGACAATCCATACTCGATTCAGGGCTTACAATTTTATAAATATTTTCAAGGTATACAAAAATGTGAAAACAATATTACTTTTGTATTTTACTTTTTAGAAGAAACAATATAAATATTACACCAGCAATGAATAAAAGCGTTTATTTCTAAAAACCACAAGGTACTTATTTACGTCTACAACCGAAAACATCTTCATTATTTAGATATACAAAAGACATATAATTTCAACAAAATTCAACAATAAAACATCATCTGTCCTTATTTATTATACCTATATTTTCTCAATATTAATATCTTTGTTACCTGTAATATATACAGTTATAAAAACAGATTTTTATCGCATCGTACATCAATTAAAACAAACTGAACCTATAGGCATATATACAAGTATATTTTCGAAACGTTGGCGAATACATATAATTAAATATTTAATTACAAGGTTCGATAATAACAAACTGAAAACCTCCAATATCTCGATTAAACAGTGGCGGTTTCAAAGTCAAACATGGGTTGTCTTTTATAAATAACTAATATAGAGTTTGATTAAAACTCTAATTAAATCATTATGCAATTTAAATTATTAATATATTTACAAATTACATAATTTACACTTAAATAAATAAAACTTAGCTCCTTCAGATTATATTATCACTAGTATATAGTGATTTAGTCGTAATGACACGTAATATTTAAATAACAACAATCGACTTGTCGCTAAATAATTTAATTTGTTCCAAATATTTCTGTTATTTTATTACTTCATAAAACCAATTCATATCATTGTCAATAATTGGATGTTTTGACTCTAATTAATCAAAAAAATAAATAGTCAAGTTATCCAAGAATTAACCAGTAACCAAATCTTCTTTACTTACCACACACTCACAAATATTAATTCATTTTATATAAATTTAAATTTAATTTGTTAACTAATTACTCTCACATAATTGGAGGTGTTTTATAAGAAACCTTAACTTGCAGAACCGCCAAGTTCGTCTTCATATTGTTTCCTGAAACAGTCACCAACTGGGAAGAAATCCCAGCACCTTTGTTGGTACATGTTCCAGACAAAGGTCTCTTGACCCGTGTACTCGGTGTCTGGTTTGTTGATCAGATGCATCAGGAAGAACCTGAAAAGATGATAAAATTAATCAAATATTGTTCAATAAGTTAATGAAATTCGTTATAAAGTTGTGTGCCTTAAGGCAAACTGCTGGAACTTTCCATACTAGAATTAATTATTCGAGAAAAAATCAATGATCAATAAATATTGATCAATGATTAATAACAATTATTTTAAAAAGTTAATTATAAATACTATATATTTTATCGCTCATATATTACACCGCGACAATCTTATCGCATAGAATACACTTGAGAATGTTTACATTAGCAAGAGATATCGAATGAATCAGAGGATATAATTTAAACGATTAGAATAACGCATATGAAATATATACCTTTTTTTTAATTTTATTTGAACAGCGATCAGAACTTATGGGTTCTATGAGCTGTTGTGATTAATATCTTTCAAACTACGTTTGTTTTATTACAGATGGCAACCCAAACAGTTGTCACATCTCTGTATGATAAATTTTTATTACAATCTCTGTAATAGGGCAAGTATGGTGCAACAATGCCGGGTGAGGGCTATTTTCACTTGGAAACATATTGCTATTTATATTTCCAAGTGAAAATTGTTGTCACTGCTGCCTGACAACAGGCTGCTCAAAGTGGGTATCGAACCCGGGACCTCTGAAACAAGTCCCGTCGCTCTTAACCGCTTACCTACGGGCGAGCCCATATACCTTTTTAAAATATATTTAAAATTCGAAGTATAAATTTAAATTTAAGGTATAAAACCATGTATATCTTTGAAAATTAAAAAAAAATGTTTTTTGAAAATTTTGGTATTTGTTTGAACCTTACAAGTAAACTTTAAAAATATAAAATCTTGATACGTAATCCAAAAAATTGTAACAAAATTAGTACTCATTTTTTAAATTTCTTTAAAATATCTGATAAATTGATGAACATAAGTCTTATAATCATTTTTGAAAGCCAACTACCATTTTTTTCACTTTTTTCTTCTATATCTCCAAAACCGCAAGACCTGCCTTTTCAAAAATTTAATCTTCATTCTGTCAATGCAAGCAACATGTTATTTGAATCATTCAAATTGAACGCACCGTTATCTAAAAAACTGAATTACGGTTTTTGGCACTTTTTACACCATATCTTCAAAACAGCGAGACCTATCTTCACCAAAAACTAATCAGCACGTCTTCCCATTAATAGGAATCGAATGTTTTTTGAATCATTCAAATCGGTTGATCCGTGCGCCCGAAATGGTGGCGATAAATTGTATCCACACACATCCTTTTTTTCTAAGGTTTACCAAAATGTCCAGAAAAAATTAAAATGTAAAGATATGCAAAAAAATTTATTTTCGATTTCTTGCGATTACTATAACTTACCCTACGGGAAGTTAATAAAAAATAGTTGGTATAAGATTTTTGTATGAGAAAAAATTTACACTAGCTCTCACTATATTTTAAATTGTAAATACTTATGTAATAAGTGATAAGAGGCCAATTTTAAATTTTATCAGATTATACAATTTTAGTTGAGTAGGATTAGTATTATATTTTGATATAAAAATATTTTGTTCAAATAAATTAATATTTAATTGATTTTTTCAAAATACTTACATATAATTTGCAAGATTATGTTCCTGCTGCACGTGCGTGTCGAACCCATGCGGCACCTAAAAATGAACAGAAATATAATGTTTATATTTTTTATCATAATTATTTATTTAGTTTTAAATTTTCCAGACTTTTAAATTGAAACGAGTACACAAATACGAAATATTATTATCATTTATTAATAAAAATTCTATTTCTGTAAATATTCAAATTGAGATTGATTATAATTTACATAGCAAAAAATAGATTAATATTTTGAATTATTGTGATGATATATATATATATATATATATATATATATATACATTAACAATTATAAAAATACACGCACAATATTTTTATTTGAATTTTTTTGCCTTTTTCACAAACATTATTAAATAACGTTAAGGTTAAAAATATTTCGATATTATGGTTGTCTCGCCATGATTAGTATAAATTATTATTTTAATTCACGATGTTTATATAAATATATAATTCCTAAACAAATATATTTTTAACTGAAAACAGTCCTTTCTAAAATTGTTGCAAAAAGTTAAAATAACTTAATAATGGGAAAAGTAAAGTCTTGCACCTAATATCATTGGATTGCTATTAAATAGCCATTAGTTTGATATTGATATCAAAGAGATGGGTGTGCATTGAATTCTATTAAATTTTGTATTATTTACATCATCTTTACATTGTTTACTATAAATTAATATTTAAAAAAAAACTATCACTGAATAAATTTATGTAAATTTTAAAATAAAATTCAAAACACTTATAATGGACAGGGTTATGAATGACATAATGGGCAGGATTAGACTTAGCGTCATATAATACAATATTTTAAGTATAAATAAATTTGAAAATATGTGTTTATTGCAATTGCAATAATGTATAGAAATAAATCGTTTAACAAATATTTGACTTTTTTTATTATATTTACCTTATCAAAGTAATCCTTCCCTATACCACAAATGAAGCAATTACTCTCCATATCTTCTTTGACGCTTTCCAGCTGATCACGAAGCTCACCAAAAGCATCGATGATCAAACCTAAAATAGATATCATATATATTTATATTAAAAATTTTTAAATTACCATTTTATTTATCAGCAATCAGATTAACTGTATAATATATAAGTTCAAGACAGGCCATTGAAAAATAAACGATAAAAAAAGAAATGATGCAAGAAAAGCCGAAAATAAACAATTGTCTTGAAAATAAAAATTTCACACTTACTCATTTCAGCTACTATAAATATTTTTAGATCATTGAAAAAAATGCATAGATTTTTAAATAATAAATAGATTTCTCAACTCTTTGGGAGAAAAATTTTATCCTTGTATGATATCCTATTCAATTATTGTGAGATACATTTTTTATTAAATTTGTATAAAATATATTATTATAAATATGAAGCGTATTATAATTTTCTTTATAGAAATCGGAAGCGCCATACATAACTAATATGCAATTAAAAACCTGTATACAAATTAGTGGACAATTATTTTCTATCATCAGATAATTATTATTTTGCCTCATCCGTTAATTTATGTACAGAATCTAATCATTTAAAATAATTATGATGTGGAAACTAATACAGTTTGTTTTTTACACATGAGAACACGACTAATTAAAATAACGTTAAAATTATTAGAGCATGTATAAAAAATTCAGTTGGAAGCTGGCCAATAACACAATATATATATATATATATATATATATATATATATTTATATATTAAATTTTATATATATATATATATATATATATATATAATGAAAAATAACCAATGTGAAATCAATTTTATTAATAAAATTATTTAACTTCAATTTTTTATGCAAGGTTATTAAATCTGGAGTACCACAAAGAAGCATCCTTGGTCCAATACTTGTATGTAAATAACTTTTAAGAAACCTTGGATGGTCTTTTAATATAAAATATCACGCAAATTATTTAGTTATTTTAATTAAGAGTTTAGTAACATAAGTTAGTCTATTTTAATGTTATGGATATTGATCAGCTCCTCTTTTAATTCGCATGCAGCCACCATATGGATGAATTTAATTTGAATTTAAATATTATAATGAATGTTTCATATGATTGCTTTTAGAACAAAGACCTTATAATCATAGATATATTAATTTCTCACCTTGAATGATAGCCAGCAAGATAACAATGACGAAGAAGAAAAATGTAATATCGAACATGATACGGTACACTTCGTAATCGTCACCATCTGGTGGTTCGATTTCATCTCCGATACCACCACCGGCTCTCACACCCTTATACAAGTGGAACACGAAACACTGGGAAATTATAAAAAATACATAAATTAATACGATACCTATTTATTTTTTTAGTTGATTATTTATTTCATGATTCACACGTTATAAAATTGGTGAGATATAGAATAGCTATGGGAATATTATGTCCTTTTTTGTCTCCCTTTTCTGAAAAGCCTAATGGTGTGTGATTTTATATAAAATGCTCATGTTTATGTTAAATTATAATAGAAAATTATATATATTTATTATTTCCTATATATTTTTGTTTAAATTACTAATATATAATATTATTATTACCGTCATCATGTCATGACACTTTTTGTCAACTTCCTCGTCTTCTTCCTGTACATAGAACTTTCTGAAGAAGTTGAAGGCAATTACAGTATAAATATATACTATGATGGTCAGCAACATCACGGTCAAAACGAGCTGAAAGAAATAAATTAGATTTAATATAAATATTCAATTGCAAAATCTTATATATAAAAATGAATCGTAAAATGTGTTGGTAACAACGCCTGGTCCAATTTGGCCAATTCTTTTTTTAAAATGTTTGTTGAAGTCCAAGGATGGTTCTTACGGCGAGATAAAATCGAATAATTGCCGGGAAAACCCTAAAAACAGCCCTTGTCTTTTTCACATACAAACGTTATCTAACTAAAACTTAGAATCAATTTGAGCTTTGTTGCTATCATATTAAATTACAAGCACTCACTGTATACTTCGGATTTTGATAAATTTTTCGGAAGTTTGTTAAGGAAATTTTCTATTATGTATGTGATTATAAAGTACTGGGATGAATGTGCAATATTGCAGAAATAAATGGAAAAAGTTGCAAAAAACGACATGCCATTGTTTGCATTGAAAACAAATGAAAACTATCATCTGCCAAAAATTTCAATTCACTTATGAACCTAGAAAATATTAGAATATGTATTATGTATAATAAATTCATGATTTAAAAAAATGTCATGTCTACATTATTATTGCCAAAAAGCAGCTGAGATGTGCCAGAAATTTAATATAAAATACAGTGTATGTATGGCAGATTGAATGATACACATATGAACAGGATAATTCACTTAAAATATGAAATTAAGTATTAATCAAGGCCGGCCCTACATTTAATGCGCTGCATGCGAAAAATACGAGCGCACGCCTTAGGGGGCGCCAACACAAGATTCGGATATTAAATTTTCAATATAGTTTTTTTTTCAATATATAATTACTTTGCATCTTTTACTAATCTATCCACAATTTTTTTAAAATTCGTAAAAATTTCACTTTATAACAACAAATGGGAAAGTAAAGATGAATACATACAATTCATCCATCACGATATCGATTAGGAGAAGTTTAAGATGCAATTTTGGATATCATAAATAATAAAAAATTAATTTAATTTAATCCAACATGAAGTACCAGTGTTATGTTATGGTTGTGGTTATGTTATATCGTTTAAAACACTTCAGTTTCCAATATAGTGTGGGAATTGAGACTCATCATTTTATTTAATCAGTTTAATTTAACATCGCTCATATTATAAATGTATATGCATTTTGGCATAAAGATATTTGTATATTATATTAAAAAATTGTAGACATGGGTACAGGACAACGTCTATCGGGTTATCTAGTTAGTAATCAAATAGTTGCAAAATAATAAACTTTTATTGTAATCTGCTCTTAGACAAAATTTTAAACCATTCCATAAATATTCGAACCAATTTGTAACTATCATTTTGTGAGTTTAGAAATATTTTGCTTTGCACATATAAATAATGCTAGTTTCCCAAAAGTAAGTTTCACGCAGAGTAGCAACCACATATTACCAAAATTTCGAATAAAAATATAATAGATCCTTTCATTCAATTACCTGTTTCCCGTTGTGCGTTACTGATTGCAAAATGGTACGGAGCGTCTTGAAACCGACGGCAACGTCCAATAAATGTGCCGCAAAAAAGAAGTTATTGAAGTTGCCAAGAATTGAGAATGTGAAGTACCACAATGAGTACAGGAAAGAATTGTCCGTGATGGTGACGCCGGCTTGCCAAACTTGGTAACGCCAGTCGATGTTCCAAATGCTGAGGAAATTGAAGTAGATGATCATTAAATGAGAAATCAGAATTAGGGAAAATTATTACATAAAATCAAGATATTCACATTTAAAATTAATTAGGAATTTTTATTTTTACTTGAAAACATATTTTTGTCTACATTTTTAAGTAAAAACTGATATCATTGTTGCAAGATCGAAATATTAAACCATTTGTGATAGTAATAAATAATAATAATCAATATTATTATTCACAATCTAAGCTATACGAACTACATCAGCAAACAAAAAGTAATTTTGTTTTTGTCAAATTTATCACTGTCATAATTATTTACGATATACAACAAAGAACAAACTGTATCATATAATATAAAAATATAATAACGTTTGATGTTAAATTAAAATTTTCATCCACAAGACATTAATAAACAGAAATAAAAAATAAAATATATAATATGACTAGTGAAGCGCATGGCATCGTGCCTTAAGGCAAATTGCTGGAACTTCCCGTACCAAAAATTATTATTTTTTTAAAAAGATTATGAGAAACTATAAAATTAAAAAGATTTTGAGAAACTATAAATTTGACAAAAAATTGTGACAATTGTTTTCTTTATTTTGACATATTTTGGAAATTCTGAACTTTTTTTAAAGCAATCGTACTGCTTTAACTGCATAGAGACGAAATGTCAAAGCGCGTAAGCGCCGCGTCGCCGTCTGACGGATAAACATTGGTACGGAAGCCATAGGAATGTAAACAAAATGTATACTTATTATTAAAATCTCTGTAAAATATCTGATAATTTGATGTGCATATGTCTAATGATCATTTTTGACCGCCAAATGGCATTTTTTTTTACTTTTTTCACTAGATATCCGAAACCGCTAGACCTGCCTTTATGAAAATTTGATCAATTCTTTATCTTTTCAATACAAGTAAAATGTTTATTGAATTATTAAAATCGGACGCTCCGTTCTCTTAAAAACCCAGTTACCATTTTTGGCACTTTTTGCCTCGTATTTTCGAAATGGCTAGACCTGCCTTTCCCAAAAACTAATCAGCGCGTCTCCTTATCAATACGAATCGAATGTTTTTTGAATTATTTAAATCGCTTCATCAGTGTTCCCGAAATCGTCGACGAAAATTTGTATCCGCACACGCATACACACACATACATCCATTTTTTCTAAAGTATGCCACAATGTTCGAAAGGTTTTAAAACGTAAAGATATATAAAAATTTTCATTTTTGATTTTTGAAGGTTTTGAAACGTAAAGATATATAAAAATTTTCATTTTCGATTTTTTTGCGATTACTATAACTTGCCCTACGAAAAGTTAAAAATTACGAGCATAATTTAAAAGTACTAATGTCTCTAAAACATATATTCCATACTATTACCGCCTAAAATTTTATTTATTTGATAGCATGATACAATATTTTCGAACCTCTGGCATATATGTAGTAATACTTATTGTATTCTGATATAACAAGTAAACAGTTTAGTCATTGCATTTATCGGTAAATCCTTTACATCAGTTGGACATAAAATTTTGTAGACAAACTCATTGTGCTTGGAAGTTTTTGACAATACTTACAAATATATGAGACCACCGCCTTCTTCACTCTCCTGCTGAGAAAAGGAAGATTTCTCCATGCCCAACAAATTGGAAATAGAATCAAAATCGTAAGTTTCACTGTACTTCTGCCTAACTTTCTTTTTTACAAATTTGTCCCAGTAGTTAACTGGGAAAGATCTAAAAAAAATATAATTATATGACATTCAATATTAATTACAGCTAAATATTTAAGCATTATTCATAACAATTCCTAAAATCTTATAATATATTCTAGATTAAGATATTTTTAAAATATAATATTTTGAAAATAATGTAACTATTTTTTAAATTTAATAAAATACTAACTTGGCAGATATAACAAGCTTATCCCAATGCGATTTTATATCATCATCTTCAGGTTGTTCTGCAATATACAATCCTTCGAATTCCAGTCTACGGGCAATTTCTTTTTCTCGTTTAAAGATGGCAAGTGGAACCTGCAAAAATAAATATTTATCAGAACATATCATTTTTATAAAATATGTCATTTTTACCTTGAGATGATAATAAGCAATCAACATGGCTAAAGAAACAATACTATGGAGCATAGCAGCCAGTCTCATAACATGAGCCATATAAAAGAAATCTTCATTAACATGCACTAGTTCCAATGGATCGTCCTCTTCCTCTTCAGAACCATCACCAAAGTCACCTGAACCTGATAATATAAAATCTGTGGTAAAAAACCATACAAAAATTAATTTTTCGATAAATCTACAAAAATAAATGTTTATTCTGGAATTATTATCTAGAACAATGATATATACTAGTAATAAAACTATAGAAATTACATATATTGATACTATTGATAGGCTTATAGATTACATATATAAGTAAAAAAATTATAGAAACTACATATATCGATAGTTAAAGTATATACTTATTACATTTCTATTTATATTTTTTTTGCTTAAATTTTTTATTGCTGAAATAGACTAATGAGATATTTTCCTTCAAACGGCAAAATTAATGCTCATAAAAACTCTTCAAGGCAATAACATAAGGCATTTTTCCCACATTGATAATTATCTTGTATTTATTACAGGTCAATATAAGGGTAGTTAAGGGGTTGTACATACTTTTATTGCCCCATTTTTGAGAAATACGTTGTAAAAATACTACTGATGCTAGATTACCCTCTCGTGTCACAATTTTATTCTTATTTAGGATAAGATTTATGACGTTGAGGGTAATAAATATCCAATTAATTAGGAATTTAGAAAAAATGAACTTGTAAGTTGCTTTGAAATGTAGCAAGTGAAAAAAAGTATAATATTTGTTACATTTTTCATAATTTTACGACTTTGTTAACAAGTTTTAAATGTCCAATTAATATGATATTTTTGTAAAATTTTAAGGATATAAATTCAACAG
>NW_020537758.1:48131874-48145938 GCF_003426905.1 Ctenocephalides felis
ATTTTCATCTTCCATTACGCCCGATTAAAAAAATACTTAATTTGGATTGAATTCCTTCATCGAATATAGAATCATCATTATCGAATTTATTTTCAATTTTTCATCCCTAAAATATGTTTTTATATACGCGTCGGAGAATTTTGAGGTTTTCTGTAATTGTGGTTTTAATTTTCTAGGATATCAGAGCATTGTGCAATCCAGACAATGTGTGGACGCTGGAGTAGTCCGATGATGCAGGTTTTTTAAGTTTTTTTTCTTCAGAGAAAGCTTGTTTGTTACGATTTTCGAACATTTGTATCTTTGTATTCTTTTATTGGATGTTTTTGAAGTGTTTAACGTAGCATAGATAACACAACCTGATGGTATTAGAGTTTGATTATGTTGTTAAATGGTATTTTGTATTCGTTTAGAATAGAAAATGAGGTGTGAAATAAAAGATACAGATTCACATATGGGTAGCCACATATTGATAAACACATTTAAATACACACACACACACACACACACACATATATATATATATATATATATATATATATTATATGTATATATACAATTTTTCTAGTAGCAATGTTTCTCTGATAGCACACTAGCATTAATGTCGTTTTAATTGATATTTGTTTTTGGAATTATTCATTGTAGAAAAAAAAGCTGTGTATTTTTATATCATATATAGTTGTTACAATATACAATGCAAATGAAGGTTAAAATGTTCCAGTTTCAATTTCCTTCTCGGACAGCTTAATATCAAGCAGTAGTAATTCACATCAAGCAATAAGATGTCAAGTGAAAATCGTCTTACAAGACGTTGCTGCAAATATCTTACATCATTATTAGACATATTCAATAATAATCACTTCACAAAGGAGATGGACAACCACTGGGTTGCCTTCTCATAATACTTGGTTATATGAAATTACATCACAAAAACTAAAAGAATACTAAGAATTATTCCGATTACAGTTAAAAAAAGTTGCATTATAAAATATTTATTTATTTGAAATTTATTAAATATATAGCCCACAGATTTCTTCCAAGAGGACTCAAAAATACAATTATTTTACATAATAAATAACAATTAAAATATATAAAAAATTACAATATATTATTATTTAGCATAAAATACTTAACATAAAATTACATAAAATACAGAATGTAACAATATTATTTGTTTACAGAATAAGATAAAATAATGAGATATTTGAAAAGAAAATAAAAATGTTAACTTGTGCAGATGGAGATTATTTGATTAGGTGAAGTGTTGTAAATATCTATTTCTTTATTAATTATGTTAAAGTTAGAGAACATAGGAAAAATAGTAACATAAATATTAATATTTTATATAGTAAAAAATTTATGTTAGTTAAAAAAATAATTCCTCTCAAACACGTTTTGTAAAGATTTTGCAAAAATACGTAAAACTATAATAAAATAGTAAGAGTAAAACTTGTCCAAAAGAAATATTGCAACAAGTTTTCTTAACTTTTACATTGTACATTTTTATAAATTATTGTATGTAATGATAATATATTGCTTGTGATATTTCTTGGGTAGTAGATATATTAATGCAAATATTTTTCATTTATTTTCTTAGAAGTCCTCTCTAAAGCGTTTAGTCATCTACTTTTCTTTATATTTTTTCATACAAAGTTTGGATTATTAAAATTTCAACAAATCGTATTCTTATTACTAGATCCCAATAAGTTGATTATCACCACTAATTGATATAATTTTTTTTGTTTATATTATTTTGAGGAAAAACGATTTTTACATTCGAAATTTTTAGTTTCAAAGCATACTTTATCCTTAAAATTACTAATATAATTTTTATTATTTGTGAAAATATTAATAACACTTACTGGTATTTTATAATATTTTTATTATTTTTAGTATTTGCCGTAGAAATTTATTAAAAACGACATATTTACTATGTAATATTAGAAACAAGCATAATCCCTAGAAAGCTTTTTAAATGAAAGGCTGCATCTGTTTTAATTTTGAGTAAAAGTTTTTTTTAACAAATACCTATTTTTAGATAATTTTTGTGTAGTATGTAGAACATCTGCATATTTAGAATAAATTGACATCTATTTTTCAAGGAAATATTATTTAAACAGCAAATATTTCTTGGTCAATTTTATACACTAAATTTTCACAAATCAATTTTTAAAAATGAGATAGAAAAATATTTTTGTACAACGGTATGACCGGGTTCCAATTATGCATTTTTACGTCGAACCCTAAAATCAGAAGCCAACCTAATAATTCATTAATATCTACCAATCATTTACCATCTTTTTTTTGTCAACCTTCAACAAGGTATAATTCCATTTCCTCTAGCAAATATAATTTTCAACCGTCTGCTCGAACCTATTTATTCTTAAAAGCAATTTCCAGTTAACCAGAGCACAGCAGTCAAATTTGTTAGTCCAATTATACAAAAAAGTCTTGCTCTGAAATAATAAAGCAATTACCCGCGTGTAATTTAGAGATTCAGAGAAAAACGAAATTAGCCCAGAGAAAAAAATACAGTTTTTTTGGATATTCTGTGAGAGCACGCCTTTACAGAGGAACCGAACCTTAATTAGACAAAAGAAGTATTTGAGAACATTTGTAAGACAATCAATATTAGAAAATACATCAAATTTATTGCATATTTTTTATCTAAGTTCCAATTTATGACTTGATAAAAAAACGTCCTCAACATTGGAACAAACACCAAGAAAAATCATGTTTTTTTTTAATATTAGTCGATAAATAATTTATAATTTTTGAAATAAAACTTCTTTAGGCGCGCCTAGGGTGTAAATCCGTACGGAAGTGCGGAACGCAACGGAAGTGCGTTACGGCAGATAAGATAAGATAAGAGACGAGTGCTAATGATTCGTCATTCATCGTTGTATACGTACAGGCGTCAACGTTGTAGCGTTACCGATATCAACAAGGAATTCGGCATACATAAATAAACACTTTAAAGTTACATTGTAGTACAAATCTTGATTTAATGAAAAATTCCTGAATCAGACGAATATTTTACCCCGTCCCCCGTGCATAATTATAATGAAAATAATAAAACAAATGCAGCATTTGCGCCGTGTATGAAACATAAGTTTATTGAAATAATTTCTATATTATTAGTAGTTTCTGTAATTCTTTGAAGTTATTGAAATGGAAAATATTTTTTAGGCAAAACAGATACTGCAGCCAGCGAAAAGTAAAAAAAATATTATCAGTCAATAAATGTATGTTAATTTTAATTACATGAAGTTCTTTAAACACAATTATTACATGATGAGTGAAGTTGCAGAAACAATATTTTTTAGGTGTTGTTTAACATAATTCACTGTGTGAACGAATATTATAGAATTTATTAATCAACAATACTTCATTTCTCTAATGAAGGTTCATTTCTAAATGCTAATTACAATGACAAACCGATCATGTCATGTTTGAAGTATGACTTTAATTACATTATTGTTTTTCAATATTATACATATTTTTAATGCAATTATAAATATATAATTTATAATTTATCATTATATAAATGTGTATAATGGTTGACATTATTAAGTATGTGCATCACGAGTGTTACCATATTACTAATGAACATAATTCAAAATTGTTGTATGATGCATTTATTTTTACTTAAATGCCATCTTGTACAGTAGCAAAAAAGTTTTACTTCAATCGTGTGTAAACCTTACGCGCACTCTGTTTTCTTATTTGGAAGTAAAATATAAAAAAATAGTCAATCCAACTAAATAACAATATTACTTTTTTATTTATAATGTAGCTAAAGAATTCATTAATCCATTTTAATTGTTTGTGGCAACCGAAACGCTTGAAGAGTAAATGCGAAGATTGAAATTAATTTGCGGCATGTTTAATTTATTTTATTTTGCAAATGAAAATGTCAAGTGTTTCAAGAGTTGCAATTAATGACATCCTAAATTTAGCATCTGGACCATTTAAGAACGTTAGACGAGCCGCCACAAAATGATTTTCACTTTTGCCAAAGAACAGCTGGTTCATATGACCACGTAAAAACTAGAAAAGTACTTGTACCAAATGAATTCTGCCAAGAACTGATCAAAACATTATTTTTTATTTTCAAAATAAGCGGTGTAATATTTCAGTTTGAGCTTTAATATTTATAAAATTCATTTTGTAATTTTAATCATACTAGATTTATTGATACAAAAGGAAACTTATTCTTCCAAAAATACCACTTGCTAATTTTATATTGTCTCGTCATTTTGAGTTATCCTGAATCGTTTGATACAAAAAACTGATTAATAATACATTTTTTTGTGAATTTGTGAAACAAAATACTATCCTTTATCGACGTTTCTTCGAGAACTACTGCAAGGATTCCAAAAATTTAAAAGCCTTTTGATAAAACTTGCTGAAAACTTTTATTTAAAATCGGTAGAGACATTTTTTCAAATTAGCAAAAAAATGTGAGAAATCTTTAAGAGTTCCTAAATCGATTTTGAAAATTCAATAACCGAAGTGTATCAGTTGAGAATCGAATTTCGTTTTTGGTATAGATTATCTAGATCGTTTCTTCGTAATTTAAGCTACTTACCCATAGTTTTTGAGATAACAAAGCATCCGATTTCAATTATCAAGAAAACATTCAATTAATAATGAAGGGAAGAAGTGGTGATTAGCTTTAGGCAAAAGCTGGTCTAGCCGTTTTGGAGATATCAAGCTAAATGTGCAAAAAATTGCTGTTTTTGGTAGATCTAAACATCCGATTTGAATGATTCAAACAACTTTCTACTTATGTTGACGAAACGATTGCTTTTGGGAAAAGAACCTTTTATTCATTTTTTTTTTTAATTTAAAAAAAAAAAAAAAAAAAAAATCTTGAAAATCTAAAATAATTCCGATTCTAATTTTAATTCCAACTAAAGTTCTAAAGCTCACTTATATACCTCAAATAAATAATTCTAATTTTTCAATGAAGTTTATATATTTATAAATATTAGACAATGTATTTTAATTTAAATTCGATTAAGTTTTGTTCATTTACTTTTCTGTAAACATATATAAGTTACAGTATTTATAATAAGCTATTTTTTATAAACTCTGTTTTATTAAGCAATCAGAAATACATAAAGATTCCTATAAGCTAAATTAACAATATTTAAGAGCGATCTGGACCTACGGAATTGAGCTCTGGGGCTGTGCTTACAAATCGAATATAGCTATAATAAAGAAGACACAGTTAAATTAACGTTCAAAGAAGTTAAGGAAATATACAAACGCAAACTGGACTCATATTTAAACCCATCAATAGTTGACATTACTCGACCTTTTGGCATAACGAGATTGAAACAACACTGGCCTTTAGACTTAGTCTTAGATTAGCTCTAATATAATATTATCATATTAATTGTTAAACTAAGAAGATCTCATTGGAGTCTTTTTTAGACATCGCTCTTAAATATAATAAGCTATTTGAAAACATTTAATATTTCTCGAATATTTCATTACGGGAAGTTTCAGCAATTTGCTTCAAAACACGATGCTATACACCACTAGTGCATTTTTCATTAGCAACATCTTATATATTTATTGATGAGGGTAGTTGAATTGACAGTGAACTCTTCGATTTCTTAAAAAATATATCATTAATGCATTCCATAATCATTATAAATTATTTTTGGAAAGCAGAATAATAGTAATCGAACAGATAAAGTTTGGCATGTATATTGAAAAGTAATTCATGCAGTGCATAATTAGTCTAGCTCAAATTCAGGTAGCAGTTACTTAGAATTTTAATTTACAAAATTCCTGTGAACTCGATGCAATTCCATTCTTAATATGTTCCGTGATTTATCATTTTCGTCGTCCCGTCGATGACAAGAACTGATTATATATATTTACGCTAATGACTCTGACTTGGAACGCCACATTTCCATTCCGACAAGGTGACATTAAACGACATTTCTGAAGCCGGAATTAGATTCTGTAATGTATACGCCTGTAGTGTTGAATGTAAGACAATCCCACAGGAAGTGTTTTTCTATACATGCAATATATTTCATCGAATTATAAGTTTATTACTGTACACATAAACATGTATGATAAATGCGGACATTAACGCCGACGCATCTGGTGCGTCATGCGGCAGCGGCAATTTTAAAAATCAAATCTGGTGTCTTCGAATAGAGTTTTTGAAATAATGGTTTTAGGTGTGTACCTGTTGGATAAAAATTTATGAAGTTCTATTGAATTTGAAATTACTTAATTTTCTTTTATTTTTATGTCTTAATAGCAATCAGAACCTTACGTCCGATAAGCTGTTGGACTGAAACTTCTCCTTACTTCGTATTTTTAATCCAACAAATATAATTATAATTTTACATGATTTGTTTTAAATATTTTCATTAATATACCAACTAATTAGAATGAATAAAATCAAACTCCAAAAAAAACCAAAGGAGATACATTTATGTAACCAATTCTAGGAATCAAAATTGGAACTTCTAGAAGTAGTATTCTGAAACTATGAGATTAAAAATATGTCTGTGAAGCTCAGAAAACGTATTTAAAACATTGACAAATTCATTCAGGTTTTGCAATTCTAAAAAACTGCCTCATTTTCATATAGATCATTTAAAAATCTAACCAACTTTAAACATCTAATCATCTTCAATCATTCAAATATTTAGCCAATCATATTTTGGTATTAAATTCAATGTTATTTAAAACACTTCTTTCCACACTAATTTTCATTATTAATTACAATTTATTCACAATCAAAACTCGCGATCTATAAGATTTGTAATACAATAAATTTAAATAAAGCCAAGTCTTATCTAGCCTTTAATTTCCATTTCATTGGCTCTAATTTTCATTTTATTTTAAATTATAAAAGATTATATTCTTATATTCTTATGGAAATTTCGTTAAGTTATAACCAGATTATTATGATTAGAAATGAAAAAAAAAGTGTCAGGAAGAAACATTAGAGCAGGTGTTTTCGAAAATGAGCGTTCGTTACTAAAAGGGTTAACTTTGATCGACATGTCTAAGCTTCAAAAAACTATGAAAATAAATTGGATAACATTATGTCAAACGACATAAAGGTTTTGGAAAGAAATAATATTTTCATTAACGAATTTCTGACATGGCTCATAATTTGTTTGATAAACTGGAATTTTTATTATAGTAATATCAATAATTTTAATAACTAGCTGTAAGTGGAATTCTGTCTTAAGGCAATTAAGGCATCGTGCCTTAAGGCAAATTGCTGGAACTTCCCGTACCAAAAATTATTATTTTTTTAAAAACGATTGACATTTTTAAAAAAAAATTACTTCGAAAAAATACGATTTTTAAGAAACTATAAATTGGACAAAAAATTACTTTTTTTTGAAAAAAAATTTTTTTAAAAAAAAATTTTTTTTAAATTTTTTTTTGTTTTTTTTTTTGAAAAAATTTTTTTTTTTATTTTGACATATTGTGGAAGATCTGAACTTTCTTTTCAAAGCAATCGTACTGCTTTAACTGCATAGGGGCAAAATATAAAGCGCGTAAGCGCCGCGTCGCTGTCTAACGCATAAGCATTGGTACGGAACCCATAGGAATGTTAACAAAATGTATACTTATTGTTAAAATCTCTATAAAATATCTGATAATTTGATGAGCATATGTCTAATGATCATTTTTGACCGCCAAATGGCTTATTTTTTTTACTTTTTCCTCCATATCTCCGAAACCGCTAGAGCTACCTTCATGAAAATTTTATCGATTCTTAACCTTGTCAATACAAGTGAAATGTTTTTTGAATTATTCAAATCGGACGCTCCGTTCTCTCAAAAACTGAGTTACCGTTTTCGGCACTTTTTGCCCCGTATCTTCGGAACGGCTAGACCTGCCTTCGCCAAAAACTAATCAGCACGTCTCCTTATCAATACGAATCGAATGTTTTTTGAATTATTCAAATCGGTTGACCCGTGTTCCCGAAATCGTCGACGAAAATTTGTATCCGCACATACATACACACACATACATACATACATACACACACACACACACATACACACACACACACACACACACACATACATCCATTTTTTCTAAGGTATGCCAAAATGTTCAGAAACCTCTGAAACGTAAAGATATATAAAAATTTTCATTTTCGATTTTTTTGCGATTACTATAACTTACCCTACGGGAAGTTAATAACTTTAATAAGGTTTTATTCAGAACATTAGACGTTCATGTGAATAAATTATATAATTTTTCTCTAAATAGATTTGATTATGATATTTCTTATTTTCTTATTATTTACATAAATTTTTCTCTATCTGTATATTTTCTCTATATTTTTTTATCTTATATTGACAAACATTTATTTGTTCATTTTGCGAAATAGCTTATAAGATCATAGTATATGACGATCACAAAATAAGAAAATAAAAAAAAGATATTTCTTCGGGTTTAGAATTATTTAGTTTTTAGTCCATATTGAGATTTTCAATTACAAATACTAACGATATATTCCTAAAGTAAAATATTGATCACTCTATAATAAATAATATGAAATATTTTGCACATCAGTACTGAAGTACTTACCCTATGCTTTCATAATTCAGTGATTCGACACATTTCTAAATTTATTAAATCTGTTTGATCATTTGAAGTTCTGTGCAGTATTCATCTCCTAATTAATAGCCAATGTTCGGATACCCCAATTTTCAAAATTGCCATATGTCCTAATTTTCAAAATGTACCAATTGTCCGAAATAATGATCCTAACATTACGAATACCTTACCACCAAAACGAATTAGCTTTAGAATTTTATGACACTACCCCAAATGTAAAATAATAAATTCCTTGTATCTACTGAAGAGATTCTGTTAGTTTATTATATAAATAATGGTAAATATATTTTATGCAACCTAATAATAAGACCCTGAATTAATATTTATTGATTACGCCTTGCTCATGAATAAATAAATAAAAAAATAAAATAAATACATGCATCAATATCAATATTTAAATATGTAATTATATCAACTATATTTGCAGGCAATGGCAATCAATTGAAAATGCTGATACTTTTTTGCACCTTACATAACGATTTACTATTTAACACTAACAGTCACAAATTAAACAATGAGTTTCTTAATATGTTCCATATAGTTACAAATACTAAATGTGATGTTTTTAATCTCCAAATGCGCAATTTGTTGAAAAAATTACTTGATATTATTTGCATTATTATCTGTTTATTAATATATGAAGATGTTCAGTAATTGTTTTGTTGATTTAGCAGATGACTATCAGAAAGCAATCAGTATACAATAGTTGTCCTTCCTGATTGTGACTCAAACATATTTACGTATTTACGTATTACGTATTTTTGACTGAACTATTTTTGCTGTAATTCCCACAAGCTTATTTTTACTTGATATCACATTTGAGATCTAAAAACTCAAGCCAAAATCTAATATCACTACTAATATAATAATCACGAATGGAAAAACCCTAATCTAGCAAATTGTTTAATGGAACAATTTGCAGTAATATTATATTATTCTATTATTTATTATTATTATCTGTTATTATTATTAATTACCAGTTTTGTGCTGTTATCTTTATTTATTCTTATTTATTTTATTCTTTTTTAGTTTTTGGGGTACACATCTTAGCATAACAGCTCATAGAATGTAATTACTATTCTGATTGCTGTATAATAATTAATGAATAATAAAAAAAAAACAAAAAAAACATATTTGAGATCTAAAGTCTCTAGCAACAATTTGGTATCAATATTGATTGCTGATAGAATCAAGAATCAGTGATTTTTGTTCTTACCCCAAAGCCACAGCTGATATGATAAATATATCTACGGTAACTTCTGTAACAATTTTCAATGTTTTTTTTCATAATTATAGATACATCAGCATAAAATTGACAACAAATTTCTAAATGCATTCTTGTATTTCCAAAATTCCATTTTCCAAAAGTCACCCGTCGCATTTATCTCAAAGTACTCTAGCACCGTACACCCTAATTTCCAAAAGCCGCCTAATGTAGCAATTGATCGAATTAACGTTGAAAGTCCAATATCATTGCATCTATTCCGTCAGAGTGCGAGTTAAAATAATAATACTGATTGTGAGAGAGTCCAAATTTGAGGTTATTTTAAATTGTTTGGGTCATTTCACATCGTCGGCATAATACACATTACACACGTAGTATTCGACTCGGCATTCGGTTTGATGTGTGTATAGAAGAGCGAACGCAAAGTAACGCCCATCAAGGATTGAGATGTCTGCATCAAAGAACATCTGCAACTCCGCCTATCGAATTATATTTGATCAGACGCTTCTACAACTTCGGATCAAACAGGTATGCTCAGGTATGAAGAAAGATCAGGATTGATCAACAGGTACATGTAATATATGAGCTTGTTATTACCAATTATCCTTATGGTATATGGTTGTTTATTCTTGAAAAATTATTAAATTTATAAAGTGGACTCGCTTGTAGGTAAGCGGTTAAGAGCGACGGGACATGAATCAGAGGTCCCGGGTTCGATACCCACTTCGAGCAGCCTGTTGTCAGGCAGCAGTGACAACAATTTTTACTTGAAAATATAGACAGCAATATGTTTCCAAGTGAAAATAGCCCTTACCCGGCATTGCTGCACCAATAAAAAATCAGCCTTATTAGATTAATTGTAATAACAAAATCATCAAATATGGATGGATTAACCATTGGGTTACCATTTAAAACATACGAAGTAAGAGAAGTTTCAAGCCCAACAGCTCATAGGACGTAAAGTTCTGATTGCTGTTAATAAATTAAAAAAAAAAAATTATAAAGTGGAAAATATTTCATCCACGCTTTAGCTAAAAATTCAAAATCGATTTTAAAATTCAAAACTTATTTGAAAGATATTATTTGGGAGTCGGGCAGAATAATTATGGACAAAAGATTGGACGAGCCGTTTCTTTGTAACTAAATATTGAAATATTTTTTGCGATAAAACTTTATTTTTATAGATATCATGGTCCTGAAAAACACAATAAAACTTTACAGCCCTACGGCAAGTAGTTTAGTTTTAAAAACTCATCAAAGTTTGAAAAAAATTTATAGTCAAAATATGTGTCAAAAGTTGCTTTTGTGATGTCATAAGATTTAAACTAGGAATAATAAACTAAGGTGCCGATTCTGCCGCATAACAGAAAAATGTTATGACAAGGTCATGTTATGAAGAACTTTCCATACAAATATATAACAAAAGCTATGTGGTTAGTGTGCAGTCAGGCGTATTTCTCACGTTGTCAGCTAGAAAGCCGCACAAATGTCAAAAAAATTATCTTAGATAGCAGGGTCTATCTGACTCAGCTCCATAACATGTATAAAACGCCTGAATGCGCGGTAAATACATGACATTTTGACAGTATTCAGTATGATTCAGTAGCATTATGCATAAAATATGTATTATGTATGCCATAACATTTTTCTGTTATGAGGCAGAATCGGTCCCTAAATTTTAGGACATGTAAATACACGTGTTTGTGCACTATAATTAATTTAATTACAGAAAATTTAAAAGTGTTTCAGAAAATTCAATTGGAAATCGCAATATTTTCATTTAATTGAAAGCGAAAACTTTATTTTCGAAATAAACAGTTGAAAACTTTATCTGAATATCTAAATCTCAATTTCGTTTGATTAAAATCAATTAAAATAGATTTGGAGAAGTTCGTGCAACTTTCTTTAAGGCAAAATGCCACTTTCAATTGATTTATTCTTTGTAACATGAATTGAGATACAATATATCTGTACTCATATATAAAATGTATATTATAGATCAATATTATTTCTATAAACAGTTTTTTATTTTTAAAGAAGAAAAATAAGTTTTATGTATATCAAATACATTTAATCAAATTGTTTAAAATTAATATTAGTTAGTGCATTTTATCATTTCAAACAAGAGTCAGTTCCAGTAAACTTGAAATTTTTTAAAACTGTACCTTGTAGCTTTAAATTCATATAAATAATTTATAATTAACCCTAAAAATAAAGATCAAGATATTAATAGTTTATTAATAAAATTCAGTTTATTCACTCGAAATATTGATGGTAGCGCGGGGTTTCACAAGGTCGTATTGTAAGACCTCGTTATCAATTTTCTTTATAGTCCACTTGCCCTTTTCTTTTATTTACAACAATATTTAATAATAATATATAATTGAATATAATTATTGTACAATATAATGATTTATAATAAATTTTTATATCATCTTTCACATCATTTAAATTAAATTTACTATTAGTATCAAATGCTTTACACAACTGTGTTGATTCGAATTTTTATCGGGTGATTGATTTAAAATATTAAGAAAAAGCAATTCAAATTTATTGAATTTATTATAATACTAATATATTACAATAATAAAGAATAATTATTATTATAATATTATACTAATCATGTTCTCGAAATCACCTATACTATTTTTATACAGAAAATAATTGATACCATCTGTTTATCCCCATCGCTTAAGGCTGTTTCAATTACGAAAGTAATATTAGATTATTAAAAATAATAATATTGAATACTTTCACTCTGCAGTCGACAATTTATTATTTATACAGATCATGACGTGTTTTTTTATATAATTATTTGCTAATTAAATGAAGTAACCTGGTAAGAGTAGAGCAGAACTATTTCACTATTTCACAATATATAAAAACTACGAGTCTGTTTAAATAATAGTATCAATTATGAGTGAAATATATGCAATTCTTTTCCGCTTAATATTTAGAATTAATGGAATTTATTACAATTACAATTTGAAAAGTTTAATGCTTATTAAATATTAAAATTTAATTTTTAATTTATATTTTGGCCCGAATTACACAATTGTTTATCCTAACTAAAATACACAATAATAAATCAAAAAAAGTTTGTGAATACAAAATATTTCATATTTTGGAAATTGGCTTCAAAGCTGGCTTTGTTTTATAAGATCATTTGATGTATGTATGAATTTCTTCCTATGTTGAGAAGCACTGGCGTGAATCGCTTCATTTTCAAGAAACCCTTGTAAATTATACGTTAAAATTTTACATAAAAACATGGATGCGCCGAAACATCCATCCATTCGCAGGGGCTAAAGAACTACCAAATTTGATATGATGTCGTCGGTTTTATTATATTTTATTATAATACACACGCGATAACCAAAAACTCAATTCTTCAATTCTTATTCAGCAGGAATCTATTATGTGGCAAAATTTGTATTGTTAAATTGCTACCGAACATTTCGAGAATAAGAAAGGAAGATCTTTCTAATAAAGAAATAAAAGTCGATGCACGTGTCAAGGAATCTCATATTGCGCGTTGATGATTTATTATTTAATGTACTCGTAATATTGTGGCTTTTCGTTATTTTGTTAGAAAACCGACGGCCAGGCACATTCAATTTGCAATCTTACATTTTATAAAAATTTGTGTAGAAACGGATTTACTTATAAACCAAAAAATTAAGGGTGGAAATCAAGTTAAAAATCAGTATCCTCAAAAAAGTAAACTAAATTCAAAGCTAGTGGGGTGCATGGCATCGTGCCTTAAGGCAAATTACTGAAACTTCCCGTACCGTAATTGAAAATCTTGGTGCGGAACCCCAAAAAAATTTACACAATATCTGTACACATTATTAAAATCTATATAAAATATCTGATAATTTGATGTACATATATGTCAAATGCACGTTTTTGACCGCCAAATGATATTTTTAATGTATTTTCATTGAGAGTCAATAACCTGCCTGCCTTTTGGACCTTCCTTCCCAAAAATTTAATTAGTTATTAATCTTGTCAATACAAGTAAAATGTTCTCTGAATTATTAAAATCGGACGCTCCGTACTCTTAAAAACTGAGTTACCGTTTTTGGCACTTTTTGCCCCGTATCTTCGGAACGGCTGGACCTGCCTTCGCCAAAAACTAATCAGCACGTTTAATTATCAATACGAATCGAATGGTTTTTGAATTATTCAAATGGGTTGATTGTCGACGAAAAATT
>NW_020537758.1:48146938-48205225 GCF_003426905.1 Ctenocephalides felis
TTACAATGGAGTAGAAGAATGCTCGTTTCGATTCCTAGTTGATATATTAAATCAATATTATTGTAAACTTTTAATCTCGATAGAATAATTAGTTAAAGTTTCTACCTTGATTTGTGGTTTTTCCCATTGTTCGATATTCGATTCCTTAATTTCGAAGTAGACACGTTCAATTCGTTTTGATCCTCCCATGATTTCAATTCTTCCTAAGAATGGTTCGAAGTAATTTAAAACAGAACCAGCAGTCTCCAAAAATCGTGCCAATCTAGAATCCAAACAATTATTAGGTTTATAAATTCATAATTTATTTTTTATTAAAATATACATATTGATGCAATTACCTAGGTTCGTTTGGCATATGCTCTGATAAGTTAGTCAACAATACAGCTAAGTTAAAACCAATTTCTTTAGCTGGCTCGTGGAATCGATCGCAGAATCCAATGTAGTCAATTTTTCCGTCATGATTCTGTTCACAGCACATTAGCAAGAAATCAATTTCCTCTCTAAAAATTATAATATATTTTAATAAAACAGTTGATAGAATTTGAGGGAAATAGAACTTACGGCGTGTAACTCTTTTGTTGTTCCATTTTGTCTCTGAAATCTTTTGGCAACACCCAGCCATCGGCATTTGGATCAATTTCCATAAAACTGGGAGCACTTGTTAAATCTTTCAGTTTAAGGAACATATCGAAATATTTCAATATAAGTTCTACATTGGACGCGGATTCTACGAGAGTATCCACCATCTGTTTACCAATGGTACCTGAAAATAACGAATTAGAATTTACTTAGGTCATTTGATATTGAAAGTATATAAATTTTTATTATATTTTGATATAATTTTTTACCATTGACAACATTTCCTTCAAGCATAGACAACATCATGGTGATCATATCCTTTTGCAAGTTGAGCAGTTCTTTCAACAAATCTACTTGACTTGAATGTTTTGAGAGTTTATCTTGCATATGAGAGAATAAGAATAAGAAACCACCAACTGCATCCCAAAGACGTGAATGGGCCAATGCTTGCTGATTCTGAGTACAAGGACCTTGGATGACTTCAGTAAGGGTGTTGAAAACTTGACTTGCCACACCAATAGCCTTGAAAAAGTTGGCTTTGCCGGCTGGATCGATCAACTCCTATAATAAGTTTTGTTATTATTTCCCAGTTTTATTTATATTTAAATTTCACTTATTTGTAACTATCACAATTATACTTAACATATTGAATGTATATCAATAACAAATATTAAAAAACTTGCTTACTTTGCTTGAATAGTGCCAGTAGAAGTCCATTATAGATTCTTGAAGTCGTAGCAAGTAATCGACCGTGCAGATAACAACATTCACAGTAGTTGTATTTCCAGCTTGAGTTCTGAGATAATTTTGCCATTCTAAAAATCAATTTAATTAATAAATATAAGCTTGTCTAAATATTTTAGTTTCATCATCTTACCCAAATTGTGCCCTTCACAAGTAAGTTGGATAAATCTGAACAGAGCACATGTAAATTCAGCATCATGCATGTTCTTCTCACCAGCTGCTCCTTCTAAACCTACACCAAGACCTTCTGCCTTGGTATTTCTTTCAAAAGCATCTAAATCTAGTACACTGCAAGAGTTCATCAGACCAGCTATTGAAGTGAAGAACCCAACATCTTTCTTTTCTTTCAGATGATTTAACATACCCTAAAATTTAAAATAAAAGTATATAATAACATTAAATAAAAACCAAGTATTTATAAAAACTAGTAATGATTATAAAATAAATTTACCATTTGTATATCGATATTACCACCACGAAGTACAGCAATACCTAGTTCTAATGTTTTCATAACCATATCTGATGGTACACCTTTGGATGCAGAAATATGAAGCAATACCATTTCAGCAACACCTCTGTTAGCCAACCTTGCTTGATGGAAGAGGAGCTTCTGTTTTTCCATTTCTTGTTCCTTTAGATAAAAGATATTTAAATTATTGAATACTTGCTATTGTATTAGTGATAAAAATGAGAATTATTACTGACGTGGATTGATGCTCCTCCTTCACCTTCTTCTTCTTCTTCATCACCGCCTTCCTCTTCTTCTTCACCACAAGATTTGGCGACAATAAAGGCATAGCTCATGTACAAAGGATCTTCCTAAAATTAAAAATTGACGAATCTTGGTTAACGTTTTTACATAAGATAATGCAAAGTTGATACGTTTAACAATATCCTCATGTGATGCATTGTTCTAAAAAAAATAAAATAGAATTTGAATATGATTTTACCTGTAAAGCTCCAGATCGTTCAGTCATTGCACCACGACAGAATGTGGTTACTAATTGGGTTAGTGGATCTGGTTTTCCTTCCTCGTCTTCAACTTCTGCTTTCTTCTTTTCTGCGTCTTCGAAGGATTGCTAGATAAATGAGAACAATTAAATAAAAAACACGAAGTATTATTTCATTTATTTTACTGCATTTATTAGTTTATTGTTTAATTATATGTAAATATTATACTTTTCTATATTGCAAAGTAAAATCCTGTACTTACAGTCAAATCTTCGATCATCACTTCTTGGCCAACGTTTTCATCTTCTAACCATAATTCGTAGTAAGATCTCGCAAAAATGTTACAAGCACGATGCCTGCAAAACAAAAATTGTTTTACCATTAAAATAAAAAAATAATAGTAGTAATGGTAGATAATAACACTGGCCAACAAAGAAAATTGTGTAAACGATTTTAGTGCTGTTTTTAAGTATATTTGGAGCGCTGATTTAAAAAATGACATTGGTTTTTTATATGAGCTTAAGTTTTCAAGATATGATATATGTTTCTATTCTGTTTGCTTTAAATTTGGTACCTTGGAAGACTGTGCAAAGAAGTTTGCCTAAAGCAAGCAATGACGGCACGTTTCCTCTGAATTGATACGACGGAACGATAGACTCCTCTGCTTTGAGTTTGTGGATGATCGATCTATTTATAACAAAATTTTAATAAAATATTACATAAATTTTGTACATATTAAATATAATATATGTATGTATGTATACAAAATAATTTTTACCATGTGCAGCCCGTACAGTACTTTCGCCATAGCCACAATTCGATCAACTGTTTCTTCTATGGCCGATTTAACAGGCTCTCCACTTTTGTGAACTTCAGGCTTGTGCTGGATTTCTAAAGATTGTTTGTCCTTTTGTCCTAATTGGGAATACAAATAATGTTGCCAAGACATTTCGTCAGCTGGGTCCAATTTGTCAGGAAGAGTGAGCTGAGTTTTGGCAAAGTCAAAAACTTGGTCGTCGGGCATTTTCTAAATAAAGTTAAGATATAATATATCTCAAAAGCTATTTATATCTCACGAATCAGTAATGTTAAGTAAATAAAATACCAAAAAATAAAGAGTAAAATATAATCAGGTACTTACTTTCAAGAATCTGTCTTTGCAATGTTGTACCAATTCTTGTTCACGACCAGCAAACAAATTCAATCCAACAGGTAAAAGACGTTTAAGGCAAGCAACCATCAAGCTGGCTTGTACTTCTTTGTCTTTATCACGTTTTTTGTCACGGTTCTTTTTCTTTTTCTATTGAAAAAATAATATTTAATAAAATAAAAGTGAAAATAAAACAAATTTTATTTAACTTTTGAGGTAACTGTACCTTTCCACCACCTTGAGGTGCTCCATCAGTTATAGCAGCTGATCTTCTAGTGGCCGTGGGCATAATCAAAACCTAAAAGAATTTGAAACCACATTATTATAAATAAAAAATATTAATTGTAGTATTAAATATTACCATATTATCGATTTCGTTTGCACTGATAAAATTCTGCTCCTCCTTCAAGAAATATTGACTCTTTGACCATGTATTGAAGATTTCTGAAACGTAGTTATACAATTCTTCAGCTTCAGGCACATTATTTCTTAGCCAATGATTGCGCTGTAGATCTACATATTTGATGAGTAACGGGTAGAAGGAATAAATATCACGAACCAACAATTGCCAATCTTCTTGGATTTGAGCCTCGATTTGAGATGTATCATCACTGGAGGACTATATACAAACATTGCATGACTTATTAAAATAACACTACAATAACATATTTGTAAAGAACTATCAGAAATTATCTGACCTTAATGAAGCCCCTTAAACTTTCTTCTTTATGGAACATATTATCAGTACGTTTTTTGACACGTTCAGCCAATGGTAAAAATGGATCTTTTAACAATTCTTCTGAACTATTAATAATAATTTGTTGAGTGTATGTAGCAATTCTTGTCATCCATGGAGCTGATTCATTGCCGATGTTTTTCTTGATCAATTTCAAAACATTTTTCAGAAGTTGGTTCATATGATCGGCTGTGACCATCGTTACATGATTTCTAGAAGAATTATAAGAGCAAAATATTATTTTTATATTATTTTAATTACATGAACTGACATACCCTCCTGTAGGACTGACGTTGTCTGGTCCTTGGTTCCACCAAAATGGTAAATATGAGCAGAGCAAGGGCAGTATAACATCAATTACATGTTGGCCTTCCGAATATGTCTATAGAAATGTTACCAAAACAATTTAAAATATTACAAAAATATGTCCAGTCCTTAATATATTATTGATGACAATAACAAAAAAACTCAAAAGTAACTTTACAAATCTTTTAATGTTATTTTCTTTAATTACCTTGTTTGATTCCACAAAATTGATCAACTTCATTCAGAATTGTTTCTAACGTTGGCATGGATGTTTCCATTTTCGCCATGATATCTAAAAATAATTTGTATTGAAATTTATAAAACTAGAATACAAAACTTTAAAAAAAAAAATTAAGAATATTTAATAGAATGATAAACTAAGACCATTAAATCAAATTTTTGTTTACCTTGAGCTTCCAATGAATGATCAGCAATTCTATTCAGCAATGAATGTGGATTATGTTTATTAGCATGTGGTTCCAGAAATGCTACTGGGAAAGTGGAGGAAAATGCTCCCAAACAAGATCCAAGAGCTGGTTTATGACGTTCAAGTTCAGTTTTCAAGTACTTTCTGTCATGGGTCAATGTTAAATCGGTTCCCAAAGTATATAAGGATGCTAAGATTTTGTAACTTGCTACTTGGATTTCATCCACTATAAGAGAAATATTTTTTTATTAAAATTTAGTTACATGAAGATAAATTTAAAAATTTAAAATATTTCTATATCATCTTACATAAAAGATCAGTTCCATATTCACAAGCTGCAAGATGATCAAACATTGCAGTCAAAACTGGAAGAACAACTGAGTTCACATAAAACAATGATGTTGATGTTTTCAAGTGAGTACCACGAAGATGACTATATTTTCCCTAAAAATATTGACCAAGTCAATAAAAACTAGCTGTAAGTGGAATTCTGTCTTAAGGCAATTGAGGCATCGTGCCTTAAGGCAAATTGCTGGAACTTCCCGTACCGAAAATTATTATTTTTTTAAAAACGATTAACATTTTTGAAAAAAAAAATACTTTGAAAAAATAAGATTTTTGAGAAACTATAAATTGGACAAAAAATTACTTTTTTTTGAAAATTTTTTTTTTTTCAAAAATAAAATTTTTTTTTGATTTTTTTTTTTTGAAAAAAATTTTTTTAACTTCCCGTAGGGCAAGTTATAGTAATCGCAAAAAAATCAAAAATGAAAATTTTTATATATCTTTACGTTTTAGAGGTTTCTGAACATTTTGGCATACCTTAGAAAAAATGGATGTATGTGTGTGTGTGTGTGTGTGTGTGTGTGTGTGTATGTGTGTGTGTATGTATGTACGTGTGTGTATGTATGTGCGGATACAAATTTTCGTCGACGATTTCGGGAACACGGATCAACCGATTTGAATAATTCAAAAAACATTCGATTCGTATTGATAAGGAGACGTGCTGATTAGTTTTTGGCAAAGGCAGGTCTAGCCGTTCCGAAGATACGGGGCAAAAAGTGCCGAAAACGGTAACTCAGTTTTTAAGAGAACGGAGCGTCCGATTTGAATAATTCAAAAAACATTTCACTTGTATTGACAAGATGAAGAATCGATAAAACTTGCATGAAGATAGGTCTAGCGGTTTCGGAGATATAGAGGAAAAAGTAAAAAAATGAGCCATTTGGCGGTCAAAAATGATCATTAGACATATGCACATCAAATTATCAGATATTTTATAGAGATTTTAACAATAAGTATACAATTTGTTAACATTCCTATGGGTTCCGTACCAATGCTTATGCGTTGGACAGCGACGCGGCGCTTACGCGCTTTATATTTTGTTCCTATGCAGTTAAAGCAGTACGATTGCTTTGAAAAAAAAGTTCAGATCTTCCACAATATGTCAAAATAAAGAAAAAAAAAATTTTTTTTCAAAAAAAAAAATCAAAAAAAAAATTTTATTTTTGAAAAAAAAAAAATTTTCAAAAAAAAGTAATTTTTTGTCCAATTTATAGTTTCTCAAAAATCTTATTTTTTCAAAGTATTTTTTTTTTCAAAAATGTTAATCGTTTTTAAAAAAATAATAATTTTCGGTACGGGAAGTTCCAGCAATTTGCCTTAAGGCACGATGCCTCAATTGCCTTAAGACAGAATTCCACTTACAGCTAGTTTTTTCTTTATTTTGACATATTGTGGAAGATCTGAACTTTTTTTTCAAAGCAATCGTACTGCTTTAACTGCATAGGAACAAAATATAAAGCGCGTAAGCGCCGCGTCGCTGTCCAACGCATAAGCATTGGTACGGAACCCATAGGAATGTTAACAAATTGTATACTTATTGTTAAAATCTCTATAAAATATCTGATAATTTGATGTGCATATGTCTAATGATCATTTTTGACCGCCAAATGGCTCATTTTTTTACTTTTTCCTCTATATCTCCGAAACCGCTAGACCTATCTTCATGCAAGTTTTATCGATTCTTCATCTTGTCAATACAAGTGAAATGTTTTTTGAATTATTCAAATCGGACGCTCCGTTCTCTTAAAACTGAGTTACCGTTTTCGGCACTTTTTGCCCCGTATCTTCGGAACGGCTAGACCTGCCTTTGCCAAAAACTAATCAGCACGTCTCCTTATCAATACGAATCGAATGTTTTTTGAATTATTCAAATCGGTTGATCCGTGTTCCCGAAATCGTCGACGAAAATTTGTATCCGCACATACATACACACACGTACATACATACACACACACATACACACACACACACACACACACACACACACACACATACATCCATTTTTTCTAAGGTATGCCAAAATGTTCAGAAACCTCTAAAACGTAAAGATATATAAAAATTTTCATTTTTGATTTTTTTGCGATTACTATAACTTGCCCTACGGGAAGTTAATAATTATATATTGAAAATTATCTTATAGTATTTTTATTACATCTTGCAAGTTGCTAATCGTGTGGCTTAAATCATCAGCTGTGTTATTGAAGAATGTCAACATTGAAGTTCTGATAAATTCAGGACAGTTTTTCACCAATGACCTGAATAAAATATTATTGTTAAGTAAGATAGTTAAGTACTTTAATATTTGTTCTTAATAAATTGATGAATATATAATTACTTTGCATCAATTCCCTTTACTAGGACTTGAAGGCATCTGACGGTTATTCTTACATCGGCTCCAAAAGCTGATAAACGGGTTCTGCAATAATATTTCAAAAATTATTTATAATGATTATATTAGGTATTCACAATGTTATAGTGATGAAATGGCAAAATAAAGCAAATGAAAAATTTTTTAACCATCTAAATACAATTCATTTTTTTTAAATCTTATGGAAATACTTAGAAATCTTGTCAAAGAATCAGTTTTGCTATAGGTTTGCAGCTGCTAGTACAAGTTGTGCTTATTTTTAAATTATAATTGTTATACTTATTTTCTATTGCTAAATTTACCTTAATAAATTAGCCAATTTACAGAACAGAGCTGCAACCATTTCTTTTTCCTTCAAACTTGCTGCTCCAACATTATTTGTAGCAGTAGCCACAGCAATAAAATAGTTCCTGTGAGTACTGAAATATTTTTCCATTAAAGGCAAAACAACTTTAGAGAAAAATTTGATATCTCTTGTGCTCGTTTTGAACGAGGAACGTCTGCTGAATGTTGAAGACGGTTTTAGTAATTTCATGTTGATTGTGGCACGATCCAAATATTGGATAAGTTTTTCCAATAAAGAATATGCAAAACGGAGTTCAATCGAAGCAGCAGCTGTGGTCTGTTCAGTATCGCCTTCTTTTGCTCTAGATGCCCTAAATTATTAATGTTATAAGTAATTTCAAACCATACTTTTAGAACGAGTTATATAAAATTTACCTATGCAATTTGTATCCTTGATATTGTAGATATTTCAAAAATTCTTGGGATCTTTCTCTGTCTTTCCTCTTTTCCTTGTCAGTAAGTAAATCGTAAGGCACAAGTTGAGGATGAATGCCACCTATGAAAAAAGTATTTTTTATATTATTTATATTAATGTTTGTTTATAAATTGTTTAGGTATCTTATTAAGTACCTCCACAAGTAATTAGTTCTTCACGTTTCTTCTTAGCCCAGATATCATGTGAATTTTCTGCCAATCTGGTAAAGAAAGAATATGTTTTTATAATATTATTATTGCGTGATAAATTTTTGTAAATTATTTAAAAATTAAATAGAGATACTTATAATATATAATAATTCAATAACAAAAATAAATAACTGACAAAATAAATAAAAAAATCAGTAAAATTAAATCTGAATCTCTCTGATCGAAAAAATAATATTTTATTCAAAGATATATAAAAACAATTATTTAAACTTAATACTGTAAAAAATATTGAAAAAAAACTCTAAAAAATATAAACTTTACATTTCAAAAATTTATTATAAATAATAATCAATTAATAACATTAATTATAAATTAAGCGTACCTTTCAGCCATATTTTGCATTTCTCTTGATAAAGTGAGATTCGTCATATCAACTGGATGTGGATTGTAATTGAATGTATTTGTACTTTCCTGAAACATAATATTAAATATATTTATAATTAAATATAAATTAATTAATTTAAATACAATGTTTTAACAATTACAAATCGAACTAGTGGTGCACGGCAACGTGCCTTAGAGCAAATCGCTGGAACTTCGCGTAGCAAAAATTAATATTTTTTGAATCTCTGGCAAAATTAGGTTTTTCAGAATTTTGAAATTTTTGAAAAATATTGACTTTTATGAAAAATTTGTTTTTTTTTATATTTCGAAATTTCTGTTATATTTTAAATTTTTCTGAAAATTTTAAACATGGCTGTTTTTGAGGAGAAACATTGAAGCGCGTAAGCGTCGCAATGCGGTCTAAAAAGTTGGTACTGAATAAATAGAAATATAAATAAAATTTATACTTATTAATAACATTTCTATAACATATCTAAAACCGCTGGACCTACCTTTGCAAAAATTTGATTATTTTTATCCCGTATCTTCAAAACGCCTAGACATGCTCTTACCAAAAACTAATCAGCACGTCTCCTTATCAATACGAACCAAATGTTTTTTGAAATATTCAAATCAATTGAGGCGTGTTCCCGAAATCAACGACAAAAAATTGTTCCTGCATACACACACATACACAAACATGCATACATCCCTTTTTTCTAAGGTATGCCAAAATATTCAGAAACTTTTGAAATTTGAAGATATATACAAATTTTTATTTTCGAATTTTTTGCGATTACTATAACTTTCCCTATTAGAAGTTAATAAATGCATATGATATAACTTATGTATAACTAATTGAACATATGTATTTGTATATTAATGGTCCAATTTTGTTCTGAACATAATATTTTCAACTTTTTATTTAATTAACTTTTCGTATTAATTATTACCTTAATATCTTTATTATTATATCTATTTAAGAAAAAACTTACGCCTGCTTTTGATGATCTACGCATAGAACCACCTCTAGTATGAGGAATATCTACTTCTGAATGCTCTACAGTCCAGCCAATAGCAAGTAAAGCTTTCAAAGATTCACGTACAGGCTCCTTATATCTTTCCTTTTCCTAAAAAAATGTCACATTTTTAAGAATTAAAAAGAATTATAGTTTAATTTATAATTTAAAAAAAAATGGAAACATTATTGTGATTTTTAATTATGTTATTTATTACTTACATAGTCATTGAGCATATTATAAGGCTTTAATCGTGGATGATTTTTTTGTGAATCCGACCAACTATCACCATGAACCCAGCCACCTTCTAATTTTCGAGATGCCCAAGCATCATGGTAATGTTCAGAAAATTGCTGAACTATGCTGTTCAAGTCATTATTTAAAATAACAGAAGATGTATTGATGGGTTGAGGATTGTACTGTGGGTTGTCAACACCTGAAAAAAAAATCATTAAAAATAAATATAGGCAGAATATACTGTTAGTCTTCATAATATCTGATGTATTGTTGGCTTAATTTTAAATAAATAATTTAGAATATATTTAGGATATAAGATAATAGTGAAGTGGTCAATGAAGGTAATGTTTCAACTTATTTCTATCATCATTACCTGATGTGTCAGTTGGTTTTCCGTAAAATTCATCGTCATAATTTTTAGATAATGAGTAATCAGGTGGCAAAGCACAACCGATGGCTGTAAGACAAGGCAAAGCTTTTCCGAAAAGTTCAGGTTCGTAGTCCATTTTACTCAAAGAATCGAAAATATTTGAGAACAACATCATAGTAAGACGTTTTTCTTCATCCGAAGACGATCCATAGGCACCTTGACCACTTGTAGATCCGTAATACTTTGCACAACGATCGTAGTGCAAAGTCAATAACTGGAAGTGGAAATTAAATATTATTCTTAGTTTGTATTCCTAAATATAATATAAAAAATTGTGCAAACAGAGTCCCATCATATTTACATAAAGATATTTATTTAGTTATTTTTATTTTCCGCAAGGAAGTTGTTATCAGTATTAACAAATATTATTGTAAGCCCTTGTCAAATATCATATTTCATAATTTGTATAAATTTAGCAGAAATATTGTATACATTTATATTTAACATTAATTAATAATTAGTCAATTATCAATATATTACGAATTATTTATTTCTTTATTTATTCTCAAGAATATTTACTTCTAGATAGATATATTTATGTAAAATCACATATGTATATTAGGATGGTCCTTAATATGGATATTTTCGATTTTTTTTTGCTTCCAGGAACTCAAATTCTTCTAAATTGAAACTAGTGGGGCGCATGGCATCGTGCCTTAAGGCAAATTGCTGGAACTTCCGTACCAATGGTTATTATTTTTTGAAAATCGAAGCACGTAAGCGCCGCGGATTTTGAATATCGAAGCACGTAAGCGCCGCGTCGCCGTCTAACAGATAAACATTGGTACGGAACCCATAGGAATGTAAACAAAATTTATACTTATTGTTAAAATCTCCATAAAATATCTGATAATTTGATATGCATATGTCTAATGATCATTTTTGCGAATTTGATCATTTAAAATGGCATTTTTTTTACTTTTTTCATTAGATCACCGAAACCACTAGACCTGCTTTCATGAAAATTTGACCAATTCTTCATCTTGTCAATACAAGTAAAATGTTTTTTCAATTATTAAAGTCGGATGCTCCGTTCTATTAAAAACGGAGTTACCATTTTTGGCACGTCTTCTTATCAATACGAATCGAATGTTTTTTGAATTATTCTAATCGGTTGATCGGTGTTCCCGAAATCGTCGACGAAAATTTGTATCCGCACACACACACACACACACATACATCCATTTTTTCTGAGGTATGCCAAAATATTCAGAAACCTTTGAAACGTAAAGATATATAAAAATTTTCATTTTCGATTTTTTTGCGATTACTATAACTTGCCCTACGAGAAATTAAAAAAAAATTACTGAAAGTTTTAGCTCTTTATATTAACTTTAAGATAGTCGTCACTCCAACCAAAGTTTTTTATGGAAATAACATGTTTTTTTTTGTCAATTTGGAAGAATTTAAGCCCCTGAGAACAAAATCTTCGAAAGCATCCATATTAAGGACCACCCTAATATACGTATGCATATCTGATCTTACGTATATATATCTAGTAGAATATTTTCTATATATCTAAAATTTTTAATATTTACCCTCAGGGCTACAGTTGTATATTCAGAAAGTTTTGAAACATCAACAGTAAGTTTTCTTAAAAGTTTCAGTAACATTGCAGGTTGTAGTTGAGAAGTCAAAGCAACCAAAAAGTCAGAAACTGCTTCACGTTGGCCTTTTGTCAACATACGATTTTTAGACAATCTGTAGAAATAATACAATAAAAATTTATTTGATAGAATCTTCTACACAATAATTAAAACAATATGAAAATTTGGTTATATGAACAATCAGAAACAATTCCAAATGCAGAAATAAAAAACCTCACAACCAAGGTTTACTTGAAACAATATAGTATAACAGTTTAAGGAAAATAAATTTGAATATATATATATATATATATATATATATATATATATATATACATGTAGTAATAAGTTATTTACCTATAAACGGTGTGTAAAGTTGCATCTAGTAAACTGGCGTAATTTTCTGCTTCACCATAAAACTTGGAATGCTGAATCAGTAATGGTAAAATAGAGTTGCCAATATATCTATTCATAGACAAAGCCATGTCACTTTCTGAACCATCATTCTGTAAATATTCAAAAACAAAATAAAAATATATAAAACTATTGGTTCTGGTGAAAGCTGGAAATTTATAGTATAATATACCATGCTATATTAAATAACTAAATATAAAATGCAATTTTACGATTGTTGTATAATTAGAAAGAAGTATTATTATTGAATATAATATCGGTAATTTATTTACCCTGTCTAACATGGTAGCTGCCCTCAGGTCAGGAAGAAAAGCTTCTTCTAATAATCTGAAGAACAACTCTTGGGTTTCTATACCGTATACTCTTTCCAAGAAGAGTACAACACTTTGTTTATGACCAGGAATCAGACCACTTGGCATGTCTAAAATAAATATAAATATAATAAAAATGATCTATATATTTTGTTTTATTTTTGATTTAATACAAATTTTTAATTTGTGGGCAAAAAGTAATAACCACTTTTTTAAAAATGTTAAGAAAATTGTGATAATTATTTTGAATTTTTTTAATGAAAGAGAAATAAATGCTCATATTTTTTATTTTGTGGTGGTAAATACAAGTTTATTGCATACCTGATTTGGGTTTCTCTTCTCCAGCAGCTGGATTTTGAAGAGTAAACTTCAAACTTAATACTCCCTGCAAATCTTCTAAAGGTACCAGAGATCTCAAGATAGCACGCGCTCTAAGGGATTCATTTTTGCCCTATGCAAAAATAATTTAAATTAAGCATTTAGTTCAATATTGAATTTGATAACTAAATGTCAAAATTCAAAATCCGTTCTATAAAATATATATGAATTGGTACAAGAAATATATTTTGATAATACCTGATCGATAACAGCCGTGTCTGGTGCACAACGTCCAAGTAAATCAACAAGAGTACAGTAGAAGTTTAATATAGCAGCACCAGTATCGATATAATCTTCATCTTCATCACTTTCTGGTAATGGATGTGAAAAACTAAGACCTGTGATTGTGCCTTCAGCTTCGTCCATCATTTTTCTACGATCAGCTATACGCTCAGACATCTAAAAATAAACATAATTTTTTGCACATTTTTATAAAATAAGTATTAATACTATTTATATTATTAATGCTCACTATATTATTCTCATTTTATTACCTTATTTGCATCCATGATGGCACGTAAAAGACCTTCACCTTCTCCTCTCAAAGCTGGGCCTAAACATTCTGGTCTACGAATCAGCAATCTGATGACCAAATTGGCGTTTTCTTCTACACTTTCTCCATTAACCTGTAATAATATCAGGATTTTTTAAGATAATATTTGAGTAAAAACAATCAACAATTAATTAATTATTATAGTTTTAATTATTATGACTACGTTTTCTTTACCTACTCCACGCCAAATAAATAACAAACTATTATTTTTGATAAAGTGTAATAAATTGCAATAGTTTATTATTATTATTAATTATTTATATATTTTTAACTTGTAATTTTGTTCTCACATAATTTTATTTTAGCTTACCCAAACACAGAATCTTAAGAAATCCAAATAACGTTCTCCCTCAACTGGATCCCAACCCAGATCTGGATAACCTTTTTCGATCAACTCTGAGTTACTTTGGAGACCGCATCGGGACAAATATATTGCAATTTTCTCGAGATAATGCTCTCTATGAAATAACAAAAATATGAAAATATAATATGTATATATTAAATATAATGCGTCTCAATTACTACCTCAAAGCCAATGCCAGTTCAGTGTTCTCCATCAAACTTGAATAGGCAACATCCAATGGTGTGCTGCCGCGAAGACTTGGTCTTGATAACAAAATATTTGAATTTTCTAATAAGAAATCGAAATGGTCGAACATAGCCTTTTGATTTTGTCTACCAGTTCTGCAGAAGTAGCACAAGAAGCGACAACAAGCTACAACCATTTCGTGAGACGTATCTTTTTCTTTGACCGCGACCTGAAAAAAAGATAATTAATATTATTGGCTAAACGTAAAAAATACATTTTAATATATTGAATTATTTAGAAAAAAAAGATGGTAACCTCTCCTCCTTCAGCACCTTGTGCAGGTGCATCACTTTGTGCTTGGGCTCTGCGGCCTAAAGTGTTCATCATCACAGCCATGACGTTTTCATGGACACGAAGGACTCTGATTAAATCAGGATGTTGGAAGAAAGTGTGATTGTTTACAAGTTTCCTAAAAATATTTTAAAAAAATAAAACTGTCAATTATGGCAATGCCAGGTGCTATTGAGCTTCAATTCATAAGATATTAAATTTGAAAGTTGAAATTAGTTCTAAGATTACCAGAGTCTGGTCCTCATAAGTTCTTCTTCCTCCTGACTCATTTGCACTGGCAGAAGAGCACGAATTTGACTCAAACCGACCCACATTTCTGCAACATCTTGTCGTGTTTTGGCATTTATCACATAAGTTTTAGCAAGAGCACGTATTAATTCACCAACTGAATCGTACTGTCTTACTAACAAACTATAATAAAAATTCAGAATTCATTACAATTTAAAAAAGATATTTATAATTATTACCACATCAATGACTTCAATAGTGTCATAACGAAAAATCTTCTCATTTTACCTGAACATTTCTCGTACAAGTTTTGGAGTTTCAATTTGAGATTCCTCAGCCCAAGATACAATTGTTGATATAAGAACCTTCCTAAATATTTCTTCAGGAGATTTTTTCTCTGGTTCTTCCTCCTGTTGTTGATCTTCCAATTCTAGATCTTTGACTGTATTGATAAAATTAAATAGCTTCTTGATTTTACCAGTCCTGGATTCATCCACAGCAGGCTAAAAATGATAGCCAAATTAATAAAAAATACTACTGGCAATTTAGATTTGTATTTACCTCCTCTGGTTCAGGTTCTTGTAATGCTGACAAAGACACGTGTGTCATGAGTTGCTCATGGAAAGTATTCATTCTTTCTCTTAGGTCATCACCACAAGGGCAGTTTTCCTTATCCTCTTCTTCCAGGTTTTTAAAACCTTAATAAAAACGTGAAAAATGTTGAGATATTTTGGTGGTATAAAAAAGTATATGTTCAAATTAATTGCTTGTTGTTAAAATAAATTTAATATATGTTTATACAATAAACTTACTAAGAATAACATTCATTTGTTCTCGTGGAGGACATCTGAACTCTCTCGTTTTCTTAGCAGCTACCGCACTGGGCAAGTCACTGGCTTTGATATCAATATATCTGATAATGATAATAATTTTTTAAAATAATAAATTATTATGACACATTAATAATGTATAAAATATAAATACAAGCGACCAACATTGTTCAGTATATAAATAAAAAACAAAACCATTTAAACATACAATTATGTGTGTTATTAGATATGTATAATGATATTTTATTAATTTAATTTTAGATTTACCGTCGAAGTTGATCAGCTTGCAAATCGGCAACAAAATCGTGGCCGAAAGCAATTATGGCTTCTACACGATGTCTCAGTTGAATATCATTCAAGTGGTGGAGAAGGTAGCACATTTGAAGTTTGGCTCCTTCAGCCATCTTCATATGTAGAAGACCTTTTCGGTGTTCATCCTTTCCATCTAGTAACAAAATCATCAAATCAAATAATTATAAAATATTTAGAAAATATAACAATATGTATATATGAAAATAATAATCAATTACCCTTTTCAAAGTTTGGATCCCATGTTTCAGGATTAATCATTATCAACAATTTCTCAATATCTTCATCTGTGAGCATACCGACGAGAAGTAACCTATCGGTAAGTTTCAAGAGAGGTCTGAAAGATAACTTATTATTAGTAATCGAAGTAATAAAATATATTAATAAAATATGATTATAATTTGTACAGAAAGAGGTTTTCATTGCTGCCTCCAATTGGATCTCTGTTGTGGACTTGATTAATTTCTACGGCTTCTGCAAGAGCAGTCATCACAAATTCACGAACCACACTCAATGGAAAATAGGGCGAATACAGATTCATAATTGGTGGTATATTGTCTCTAAAATAAAGAAAAAAACTAAATTAAAATAAAACTAGTGGTGCATGGCATTGTGTCTTAAGAAAAATTGCTGAAACTTCCCGTACCAGAATTAAATACTCGAGCAAAAAAATAATGATAAATAAAAATTTGTCAATGATTAATAACAATTGTTTTAAATATTTTCAAAGAGATAATTATGATTAAATTATGAACTATATATTTATTCGTTCATGGAATATACAGTGACAATCTTATCGCTCTAAACTTCTAAAAATGTTTAGATTAAGCAGACAATCCATCTGAGGATATATTTCTTACGATTACAATAACGCATATAAAACATATTAATTTTTCGGCGAAATTGTTAATTTAAAATCCATATTGAAAGTATAAAACTTTGTATATTTTTGAAAATTATGAAATTTTTTTTTCTAAAAAACAAGTAAAATGTTTTGTGAATCATTCAAATCGGGGGCCGTTACCTTATAAACTAAAATACCATTTTGGGCCTGTCTTTGCCAAATTCTAATTAGCACATCTCCCTATCAGTAGGAGTCGAATGTTTATTAAATCATTTAAATCGCTTGATTCATGCGCCCGAAATCTTGGATGAAAAATTGTTTCCAAACATGCACACACATACATAAATCATTTTTTTAAGGTATGCCAAAACGTTCATAAACAATTAAAACGTAAAGATATGCAAACATTTCCATTATCGATTTTTTGGAGATTACTATAACTTACCCTACGGGAAGTTAAAAATACTTTAAAAATAAATATTATGTTAGGGTTAGGCGGCTATGTGCAATTGTCAGAATATAATATAATTGTTTCAACTTGATCAAATGTTATACAAAATAATAATTTATTAGAAATAACATGTTTATCTTGAAAACGTTAGACAGAGGGACCAATTCTGCCGCTAAACATACAAATGTTATGGCAAGGCTATGTTATAAAGAACTTTCCATACAAATTCGTTCTAAATATCGATAAAAATCATGGATTTGCTGTGCAGTCAGGCGAATTTCTCAGGTTGTCGGATAAAAAACATAACTTAGAAATGGCACAAATGTCAAAAAACGATGTTAGGTAACAGGGCGTTTCTGACTCGTCTTTATAACATACGAGTTACGTTACAGTTTAAAACGCCTGGATTCATACTAAATACATAATATTTTGACAGTATTCAGTATGATTCAGTACCATAATGTATGAAGGTTGTACTGTAACATGGCCTTGCTATAATATTTATCTGTTATGCGGCAGAATTGGTCCCTAAATTATCTACTTACGAAATATCAGTCATTTTCATTTGTGGTCTCACAGATTCGGTCTTCAGCGATCTTAAACTATGTTTCATATCAGTGTCCTCATAAAGCTCCCTTAGTTCAGGACCCAAAGGAATAATATATTCATTTTTGCACACCTCCCTAAAATATTCAAAATAATGTTAACCCTTTGTCACTTCATATTTTGTTCATAAATAATATTTTAAATTATTATTACATTGTTGTGGCATGTGACTCTAAATGTAAGGCTATCAATAAGTCGTAGAATCCTTGACGAAGTGGTCCACTCATATATTCTGATTTTATGGCATACAAAAGTTGTTTTTGGTCTACGTGAATGCAGAGAGCATGTGCAGCACTATAAATAATATATGTAACAGAAAAAAATCACTACAATTTGAAAAATTTGAAAAAAATGTATTTTCATGAAATATCAAATACTTTTATAATTACCGATAATTTGATTGATAACATAACGCCGCATATAAAGTTAAAGTGTGTGCATGGAACCCAAGCATTCTTTCATTTTCAATCAATTCTAAAATATCGATACATCGATCTTCTTCAGGAATATGCAAAGCCAACATTGATACAGGATCTTCACATAACATAGACCAGCCTCTGATATCTGACAATTTCAATGCATGGACATGCAATGAAACATTTGGTACCTGGTTGAACAAAAATATCAAAAAGTGTTAAATCAAACCTATTTTTTTTTAATAATTCCATTATATTTACCCTGGCCCATTGATGCGGCTTCAAACACTGAACCTTCAACCTAGGAGGAAATTGTGGAATAGCATGCTTGTCACCAGTTGGCAACACGGCTGCCGAAAGTGGCAACGTGGTTGCAGTTCTGCCCAATTCAATTTGCAGCATATCTTTGGAAGTGGCTTCAACAAAAATAGCTGGGAACAGTTTAGTTTCTGGTTCCATATGCCATTTGTGTGAAGTTTCTTTTCCTTCACATGTAAAGGTGATGCAGCCAGTAGCCGTATCAACGAAACAACCAACAAACATACCCTAAATAATTAAATCATTCAAACGAAAAGTCTGATTTGACAAAAATAAAAAAAATTTACAACTTACCTGTGAAGCTCCTTTTCCTGAAGCATCTTGAGTGACTTCATTGTAAAGTTCATCTGCACGAACCATGTAACAACTTTGTCTTTCAATACTAAAATTAATCAAGTATAATTATATTATAAACTTTAATTTTTATTGTTTTGTCGCTGTATTATCGTATTTATTATTTCTACTTACTTTTCTATAATTCTTTCATATTCATCTTCAATAATTACTGAGCCTCGCCTTACTTTGCTCTGATTGAATTCTTTGCTATGTAGATGGTATTGAGTTGTTACCCAACCAACATATACATGAGTAGGATCTGTAAAGAATTTATAGAATAATCAGACTAGTCTATTTTATCATTAATAAACTGGATTTGTAAGTCATCGACGAATAATATTATTCTATGACTTGTTCTTCAAGTGTATTTTATTGCAAAGAAAAATTCAATGTTTAACTTGTAGCTCATGAATTTTAATTTTGAAGTTTTTACCTTGACCAGGATAAATTCTGACACCATAAAAATATTCATTAATCAATTTTAAGCATTCTGCATCATAAACTTCATTGCCAATGGATTCAACTCCAGTACTTGCAACTCCTAAAGACATAGCTTTGGGACCACCAGTTGCTGGAGGCTGACCTCTAAGATCTCCCTAAAAAAAGATTAATAAAACAAACTATTATACAGCTTATAGTTACTCATAATAAGCACATTATTAAATTTATTTCTAAGTTTATATTGAAATGGTAATGAATATTATGTTTCTAACCTGTGATATTCGAACTGTTGGCATTCTGGCAAGCAAGTTGCTCTGCGCACCTATGGAAAATTAATTAATTTATTTTTTTTATTTGAATTCAAATTTAAATTTAAACTAGTTGGTTTGGTATTTAGCCTTAAGGCAAGCTACATGAACTTCCCGACATGTGTGAAAAATCAACTTAATCAATAAAAAATAAATTAATTTATGAGTGATTAAAAGTATTCCGAGTGAATTTATAACACATAATTGAACACGAACGAACACTTTTGACTCGGAGTATTTCGAAAAAGCAAATTTTCGAAAATCAACAATTATTATAATTGAACCAGTTTCCATAGGACTTTAATGGCTCAGTATGTTCATTAAAACCAAAAACTCTATCGCTATACCAAGTAAGTCGTCTATATTTAATTTTAACAAAGGTCAAAAAAACTACTCATTTCCTTAAAATTTGGTGAAATTTTAAAATTAAACTACTTGTCGTAAGGGCGTAATATTTCAATAAGTTGTGTAAGACATTGATATATATCGCCAAAAAAAGTTCCATAAATATCGGCTTCAATTTTTGCTTCAACAGTTAATTACAGGAAAACGGCTCGGTAAATTTTCACCTAAAACTAATCAGTATTATTCCTAACTAATATCTTTCGAACAGTTTTTGATTTTTTAAAATCGATTCGGTAGAATGAGCTTAAATATGGACGAAAAGTTTAACACTTTCTTTTCAAATTACAAAGAAACGGCTCGGCTGATCATTGCACAAACGATAATCCTCATCGAGATACATCAAATGGTTTTTGAATTTTTGAAATCGGTTCAGGCGTTTTTGAGCAAACGTCGATGAAAGTTCTAATTTTGACAAATGCCAAAAAGACCATACCAATTTTTGCAAACTTTGACGAATTTTTAAAGCTAAACGAGTTGTCGTAGGGCCGTAATATTTTAGTATGATCTAGAAGACTATGGTATCTACCGCCAATAAAATAATCATAAAAATCGCCGAAATTTTTTTTAAAAACTTTATTACAAGAAAACGGCTTAGCCGATCTCTACCAAAAACTAATCACCACGATTCCCAACCAATATCGTTCGAACGGTTTTTGAATTTTCAAAATCGATTCAGAAATGCGGGCTAAAACGTAGACGAAAATTTTTTCACTTTTCTGCGATTTGTAAAGAAACGGCTTCGCCGATCGTCGCGCAAAACTGACAAATTACAGTCCTCATCGAGATACATCGAAAATATTGCAAAAATCATCAGTTTCCATGTATTGAACTATAGATCTGTATTGTTTTGGATTATGAACATTAGGATTAGAATATCGACTACTGATTTTTAGTAAAAACTAAAAATATCTAAAAATCAGTATCAAAATTATATTTAATATTTAATTAATAATACCAATTGGCTTTCTATCAGCCATTGCGACAGGTTCAGGTGTCCTTGCCTTGGATTTTGATCTTTCGCCACTTTGATCTCTGTTTTTACGAGAGAAAAATCTGAAACCAAAATAATATATTTAATTCAATATTGCTAAATGATAATTATATATATATTAGAAAATTGTAATTTGTTTGATCAACTAATTACTAGTTATTTTAGTTTTATATATTTACCTAAATGGAGAGCGTCCCCTTTTCTTTTTATCATCTGCATTCATTTCAAGTTCACTAGTTGATCGTTTCATTTTGCCATTAACGTTTAGACCTGAAAATTTGATTATTGTCATCATATTTAATTAATAAAATCAATATTATAAAAATGACGTAGAAGCAACTTAAGACATTATATTAGTTACCTCCTTGAGGATCATATGCAGGTCCTGGTCTAGAAAGTGAACCTTTTCTTGGAGGCCGAGCTGGACTTGTTCTCATCATCTCATCAGACTCGACGCCTTCCTCTTCATAGTTACGAGAAATACCTATAATTTAAAAAATATTTATATTTTATTCTTTTAAGCAGTTTGTTATTTGCATATTTAAGATAAAAAATATAAAATATTTACCTTTGATGTCATTCATGGTAAAACCACTCTTCATGATCTGTTCCAGATGAGCAGGCGTGGTATTGCTATCGACTTCTGCCATTAATCTATGTTGTCTGATACGGATTTCTTGCCATCTCCTAATTTTCTCACTCTCACTAAATCGTAAATAATTAAAAACTATAATTTACTATTGTATAAATATTCAATTTTAATTCTTACGGTATGAATGCGGATTGGCAAGTTACAGGCAAAGATAGCCTCAAAAACTCCCAATTAGCTTTCTCCATAGTTTCAAAAGTGTTGTGTGAAATCTTCAAACAAGGTGGTGTGTCTGATCCAGCTGGTATACGAGTTACATCGATTTTGGTGTCAGATATATCATCAGTATTTTCGAATATGGGTTGGTCCTTCGTGTACCAATATGTGACTGCACGTTTCATATTCCTAAGAATAATAATAGACATAGTCGACATTTTTTTTATTCTTATTATTCTTTATTTATTTATTCATTTTTTTTTTTATTTATTTATTTTTTTTTTTTAATTTTTTTTCTTGAGTATATCATCTTATTTTTATCTACTTACACACAGAACGGTTCATAACCTTCCTGCAGCCCACAAGTAGTAAAGAATTTAAGTTGGTCCACATCTTGGCCATAACATAATCTGGCTTTTTGGCCAACACTTAAAGTACAAGCTGGCACAAAACCTTCTCCTTGGACATCTGCAAATGAGGTCTCACCACCCAAAGCATCCATTAATAATTCTCCATTTAAAGAAAAACCTGACAGAATATGAATATTAGTCTAAAATTTGTATAAAATTTATTTAAGTAACGTTAAATCACAAACAATAAATTTATGATAGTATTACATTTTTAATTAGCAGACATTATCAAATTATTTCTATCTACAACAAACCAATTTTTTATACTAAAAATATCATTAGAATATTAATCTACAAATTTGCAAGCATAGATAAACAAGTATAAAATTGTTTGGTAACAAAACAGTTCTAATGTAATAGTTTATTATAAAATATTATTTTAATTTGGTCTGGTAGCAGAATAATATTTCTGTTCTAGATGTTCATATTATAATCCAGAAACAAAACAAATCATTGTTAGTTTCAAGGTATTTAAAAAACATTCAATGTTATTGGGTGCTAAAAACACATTCAATGTTGCCATTATTAAACAACTATTTACAAACAAACATATGTATTATTCTAACTAACTTATCTCATAAAATAATTTAATTGTTTGGTTTTAGAAAAAGCTGCAGCAAAAGCGAAAAGAACGTGGACTAAGAGGTTATTTGTTTAGAAATATCAAGGCAATATTAATAATAGGTTCTCGAAATTTTGTAAAAACTGACTGCTAGATTTTTTGTAAAGGTTTTGCAATAGTATATTGAAAAGGTATGGTGATTATTCGTCAATAATTAGAATTAATTTTGAGTTTTATTCTTAGTAGTTATAAAATTATTTAAGTTGGAGTATTTATCTCAAAAATTTTATTAATAAAACTAGGGTTTGCATGATAAAGTAATAATTATAAAAAGAATCTAATCAAACAAATTAATCCAGAGTGTTCCCAAATTACTTTGGCGTCTCATTTTAATTTGTGATCTAGTATATTATGGGCAGCAAGTTATTAGAAAGGCAAAATATATGTCTAAATAAACATTTATTTTACTTATAGTATGATCGATTAAATCCAAGAATACACCGACTACATCACCCACAGCCCACTGCTTTCCAAAAGATTCGGCATTGCCAGAAAATACTTTTTCCTCCTAAGAAAGGTTTGGAATTGATATGGGTGGTCAAAAAGTCATGTAAAACTGACATACATTCAGGACTAAATCGCAATAAAAAATACTTACTCTAGTATAAAAAAAATTAATAATTATTATATATTCACATAAATTTTTAAATTACAAAATGGTATATTTTTGAATTTATGTCAGCCCTTCATAAGTTTTAGAGAAACAATTTTTTGGAAATATATTTGGACAATGCTGCAGCTGGAAAATTGTGTAAAATCTGAACTATATGAAATGATCTCAAGCAATATGATTGGACTGCCTTCTCTATAATAAATTGTATGTGGGACCAATTTAATAAAAAATCTTCAAAATATTCAAAACTATTTATGTACCTTTAACTTTAAAAAGACATGCAACAAAATTATATAAAATCTTTAAATATTTTTATCATCTTTTCTAACTCAAGAGCCCAGTTATATGGAATTCGTTTTTACTTATATTCAAAAACATTCAAAACTACTTATATAAAAAAACTACTACTTTTATTACCGCCATTATTATATTCTACAAAAAGATATTTTATATTCTTCACGTTTATACCACAAATACTAAAAATTCGAATTATTGGAGACGATGAATTTTTTCTAATGTACAACATGCTTGGAAAATTGTACACAATGATCACAGTGAATTTTGTCAATGTACAGAAGGAAGCATACGGAAATTCTAAAACTGGGTCACATTATCAAAATTATTTAATTTCGTGCAAACATTAAATCGAAAATATATCATACTAATAATCGAATCGTTTAAGTCCAGAAAACATCCCACAATATCTCCAACAAGATACTTATGTCCGAAAGATTCGCTAATACCAGCGTGCTCCTTCGTAATCTAATTCGATAACTTATTATTATTTTAATAGTTACATTTTAAAAATATTTTTGTTTAAATTTAAAACATATAAAATATTATAAATAATTTTTGTTGAATATATTTATATATCCTAATAATAATTTTTAAACCATATAATTTTATAATAAATTTACTTACATTATAACCATCGAATGCCCAGGTATATTCATCCTGACCAAGCATTTGTCCTGGTGGACAATCCGATCTTGCCCAGCCCACCTATTGCGATTTAAAAAATATATAATTAATTAAACAAGTAAAGTATGAAATTAATAAAATAAATAAATTATTTCAGTACTTACTCTCATTGGACCAGCAGTTAGAATTTCAAACTCAAAATACCATTTTCCGCTAGTGACTGCATAAGTTTTTTCAACACGGTAAGTTCTAAATCCTGAATGGCGCAAACGATGTGCTTCTGCTAATAAAGCTAAATAAAATAATGAAAAATATTAATATATTATGTATAAATATAAATAAAATATGTATCTATTTAGAAGATAACAAAAAAAATATATATTGAGTCAACAACCTTTTTTTCCAGCCCACATTTTTTTCCCACTTGCAACTAGTTTTTGATAAATTTGGTACTATAATAATAATATATTTACATACCTTCATTGGCTTCTCCTTGAGGTGGCTCTAAATTATAACCATACACCAATAATGTCCTTACAGTTTCCGAAGCAGTATCTCTATTAGCCTTTTTGATGGCTTCATCAACTTTTGCGTAAGGCACCAAATGAGGACTTCTTAAATTGTCTGAATCCTAAAATTCATTAATAGATACTTAATAATGAATTTATTTTTGATTTGCATGCATTCCGTAAATGAAATGCAATAATATAATAAAATGTGTCATTAAGTAAATAAACAAGAATATTTATTGTTGCTTATAAATGCATTTGATATTCTAGCCAAATTTTATGTGTTGATTGTAATTAATTTGCAACGTGTGTTTGTAATTGTAGACAATGACTAAAGCCAAAAATAATAGACACTGAAATACCTCATTTAAGCCATAAGTCCATCCTTGTTGTATTCTTTCCTTAGCCCACAAGTTATGAGTGTTTTCTGCAAGCTGGTCTACTAATTCATCCATTTTTGGTGTCAGTGTAACAGCACTCAAATCTAATGGTGCTGGCTTATATCTATAGTAATAATAAATAAATTATTAAGACAAAATATGTTTTAACTCTTTGGGGACGGCTGTCCACCTGAGTGGACAAACATACTCTGTGAGGCACAGGCTATTTTATAAACAATGACTCAGTTTGCATCGAAAAGTTGAATAAGTTACATATAGCAGTGATAAACAGTGTTGTATTTTGAAAATAATTTTAAATTATTTTAATAGTATTTTTAACCTTTTTCTTTGCTATATAGTCTTTTTTTAAATATTAAAAACGACCGAGCGCTTTTAAATATGGCAAAACGACTGGTAAATTTAATAAGCAGTAGAGAAGATGAGAAATTACTATTCGCACCGAAGATAGTGATGAATGTGATGATGATATTATCCAACCAACAAAAAGAAGAAGAAGCTCGACAAATTAAATACAGAGTGGAAAGCCATTAGCGAATGTGCCGATTCTCCTTCAATAATCGAGTTTGACATACATCAACACCACGACTACAAATACCAAGCAATATAAGACATCCAACAGATTATTTTACTTTATATTTTACAAATGAATTATTAGACAATATAGTAGAAAAGGCAAACCATTATGACAGCAAAAAAATGAATAAATATACTGACTTATCAGTGGCATCTTCTAAATGCGAGAGAAAGAAAAAGGGATTTTATTGTTCTGACAGAAAAGCACCAGAAGGAAGGCGAACAACATTTTATTGTAAAACATGTCAAAATCAACCAGCTATATATTTGGAAATTGTTTTGAACGTCACCATTCTTTATTTATTTATTTATTTATTTATTTATTTAAATATATAGCCCACAGATTTCTCCAAGAGGACTCAAAAATACAATTATTTGACATAATGAATAACAATTAAAATATACACAAAATTACAATATATAGTTAGTAACATAAAATGCTAAGATAAAATTTCATATAATGCAGAATGTAACAATAATATTTATAAACAGAAAATAATAAGATATTTGAAAGAAAATAAAAAGATTAACTTGTGCAGATGGAGATTATTTGATTAGGTGATGTGTTGTGAATGTCTATTTCATTATTAATTAAGTTAAAGTTAGAGGACATTAGTAAAATTGGCGAATTTAAGAGAGAATTAGATTTAGGGGTGGGATAATTGAAAAATAATTGTGAACGCGAAGATAGCCTTGGAACATTAAAGGATAGTTGATTGAGAATAAGAGGACAGTCTATAGAATTATTGCAAAGCTTAAATAAGAACATAATTGTACAGATAAATCGACGTGAGGCAAGGGAAGGAATACCAAATTCTTTTAGTAAAGTGTTGTGGTCAAAGCCACGTTCAGGGTAAATTTTATATGTTTTATAATAAAGGTATTTCAGAAATTTTCGCTGAACCTTCTCTATCGCATCAGAGTTGTTGATATGATGAGGATACCAAATAATCGAACCGTATTCTAATTTTGAACGTACAATAGAATAGTACATGCAAAGAAGTGCATTGGTAGACTTAAATTGTTTACAATTTCTTAGTATCAAACCTAAAGATTGATGTGCTCTATTGCAAATATCAGTAACATGATCTGTGAAAAACAAACCAGAATCAAATAGAACACCTAAATCGGAAATTTTATTACATCTATCAATGCTGGTGTTAGAAATTTTATAATCAAAAAGTATTGGAACGCGCTTATGTGTAAAACTAAGAATCTTGCACTTTGATATATTTAGATGTAATTTGTTATAGATACACCAAGATTGGAAAAGGTCAAGTTGAGACTGTAATAATAAGCAGTCATCAATAGAATTTATTTTGAGATATAGTTTCAGATCATCTGCAAATAAAATGATCAAAAATAAAGTATGTCTTCTAATACAATTATCAAACAATTTGCGTAACATACACAATAAAATCAAGTTTACAGATTGTTTTGAAATTGGTGCCGTCCCGCAAGTGTTAAAATTATCAATATGTATATATTAATAAATGTTGACAATATCATAATTACCCATTAGCTTGAAGAAAAGGTTCGTTGGGCAAACGTATTTGACGGATTCTTGCTGGTGGTTTGTCCATAGATATGTAATAACCCAAAGCAATGATAGTTCTGCGGAATAATTATGTATATTATCTACATGTTAATTTTAAATTAAGTATATAAACTTAACATTTATTTTTTATAGAATATAATTTATGAACAAAATAATTGGAAATCGTCAAAAAATCAGTACTTGCCAAGAATATGAATACTTACTTGAGTGTTTGAATTGCTAATTGTGAATCATATTTTTTCTCAGCAGCAGGCAAATTATCAAATTGAGTCAAACATGGATGAATTTTGTGGACATCATCCCTTCGTTCACCCCAGCACCAGCCTGATTCTACCTTATTCAAAGCCCACATTTCATGGATATTCTCTGCCAATTTATCACGAATTGTTTCTACATAACTGGGCATAGTAACCTGCAATGAAATAATGATAATAACTCATCCTAGAATATCATTATTGCAAATGTGTAATATAAATAAATTTTTCAAAACTGAAATCTGATCAAAAATCTGCTTACCGATGTAGTGTCCACTGGCTTGGGAACAAACGCAGTGTCATCTTCAACCAACCAAGGTCCTGCCAAAACGCTTTTGTTGAGATTTCCGAAATAAAAGCATGGATCTAAACTCAAAATTTGTTGCGGTTGTAGGCATTCTACCAGTGGAGAGAAACCTTCAGGTGGCGCGTATTTAAGACGACCGTGGTCACCGCCGAGGAGAAAACGACAACTGAAAAATAATATTTTTGATTCAATATGTATATTATTTATGGAACTGTTGATTTCCAAATTTAAATTTATTTTACCTTAATTTAGAGGAACAGCTCATAACTGGATGGAACATGCCGTCCAAATTAAAATCGGTGAAGCTACCATGAATCCTCACTCCGTTCATTGTAAAAGTAATCAAAGGTATGCTTAAATCTAAAGCACATCCCACCACATCACCTTTCCTGATATAGGGTTCTTCGGCTCCGGGAAGAACCAAAGATTTTCTTCCACCCGTCCATAAATATGCACCATCGAAACCAAAGGAGTACAAATCATCACCTACGCCATTTCCTCCCCATTTTTCACCACCTCCAGGATAAGGGACGTAACTAAAAAAATAATTTACACTTAGTGAATTAGATATATAATTAGAGGATATTAAGCAGTCACTTAAGGAGCACAACTGAATTTGAAACTTCGAAATTTTCAAAAAATCGAATTTTCAATTTTTCCATATTTCGATAGACTATACCTTTAAAAATAATATACGAAAATTTTAAATCGATATATTAAATAGTTTTTGAGTTACAGCCATTTAAAGAGTATATATACAATATGTATAAAGATATCTTTATCTTTATCAATATCTATATATACAATATATATAAAGTATTATATAGTAAAAGGATCTTTTATCTTTAAACGCGTTTTTCTCGAATCAGCATTTTCCGAATTTGCTGCAGTAATTACTCAAAAACAAATGATCCGATCACTATCAATTTTTTTTATATGTTCTTTATATAGTTCTATTGATCGGATCAAAAATCGAATTGTGGCCGTCCAAAAACGACCAACATTATGGGTAGAATTCGTCTTTTTTTTAAAACGCTGCCATTTTGCCAATTTTTGATTATTTTTTTTAACGTAGGTCATTTTACAGACAATATTATCTAGATTAATAATTTTTTTTTTTTAAATTTCATCCTCGTAGAAGACCGGAGTCACTGCAGCAGTGAAGGGCCTTTTTTTCGCGCCGTTGGAGATCGACGATAACTTAAAAAATATTTAATTTTTTTCTTCAAACATTTTACTATGTATTCTTAAAACATGTGTAAATCTATTCTTAAAATTTTGAAATGATTGATAAAATATTTTTTTAATATAAATTCTCAAAAATCACCTTTTTTTGGCGGTTACTCTAGTTGTGCCCCTTAATATATAAAATAATAAGATATTCATAAAAAACTTAATATACGTGTAAATCATCAAAAGATGAATAAATATATATTTGTGAAAATTTTATTTTTCTGTAAATTTGGTAAAATTAAATCATTTTATTAATTATTAAAAGCGTGATTTTAATTTGAATTGGTTACATGTTTTTATTACCCTGTCTTTAACACCAGTAAACAAATAAATAATTTCTGACAAATATTAAACATGCAATAATGGAATAATTAAAATAATATGTTGTTGTTATAAATTTTAAAAATGATATATAATACAAACTTAGGTTTTTAAAAACTGACACCAGCAAAATACTTTATCGGCACTTTCTTTAATATTATATGATTCACTTTCGACAAGTAGTGTGGAAAATGCTTAAGAAAATATTCGATATTAATCCAATAATTATAAATTTTACAAGTAGAATATTAAGAATTTATTTAGTGTATATTCATTATTGATCCAAAGTTTATTCACTATTTTAATAAAAATAAAATTATTAGTAATGTTATATAAAATTACCCGGTAGTGTTTGCCCATCCAATTCGCAAATGTGGCATCATATGGGTTGTTTGTTCCAAGTGGTCCATTGTAACTTCAAAATACCATTTCTGGTATACTGCTGAACCTTCAACTTTTCCAACAAAAATGTTTGGTCGAATACTAAAAAAATAAAATATTAGTTTAATTAGAATGACACAATTATATTTTGTATTTGGGCATATTAAAAGTGTCAAACATTTTCATTGTGATAAAAAGACAGAAAAAAATTCGGTTTAAAAAAAAAAACGAAATTTTTTTTCATGCTCTGTTTTTGAATTTTTATACATTATATAGACTATTTTTAGACTTTATATTTGCCTGATTACCTGGCTACATGATCAACTAGTTGTGTCTGAAGCAACAGGTTTTTTCCAGGTAGAAGAAAGTCGCAAATGTTGTTTTGTGAAGAACGTACTGCAACTCCGTTACCCACACATAGGGAACATAATACATCCAAGACCTTAGGGTCGCGACCGTGTTTCTCCAAAAGCGAAATTATTACCTTGATGTGCTCGTCCTAGAAAAATTGATTTATGAAAAAATCGAATATTTTATAATATAAATAAGTATTCTTTACTCCACTATTTTTTGTGATATCAAAAACATTTTACCACTCCTGCCTATTGCATTTTTATATTTGAATAAAGTGCACGAGTAGTAGATTTTGAACAATAATAAATCCTTACGTTAATAGTTCTACATTAAAAATAGTACTAGTATTAAGTATTTTAATTTTAAATTAATTAATACTGCTAATACAATTTTCATTACTTTTATCGACTATAGATGTAGATTAGTATTAGTACTAATTTAATAAATATAATTAAGAGTTCTTGATTATTTTTTATTTATTTGATTGATTTTAATATTATTAATTTAGTGATAAAAAGTATTGGATATTTGTTATATTATGATGCTGATAATTAACTGTAGTTAATTAATAGCTAAAGGATTAGCAAAAATGTGGAAGATGTAATCTTGTTGATAATTTTTTGTTATGAACATATCACACCCACATTATATATATTGAAAATTAAAAAAAAAAATTAGGTATAACTTTGCGACAAATGAATTAAAAGTGAAAATTCGTAGGGTACAAACTTTGATTGAATTGCGCTCTATCTAAACGTTAATATTAAGAGCTAAAACTTTCAGAGAATTGTTTTTTATCAATTTGGAACCATTTAAGCCCCTGGGAGCAAGGAAATTCGAAAATGTCCATTTTAAGGACTACCCTAATATATATATATATATATATATATATATATATATATATATATAGTATGTGGGAAAACGTTGATACCTAATTAAAAATTAATTTATATAGTTTTTTTTATAATTACCCTCATCATATTCAAAGCTTCTGGCGAATCAATAAGGACACAATGCAATACATCCAACATTCCAGTGCCCTCAGATGACGCCTGAGACCCCAAACGTGAAAATAACCAATTTAGACGATTTGAATTGGCAAATTGAGCACAATTTGTGTGGTTTCCTTTTATAATTGCGGCTATAAAAATAATAAAAAATAAACAACAAAACTTAACAGTATTCTGTCGTATGTAGTAGCAACAGGTTCATCTTGCAAAATTGATGATTGATTAATAAACTATCGATAATTTATGTTTTTATATATGCGATATACATAAGATTGATCCGATTTGAAACTAAAAGAAATAGTATCTAAATATTTCCAAAGTTAATATTTATTTAGACTCGCTAAGGTAAAGGTGGTTTCGATAAGTCAGGCAGAAATAATGATAAAGTTGTATCCAATATACAATATGTTAATGCTCGGTAAGAATCGCGTTTACTGTTGAAAAAATCTATCAATACAATATTTAATCCATTCACATTTAAATCAACCCATTAATTCTATATGTATTTACCCAACAGTTGGTACAAATATCCAGAAATCATTTCCCAAGATTGGCCAGCATCGTCGCCGGCTAAAAATCCTGCCAAGAATCCTTGTGATGTTATTACGTTTATTTTATCAATAGCTTCTAAAATTAAATTTAATATTCCCTCTTCTTGGAACAAGTCTTGTCTATTTCTCAAAGCACGGAACCTGTTCTGTTTTTCTTCATGCTCTGGAGTAAAAATAATTTTATTGTTATGGATAGATTTCTATAAATATATGTATATTTATATGTGTATATATATATATATATATATATATATTATATAAAATATATAGTTAATAAAAAAATTGCATATTTATTATATTCAAACATCTTACCCATTTCTTCATCAGGTTGGGCAAAATAATTGATCAAATCTTCAAGACACATAACCATTTCACTAAGATTGACAGAAGCAAAAAACAAAGAATGCCTTCGATTTGTTTGTAATGTTTCCAAACCACTGAAAATAAAGATAATTAATTATTAATTTAGAAACATTAGTTATCATATATCATATATTGAATTAGGATCTATAACAATAAATCTTACTTTATGAATTTCGTGAACAAACTGGAACATTTTCTGATAACTCTCGCTGTCCTGGATTCCTCCTCCTGAGATCTTGAGAAATCTAGGCCATCGTCCATTTTACCTTCTTCGTGTAAGATTGCTTGTTTTTCTTCAACCTTTTGTAAAAAAAGAACACGTATTAGATCATAACATAATTACAGATGTAACTACAATACGTTTAATCATTATAATGGTTTTACCAAATTTCTAATTTTTGTGTATGTAAATTAAAATTCTAATGTATTAGAAATTTATCATGTTGTTGATATAAATAATAAAATAATTACTACAGCATATACTAAGTTTTTGGCCACAAAATAAAATTAAACAGAATATCAAAAATTACACTAAAATGCTATATTCATAATTAGTTATATATAGTTATGTTTATTTTGCATTTAATACTGCAGTAACTAAGTAACACATTTTTCTGAAATAATTGCATATTATAGTTACCTTTCCAACACCTTTCTTTTTGGTTTCATAACTCTTGTAAGACAACCACAAACCGCTTTCAGAATGTTGCATAATTACTGTAGAATCACCATACTTTATAATAGGAGATCCTATAACTTCAAGATCCTTGTCTTCAAGAACAACTTTTTGGTCATCTTTTTCTTGGCGTAAACAAAACGCAGTCGATGCTGTGGTGGCCTCTTCTCTAAAATAATAATATTCATTGTTATAATAAATTGAAATTTGTATGCTATAATTAATACAAGGTGCTTTAGAGTTGTTTGAAAAAATATTAGGAAAAATTTGGAAAAATCAAATGATGTATTTATATAGAAGTTGTACTTTTAGTAGTTCTACTAAATTCCTAAAACTATTAATAATTTTCAAATGATATATTGATGAGTACTTTTATTATGATTTCTAGATTTCGTAGTTTCTTACCTTCTGACTAAATACAGTTCATTGTTTTCATTAACTCCTAGATATCTGCCAGTAGTGATATGTCTGATTCTCATAGGATGGTACCAATTTATGAAACCACCAGCCCATTTTGTTCGGGCCAATTCCAACCGCCACAAACTTCTGGCCTGACTCATCACAGAACCACCTTCGTAGACCACAATGCTAAAATATAAAAAATAATTATATGTATATATATATATATACTGTTTTTATTTATTATATGAAATATAAATTAAAAAACTTAAGACCGCCTGTATTTTGCGTTTTCCATGAATCTAATCGTACCAATAGCCAATAATAAATTATCAATCTTGAAATATTCCTCATATTTTCAATCGTCAAATGATTCTTATTATTTGTACATTTTTTAAATAATAAGTGCAAATGTAAAATATTAAATAATTTTATAAATCACAGAATCCTATTGGATTATGGTTGGATTCTTAGTAAAAGCTTCGATATTAGTCTTAATCATGCTACTGCATTCGAGATGGCGCAACATTTTCAGAATTGTAAGTAGTGTTATTTGATATTCTCTTAAAAATAATTAATCTGAATTGAATAGTATCTCGTTTAGTTTATACTACACTAAATGCTAGTTAAAAAATAACTATATATACTATATTTATGATAATATATAAAACGATCGTGAAAAAAATAAAAGTAAGTAAATATGCTAAAATTGCTTGAATTTGATTTAGGATACTTTTATAATGATTATGAAAAATTGTGTTACTAACTCATTATTGATTTTTAAGATTTATTCTAATACCAATTGTTCTGTATTTAAGTTATACTGTGTTATTTTTTTTTTTTTTTGAATTCTTACTTTTGGCCCAAGGTTTCGCTCCATGTTGACGGTATGGTCAGGCACTCGTCACCACCATGAAAGAATCTAAGGACATCTCCTCCGAAAACATATCCAACATATTTCATTTTACTGATACCGGTTCCATAAGGCTGGACTGACCAGTGGGTAACATGGAAACTGGCGTTGACAACTGAAAGGTCGTTTTCTTTTGTTGTGTGCTAAAATATAAACAATATTTTATTTTTTATTATCAAAAATAAAGACCCTATAGTTTAATGCAGGTGCGGATTTGAAAAATTTGGTTGAGATTTTTAATGTTGACTGGTATGGTTTTGTGAGAAATTATGTTATCCTGAAGAACTATGAACAGTAATTTTAAGTAATCTTGGTTCTGATACAACTTTTGTTAAAACTAAACATTTTTAAGAGCTTTTTGTGCACATTTAGTCTTTGTGAATATAACATATCAATATAGAATAAAATATTTTATTTTATTTCATGTAACTTTTCAATGGAACTTTCAATTTGTTCAATTGGAGCTGATACCTTTTGATAAGATAATTGCTAATTCTAGGCAGTGTTAACATATCTTATAATAAAAGCAAATAGAAAAATTGTAATCTGTTAAATGTCAAAATGAAAATATCTAGAATCTATTGAAGTAAGATGGTTCACTGCCAATGTGGATTTTTGTTTTGATCTTCTTCACTTTTTTTTCAAATATTCGACCATAATTTAAAATAAAAATTAGTTTAAATTAAAATTGGTTATGATTGCAGATAATCTGTACAATAACTATATCTAAAACAATTTTATAAATATACATATACAAATGTATTATCAAATAATACTATCTTACCAAGTAACGTTCAGTTGCTACAGATACCAAAATTAAGTCGTCACCAACACGCACTTTTTCACCTTCAGATCTAGAAACAGAAAAATATTTCTTGTCTTATAATAGTCTTGAATTGTGATTAATATCAAGGTAATCATGTTTTTTTTTACCTTTGTTTGCTCGCTGGATGAACGGTCCACCAACAAGCTTCACCCTTGGAATGTTCTTGCAAACCGACATCGAATGATAATTTATCATTTGACGAACTTGTTGAAAGACATGCTAAATGCTAAAATTTTTTATGTATAATATTATGATAAAATTACTAAGTAGGGTTGTTTGTATATGCATTTTATATTAATATGTTCTACGAACCATGTCACTGTTTTGATGTCGAAGAAGTATAGCATTGCCATAGAGAAGTGTTCTGTGGCCGGAACCAGTACCTTTTCCCTAATAAAAATATAAGCAACGTATTGATAAACATTTCAAATTAAAGGGAAGAAAGCAAAATTTTAAACCTGAAATTTTTGCTTGTAATTTTATCAGACTTGGTTGGGTAAGTGTTAATGTTTTCTTGAAAGAACATATGACTTTTCTACTATTAGAGTTAATTTACTGGATATAATAACGCAGAATATTATAATTTATGTAACAATCTCATATCAAAACATAAAATGAAAAAAAGGAAAAGTATGATGAAGTTTTCATATGAGTATCTAATTGGATTCATACAAAAATCTTTGTAATTTGTTCTAGAAAACTATGAAATTGGATATCTTTTTGGTTTATACATATTCTTCGTTTGCTGCAAATAACTGCAAATTCAATATAAGAAGAATTTATTTGTTTTGACTCAATATAGATAATTTGTGTTAGAGGGCGTCCATTAATCACGTGATCGAGTTTTTAATGATTTTTGGACCCCCCATCCCTCTGGTGATTTGTGATAATATTCAAAATTACACCCTCTCCCCCACCAAGCATTACGTGCATTTCTAGATACGAGAAAAAAAATTTAATGTTTGGATTTTTTTAAAAAAAATTCAGGTAAAAAATAACTCAGCATGATATTCTATTTTACCCCTCTCCCCACGTGACATTTCGTAATTTTTTGTCAAACACTCCCTTCGCCAAAAAACCTAACGTGACTAATTGGTATTTGATTATCTTAAAGCTATTTAAAATATCTATTATATTTCCAATACTTAAATAATTTTGTGTTTAAAATATTTGTATAGTTTTAAAAATTACTTCTAAAATACTTTCATACATTTGCGAGATATTTTTTAAAACGTAGAATCCATTTAGAATGCATATGGGTTCATGGGTTCTTAAAAAATTAAAAGCTTCGATAAATTAATATTGCTACTGCTTTCTAGATAGCGCCAACATTTTTAAAATCGTGAGTAGTGTTATTTGACTCTTTCTCATAAAAGCAGTAAATCTAAATTTAATCTTGTCTAGTTCAGTTTATACTACAGTCAATGTTTGTTGAAGAATTAACTAACTTTATATACTATGCTTATATATAACAAAACCTTAGTAGGAAAAATAAAAGTAAGCAAATGTGATAAAAAGGTGTAATTTTGTTTCAAGATACTTATATAATGACCATAAAAAACATTTTAATAACTCATTTTTAGTTTTTAATAATTACGCTTGAATTATAATTGAACGCAACAATGCATACCAGTTTTTACTGCTATGTAATTTTGTCTTTTCTTATCTAGTATCATTAGGATTAATCATTAAATTTCTATAAAACCAACATAAATACACGTTGAATTGTCAATAATTTTTATAAATAATAATTGACTATCACCAGTAATTATTTATTTATTTTTACCGTTGCGCTTCCGGCCGCCGTAACCAGCTCCTGCAAGGCTCGCACCGACAAGGCCTGCTCTATCACAAAGACGCATTGAGATAGATCCGGTGGAATATTTTTATCTGCTATATTTTCAAGGAAACAGTGCCGATTACCAAATCCTTCAGCAGCTAAACATACTCTTTCTCCTGTGGCTGTGCACGAAAGACATACCATGTCTTCCTATAATATTCAAAAAATACTGTAAGTATTGCTTAATAGTAAACAAATTTAATAAGAGCTCTGGTATCATGGTAAATCTATTAGCAAGTTTTAGTAAAATCAACCAGAATCAGTAATAATGATAAATAATATCCGTCTATTTTGTTTAGTATCAATTTTATTTGTGCATAGAAATTATTAATGTACAAAATATAAATTTTGCATTGCATGCAATTTATGAAATATATCGAGATTTCAATATTAGCAGTTTTGTAAGCAAAATGTAGATCTCAGAGTGTTTCATTTTATACACTATTTCAGTTTAAATATATGTTAGTCATTAAACAAATTGTTTTATAAATAATATGCAGTGCAAATACAACTATTTACAGACCTACGATACTCCTGAAATTTCAATATTGAATTCTGATATTACACAATAGTCAATTGTTATTTACTATTATAGTATTACTATGATTTAGTGTTATTCAACGATGCAAACAATTATATTAATTTTAAGTGTAAGCAAAAACAAAACCTTTAAATAATACAAACACAATACTAAGACTGAATTTAAATTTGTTGGGCCTATACACAATATTATTTTATATGTAATGTACATCAAGACTTTATAAAGTTACATACATGATTTAAAAATATTCGATTATTAAAAATAAAATGCATACATAAAATTAGTAAAAACACATGAGAACATTCATACTCATACAGAATAAATAATATAATCATCCAATTATGAAAAACTAGAGTTAAGGTTAAATATAAAAATAATAAAAAATTATAGTATAACTATATCATTATCCAAACTCTTAATGATATGAAATAATAATTACTGTAATGAAGGAAAGTACATGAATAAATATAAGAAAGATTTAAGGTAAACAGATTTGAAATTATTAAAACAAATAAAAATAATTCATGCAAATAAAATAAACTGATAACAACAATATAATTGGAGAAAAATTATAATAATAATAATTCAAATAAAAATAATAATTTTAATCCGATTTAGACATTCTACAAAGGAATATAAAAAAATGTGCGGATATTATATTATGTAATAGGTGCGAATATATATGAAAAGCAAATAAAAAAATTTTAAAATAAAAAATTAAATGTTCTTGTCGTGTTATTAAAGTATCTCTTTGCTACTTCTACTATAGCGATTTTTTATTCTTATATCATTTATCTCATTATATTGGCTTCAGATTTACTAGATGTCCACTAAGGACATTTTATAAATGGCTAAGGACATCTAATAAGGTTAAAAAAATATTTTCCAAAAATGATTAAAATCTTGTTAATTCTTATTATCCTTGATCCAGAAATTTAAAACTATTTATAAATATAAGCCAAAATTTTGAAAAAATTACAAACTTACCGTGCGCAAGAATGAAACATCATCCTGCTCGGAGCCTCCTTCGGCTTCCGCCATAATTCAATTTTTTTGGAGGATCACTTAAATCGTGTCGTTTGGTTTCACTTTTACTACAATAAAATTGTAAGTTGACTTAAGACATCTAATAAAAACATATGTTATAGTAGGACAACACAAAATTTACAAAAACTATTGGTGAATGGCATGGTGCTTCAAGGCAAATTTCTGGAACTTCGAGGAATTTTAAATGCTATACAATAGACTATTATTGAAACTGTGTATTTCATTATTCATATTTTATAGACAGAATATAAGAGCGTATAAATTAGACGCCGGTGTTTATATATGTTTACATGAGAAGTAAACTTGATCCAGTGGAGTTTAGAATTAAAGATATATTCTCATATTTATAAGAGTTTTATAAAGTGTTTAAAATCAAGTAACCAATCAATTTAATTATATTTTAATATAGATCATCAGAAAACGTACAAAACATCGGTTTAAAATTATTTTGTTGACTAGTATAATCGACTCATCACATTTTCCTCGGTAAACTATAAATAGCACGTATTTAGTATGCCGCTGTGATTAAATTTGAATTTGGCGCGAGACTTGTAAGAGTGATCAAATTTTTATTTCGCTTCCATTTAGCATTTACATAGCATATATACCACAGTACTTAATGACTTTTTTGGCCTTTTATTTATTTTTGTTTTGGCTAATTTAGCTGATACTCAGATTACCCAAAGTTAAAAACTGTAAATTTTGTTGAGCAATATTAAAAAATGCATAGCATTTCATATTTATATGAAAAATTTACGTTTGAAAATGTAATACATTAACAATTCACTATTATGTAGTTATAAAAATTAATGGTTTCTATTTGCTTTATCATATAAAATTTCCATGAATAATTTAATGATAAAACTTAACTAAAATCAAAATAATTCGATCAAGACTTCTATCAAAATAATTTATTATATTTCGATTTTCTGCATAAGCAACTATTCAATTTTGTAAATTATTGCATTAATAGCAAATTTGCACAGAAAGAATATATTTTTGATGATATTTACAGGTTTTAATCACATATACATAAAATCATAGTATATTCGATCATAATTTCTGGCCACGTGTCTTGTAATCTAAGGTTTGAAAAACGTCATTTCACTACTTAATAATATAATAGTTGTTGATTCTCAATAGGTAATTGTTTTAGCAACAAAACGAAATTTTATTATAATAAGTGTTCAAATTATTTTTAATTAATTTTAAATTATTTTATTTATACCAACTCTAATGTAGAAAATGAAAATATGAGTTATTGTTAAATAAACTTTAAATTTGACGATAAAAATTATATAAAAAGTGACATTTTCTTCCAATAATTGAAGATAGTAAAACAATTTCGTTACTAAAATATTTAAATAATAATACGATATAATATAGTTTAGTAAATAATTATTACAAAATCTTGTAGCTCAGTGATAGAAAAAAATCAATTTAGAAACAAATTTTAAAATCAGCACTTGCCATCGCCATTTAAATAAAATTTTAATCCTGGTTAATATTCCATTATCAATCGGAATCACTCAATAATTAACAATTTAATTTATTATATTGTATCCAAAATCCAGAATTAAATTATATTAGCTGTAGTGTTATCTTTTGCCATAAACTTCCATATTCACTTTTGGCCTCACTCTATCACTGAATTATTTAGAATATCACCACCACATAATTTGACCACAACATTTAATTTTTACCTGTTAAATTAAAACCATGGAGATATATCCGAATTATATTTTATTAAAGAGTATGTGGTACCTCCATCAGGCACCGACTGGTCCTAAAATAATTTTCGTTTAGTATTAAAATAACTCCCAGCTATAGCTTGTATATGTCTAGCAAAGATTTGTTATACGAGAGTGTTATATGTAATGCATGCAATGATCTAGTCAAGATATTACTCAATATGACTATTTTATTACTATTATAATAATAAATATTATTGATTAATATTTAAAACCATTCGAAATATATTTGTTAGGAATCATGCGTATTTTTCTTAAATATTATCTGTGCCGTTATTATTATCTTCTTCATAATTAATTGTTGAATTTTTTTTATGTTGATTTTCATACAACTTTTTAGATAATAAAATTCATGGTCTTAACAAACATCCTTGAAAATTTTAAGGTTTCAAACAGTGGCTTAATTATAAAAATTATAATTAACTGAAAACCTATTTAGAAAATAAATTGATCATAATAAATAAATAATATCACATCTCCAATATATTCACCAAAATCATAGTATCAATAAATAATATTTTGCATTATAATTACACATAATCTAGTAAAGGAACTAAATTATGATAGCACCAATTTATTACATTCGAAATAAATATTCGAACTCTTAATATTCGAAAAATATAATAATAATAAATACAACTATTCAAAATTATCAATGTTTTTTTCCCTGATTATATACATATACATACAATTATATTTCCGCGAAGATAGTTTTTGAAACGCAAATGTTTTGTCAAAGATCCAAAATTTATATGAAGGTCAATGTGACTCACCAAAATTCTTTCTATTGCATCATTGCATTAAATTAATTTAACTCAACAATTATTCATAAATATTCATACGATTTTGCATTGCCATTTTTTTAAATGGGTAACAAAATACATATTTAAGTTTGAAGTGAAAATAAATATGATCATTACGTGATATCATCACACCAAAGAGTCCTGTTTACAGCGTGGTCTTCTTTTCATCCGCCATCCGCCCCGAAGGGAGGACTACCGAAGGAGAGCCGTCCCTGTCATGCCTCGGGCAGACAGAATTTCGCTGCGAGAGTTTTGCAATCTCCGAACAAATGTAGATTACCTTATTTTGAAATGGATTGGTATTCGAATTGATTGAAGGATGGCGCTACGATTTCCAATTTCATTGATCTAGCTTGATCTATATATTGATTTCATCGCCATTTTCTATAAGTTGTCATCGCGTATTGTAGTTGAGATGTGTTATATTTGTTTTTCTGTGATTGTTTATATATACTTATGTTTTGGTGAATACTTTTTTCATTTATTATTAAGTTAAAGTGGTAAAGTGTAATGTGCCAAATTGTTATAACTCCAAATATAATAAAAAATGCATGTGTCATATTTGTTTTTCTGTGATTGTTTATATATACTTATGTTTTGGTGAATACTTTTTTCATTTATTATTAAGTTAAAGTGGTAAAGTGTAATGTGCCAAATTGTTATAACTCCAAATTTAATAAAAATGCATGTCTTTCCGGAATCTAATTATCAGATATGTATATAATGATGTATTATGCATATAATGAATATGTATCAAGAAAACTATTAAAATGTTATATATATATACATATTATATATATATATATATATATATACGAGTATATATATATATATACGAGTATATATATATATATGTATATATATGTATACATATGTAGCGGACTTGATAGCTGTCAGTTGATTGATGCGTCAGTTGATTAGTGATGAACACTCAACTAAGTTAGTTATCAACAAACTCGCGTTATCATCGCGTTAATATTGTGGCACTTATTTCTATAACTGGTGACTGCGAACGTGAGAAATGAAACAAGTAAGCAAGACATACAGAACGTCCTAGTACCCATAATTGGTGACTCCGGACGAAGTAAACAAAAGCACGTGACAGCTACAAAGAAATTTACTAAGGTAAATTATACGTTTAATTTTTTCGAAGATGTCGACTCGATCTACGCCCATCAATGAGGAAACAGCTTTTAACAGATCTCTGATCGATCTGGATCACGAGGCAAACTTAAACACGAGCAGTCCACGTGTTTCTAAATATCCAATTCCGGAGCAATCCAGAAAAATGATCAGCAGGAAGGCAGAAAAATGATCAGCAGGAATTAAAACACAATCGGCCAAGACCAAGAAGTGGCTCTCGACACAGGTTCAGGACACCTTCTCGTGGATCAGTTTGCTACTATCATTACAGATTTGGTGAGAAAGCCACAAAGTGTGTGGAGCCCTGCCTGCTCAAATCGTTAAACCGGACGGAAAACTAACTTCACCGTCATTAATTGGAGCATGCATTGACGGTGAAATAAATTCTGTTTGCTCTGAGCTCTGACAGACTAGTAGACAGAAAGACTTAAATCCAATTCCTTATAGATTTCGGATCAGTTTTATCCATATTACCAGCCCATAAGTTCGCTAATGGTCATGCCAAGGAAGAACTAGTTTCGTTTGCAGCAAACTCTAGCAGAATATCCACGTATGGCAAGAGAACTCTGGAGCTGGATCTATCACTACGCAGAAGCTTTAACTGGCAGTTTGTTGTTGCCGATGTAGCCACAGCCATTATGGGAGCCGATTTCCTAAGCAACTACAATCTGTTGATAGACTTGAAGGGCAGAAGATTAATTGATTCGACCACAGGCCTTACCTCTGATGGAAAGGTACTCAAGGCACAGCAAGTCAACATCTCCACTGTCAACCCGGCAGAGTCTTTCAAGGATTTACTGGCACAATACATTGCAGTAACAAAGCCGCAGGTAACCACCAATATTAAATCATGTCATTTTTCGCATAGGATAACCACAACAGGTCCACCGGTAGCTGCCAGGTTCAGGAAGATCTTCGGAGAAAAGACTGTTGCAGCTAGGCCCGAGATACAAGATCTCCTGAACAGGGGCATTTTGAGGCCTTCCAACAGTCCATAAGCAAGCCCTATTTACATGGTTCCAAAAAAGAATGGCACATTCAGACTGTGTGGAGATTATAGGAGGCTGAACGCAAACACGCTGCCCGATAGGTATCCTCCACCCTTAATACAAAATGTGTTTAATACTCTGCATCAGAAAACAGTATTCTCTAAAATAGACCTGGAAAAAGCCTACCACCAAGTACCCATGCATGAAGAGGATATTAAAAAGACTGCAATTATTACCCCATGGAGACTCTTCGAGTATCTATGTATGCCATTTGGACTCAAAAACGCCGCCCAGACATTCCAGAGGTTTATCAATCACATCTTCCAAGATTTTAATGCTGTTTTTATTTATATAGACAACATCCTGGTAATGTCCACTGACATGAATGAGCACCGTCGTCATCTTCAAATGGTTTTTGAGAGGCTACAGGAGTATTCACTCACAATCAATGTAGAGAAATGCGTCTTTGGTAAACATGAGGTAAACTTCCTGGGTTACAAGCTGAGTGCAGCAGGATATTTTCCTTCACCAGACAGAGTAGAGAAAAATATTAATTATCCAAAACCTTCGACAGTGATTGAACTACGAAGATTTTTGGGCATGGCAAATTATTATCGTAAGTCAATACATCAAGCTGCTAAAATACAAGGACCACTTTATGATTATTTGAAGTTCTCAGTAAAAAATGGCAAGACTTTAATTATATGGGATGACAAATCACAATCAGCGTTCAACAAACTTAAGGAAGCTCTGGCAAATGCAACTCTTCTTCATTATCCTGCAAGCATAGCAAACATTAATTTAATTACAGATGCATCCACTACTGCTATAGGAACTACATTAGAACAAGAACTTAATGGTGCCTGGCATCCAATAGGTTTCTTTTTGAAAAAGCTTTCATCTACAGAACAAAGATACTCCACAAATGATCGGGAATTACTAGCTATTTTTGCTGCAATCAAATATTTTGAACATCTCTTAGAAGGCAGACATTTTTTCATAAAAACTGACCACAAACCTATATCTTTTCAACAGAAACTAGAGAAGGCTTCAGATCGTCAGCGACGGCAGCTGGAATACATCTCACAATTTTCCACTGATATCATATATGTGAAGGGTGAACAGAACGTGGTTGCTGATGCCTTGTCCAGGATTAATTCCATTCAAATGCCTTCAAAGATAACTGCAGAGGAAATTTCGAAAGAGCAGAGCAAGAACGTTGAAATGCAGACTATATTGAATGGCAATACTTCTCTGAACCTACATAAGTTGTCATTAGACAGCCATCCAGTTTATTGCCACACTCAAGATAATCTTGTAATGCCCTATCTTCCGCAAAGTCTTTGCAGAACTGCTTTTGACACAATACAAGGAAATTCACAACCAAGCACATCACAAGAATTTAAACCACATCACTTGGAGTCAACGATGGATCCTCCAAGAAAGATTAAAACCAAAAAAATCTCCTTCAAATTATGAATTTATTTATTTTTAAAGATACTTCGTTTTTCAAAGGTGCCAGAATAAAATTCTGCGTATCCTTACTAATGCGCCTTGGTATATTTCGAATTTTTGTCTACATAAGGATTTGAAAATCTCAACAGTCAACGAAATGATCAAGATTAGAAGTTCATCTTTCAACAATAAATTAATCCAGCATACAAATCCTACAATTCAAGCGATTCACAGACCGATAAGAAGATTGAGCAAGAAATGGCCTTCCGATCTACCAAACACCTAGCCCATTGTCTGCACGCGTCCTGACGTAGTACGCGGCATACATCATCACGTCATCGTTCATTTATGTTATTATTTTTGTATTCTGTTTTAATTTAATTTTTATTTTAACTTTTTTCATTTTAAATTCAATGTATTGCATTTTTTGTTTTTTTGTATTTTTTTTGCTCATATCAATTTTGTAAATAAGACATTAAAGTCTTGATTAACAAAAATAAATTGTAAAAAAAAAAAAAAATTCTTTTGAAGGGGAGTGAACATGTAGCGGACTTGACAGCTGTCAGTTGGTTAGTGATGTACACACAACTAAGTCAGTTATCTAGAACTTCGTATCTAGCAACCTGTTGCAGATTATGTTTCGGACAATCGAATAAACGGTTCTCTCTGATTTTTGTTTCCGCGATTATTGTCGAGTAAACTTATTGAAATGAATTGACATAAAAATTAAATATTACATTAGTTTCTTTGTACAGTCTGTAGTTATCAATAAACTCGCGTTATCATCGCGTTAATATCGTGGCACTTATTTCTATATATATATATATATATATATATATATATATATATATATATATATATGTGTGTGTAAATATTTGTAAAAAGATGCTTTCAATTTGGATGCAGAGGGCGAATAATCCTTTAATGGATGACCTAACTCTTCGATTTGTGGCACAAGACGAAGATAATTTGAAATCGAAACCAATTAGAAGTGTCTCCTTTACGGCAATAACAGAATAGTTTTCAAGTCACTGGAGAAAGCTCTTAGCACAGAACCAGAAGAACAATCTGCAACTAGGACAAGGACAAGTAATTATAACTCTAAATACTTTAATACCATTTGCAAAAAAATATTAATAAATGAATCATATGTTCTTAGTTAGGAGATGAAAGCCTAAAAACCTAAAAGGATTTTTACAGCAACACCAGTTTTCTGCAAAGGAATTTTTTCATAATAATTGCAGCAAAAATAATTTATATGATAATAACAATACCTTCAATTAATATGATATAACAATATATTCAATAGAAGTCCTTGGTGGTAGCTGCACATTGCCGCAGAATGCAGTGATAAGGCAAAGGCGTAGGAGTGCCTTAACACCCAGAAGATGTATGATACATCAAATTTTGTTTCGGGATTAAAAAGGATTAACAAGCAATGCAATAATTTAAAGGATAAATTCCAAAAGAGTATACAATGTTCTGAGAAGTTTTCAAATAATCCGGAAACGTAAAATGTAAGGGCAAGAATTTTGATATTGTCTCAATTAAGAGAGCATACTCAAAGACCAGGCAGTTTATAAAGCGCAAGGGTTTAGTTATAGTTTTAACTAAACCTCCTTGCAATAAAAACTGGATTAAAACAATAGATGGGTTTGAGCTACAATTAGTATAAATTAAAAGTAGTTTAGGGTTTTGGTTACTTACGTTTAAAAAAAAACACTTATACAGAAACTATTCAAAGATTTCGTCAAATATAACTTTATTAATGATTGATTAGATAGCAAAATAACTATTAAATGGAGAGATAATAAAATAAATGAATTTTAATCCTAGGAATTTAGTTTTATCTCAATTTGGATATCAATATATATATTTTTTGTTTTTAGGATTATTTTGTTTGGAGAGTATTCGTTCTTTTTTAAAAATCTGCTGTTCTTTTTATCCTTTTAAATTATTGCATTACTTGTCATTCCTTCTAAATTTGTCATTCCATCGTCAATACTCCTGCGCTTTTCACTTCTTAGTTTTTAAGTTTTTAATATATTATTATTAGTCGTTAAGTAATTAATATAAATAAGTTATTTCTCTTTAATTTGTAGTACTTTAAAAATATGTCTGTAATATACTTTCATTAATAGTAGTCAGATATTTCTGTTTAGTTTATAATACTTTAAAAATATGTCTGTGATATATTTGAAAATATATTTTGTATTTCGTATCTTTTGTTCTTATTTCAAATCATTAATTTTTTTCAGATTTTTGGGCTGTATTGATTTTATGTACAAATGTAGAAGTAATACCAGGGGTTAATTTACATACTGTATGTACATGTGCTGCCATGTAGTGATCAATTCGTAAATTAAAATGAGTGTAACGTCAAATCACCCGAGATAGCGATCTATTTATGCTTATTTATCTATGGCCAAATCCGCCAGAGGAAAAACAATTTCTTAATACCTATAATAGTCTATATTCTGCGGCGGGAGTTACGGAACGAATCAGTGACTTGTAAAGTTAATCATAAAAAGAAGACCACGCTGTAAAAAAGACTCTGTGGTGTAATGCTTAGGCGATCTGTTTCGAGTGGACAGGATCGAGGGTTCGAACCTCCGCTGTGAACAACCTAATACACAGCAATAGTGGTATCAATTTTCGCTGGGGAATATAAATTTATAACATGTTTCCAATTAAAAATGCACATGTCCGGCACTACTGCGGCTTAAAATGCCAAAGAAAACATCTCTCACAGTTGTTACCTGAATCGAGTTGGAGTTTAAATCAGCTCTCGGACATGCCCTAGGACTGTACTTTCTATTAATATTATTAATATATTGAATTCATAAATCTAATATAATGAGCTTATTATCATAAGACTCTCGTAGTTTTTATTATTTCCTGTAAACATTTTGAATCCAGGGCTGTGCCTGGTCAGCGTGCAGTGCACAAAACAACAAATTCAAAGGCAGCGATAACAAAAAGTGGTCGTAATAAATAGCTGTCGCATTAAAAGTCTACTGAATTAAAAGGCGGCCAACTCATTCGCTGCCGTATTGAAAGTCCGCTGTATATATCTAAAAAACCACCGTAGTAAAAATAAGCCAAAATCGGCCGTATTTAATGCGAGATCGAATCAAAAACAGGCAACTCTAAGCTCTGTTCACAAATAATTTTTAAGTGTATAAACTTGGTGTAAGTGGCAAGTTGCGTGAACTCTCCAACATGTGTAAATCCACTTAAATATAAAAAATATATTAATTCAAGAGTACATTGCAATGTGAAAAACTATCGCAATTCTTGCCTTGTCATGTTCGTTCGTTCATGTGCATTCATACCATAGAATATTTTTGTACCTGAGAAATGTATGGGGACTAGCAGTCCATGTATATAAGGTCTATGGTTAAAACAGGTAAAATAATAGGAGGGCAAAGCGGGCGCTGAGAATCCCTGATAATAATATATTAAATTATTACTAAGAAAAATGTAATTTAGATATTATAATTACTAAAAACCTATTAAAATATAATACGAAATTATAAAAATTGTAGGAAACATTATTGGAACAATTAGAAAAAATCCAAGGTAGTATTGTACTTTTACCGCGGATACTATATATTAATTTTTTCTGAATTTGTTGTACCGTTTAAAAGATTTCAATTTCCAAAATAGTGTGGAAATTAAGACCATCATTTTATTTAAAGCAGTTAAGAACAATTAACATCACTCATGTGTATGCATTTTGGTGTGAAGAGTAACTTAAAAAACATACTTATTATTTTTAGGTAAACTGTATATATTAGTAAAGGATTGTAAAAATTGTAGACGTGGGTACAAGACAACGTCTGTCGGATCATCTAGTATATATATTAAAATTTAATTTATTTTTTATGTTATTTATTTATCGACATCCAGGAAGAATTTTCCCAACATTGTATTCTCCTCAGGAAATTGTTTTCTCCATTCGCTTTTAAAGTATATGACGTTCAACAGCACCATAAACATCCGCTGGAGCAAAATAAATTTGTCAATATGTGATCAAATAAAAATCAATTTTATTAAAAATTCACCACCTTCCGTGGTTGACCAATTCCGTGATGTGTCCTCTTGTAACATTGGCGACCCACTGATTCATAATGGCAGCACTATCGTATTTGGTGACAGTACCATCACTGTTATTTTTATTTATTCCATTTGTGAAATCTATAGACCCGATATCCGAGTCGTAGAACATTTTGGCAATCGCGTTGAAGCGTTGCCTTGGCTGGATCATGTGGGAAATGTAAATCCTGGTGTCGAAATCTAGATGGTAGGCAGGATTCTTGGCCTGGAGGAATAAATTGTAATAAAAATATTAAGTAAATTAATAATGTTTGAATGTATTCAACCTTTAGTGAAGCTATAATTTTTCCTGCACGTTTCCTGTTGCTCTGGTAACTATCAGGAAGGGAGAGTAGTCTCAAAATTTCCAGCTTTTGTCTGATATTTTGGCCTGCAGTAATATGAATTTGAGAAATATATAATTATCTTTACGAGCATAAAAAAAGCTAAAGTTATGCAACGTACATTTAAACAAGATTTTAAATTTATGTATAGCATAGTATTACAGTGTGTATATATTTACTTGCGTTCTTATATACCAATAACTTTATAATGTTTGTGATGTGTATTTTCACATTTTTAAAAATAAATTTTTAAATTTTCTATATTTTGAAAATTGGTTTTATTTTATTATGAACACCATTTAAGCTGTTATAAAATTATTAATTATTGAAATACACTTGTAAAAATTGTAATGATCAATTAAAATAATCATAAAATGGGAAAAGTAGTATTTATTATATGTTATTCATTTAATTGTTTTTCAACTTTGCAAAGGAGTGGTTTGTTTTCAATAGATAATTCAAGTTGCTTATTTTGTGTTTTCTCACATAATGTCATTTGATTTTGATTATTTAAAATAAACGAAATTTAAAGTTAAATGTAATATTAAACATTTTTTGAACTAATTTATATTTTTCTTTTGACCTTGGTTTGATTTTTTTCTTGGTTTGACTTCCCGTAGGGTAAGTTATAGTAATCGCAAAAAAATCGAAATTGAAAATATATATCTTTACGTTTCAGAGGTTTCTGAATATTTTGGCATACCTTAGAAAAAATGGATGTATGTGTGTGTGTTTGTGTGTGTGTGTGTGTGTGCGTAGTATGTATGTGTGTGCGGATACAAATTTTCGTTGACGATTTCGGGAACACGGATGAAGCAATTTGAATAATTTAATCCGTATTGATAAGGAGACGTGCTGATTAGTTTTTGGCGGAGGTAGGTCTAGCCGTTCCGAAGATATGGGGCAAAAAGTGCCAAAAACGGTACCTCAGTTTTTAATAGAACGGAGCGTCCGATTTTAATAATTCAAAAAACATTTTACTTGTATTGACAAGATGAAGATTTGATCAAATTTTTATAAGGGCAGGTTTAGTGGTTTCGGAGATATAACAAAAAAAGTAAAAAAAAAGGCCATTTGGCGGTCAAAAATGATCATTAGACATATGCACATCAAATTATCAGATATTTTATAGAGATTTTAACAATAAGTATAAATTTTGTTTACATTCCTATGGGTTCCGTACCAATGTTTACCCGTTAGACAGCGACGCGGCGCTAGCGCGCTTTATATTTTGTCTCTATGCATTTAAAGCAGTACGATTGCTTTGAAAAAAAGTTCAGATCTTTCAACATATGTCAAAATAAAGAAAACATTTTTTGTTTCAAAAAAAAAAGATTTAAAAAAAAAAATTTTTAATTTTTTTTTTCAAAAAAAAAGTAATTTTTTGTCAAATTTATAGTTTCTCAAAAATCTTATTTTTTCGAAGTAATTTTTATTCAAAAATGTTAATCGTTTTTAAAACAAATAATAATTTTTGGTACGGGAAGTTCCAGCAATTTGCCTTAAGGCACGATGCCCTAATTAATAAGACAGAATTCCACTTACAGCTAGTTTATATTTCAAAATATTTAACCAACTCTACTCTCAATAAGTACACAGTAAGAATCTTTTGCGCTAAAATTTATTAGTTTACAATAGTTTTGTGGCTAGTTTGTATCATCATTAGTAATTTTATTGTAAACCAATAAGTCAAAACTTGAAAAAAAATTGTATGTTTGTATTTATATAATATTTAATGGCTTCACGTGTTGCAGGAATGTAGAACTAAATTTTCTATCAAAATTTAAAAGCAATTCCACAAAACTATTATGATTTTATTAGAAAATTGTTTTTGTTAATAAATTTCAAAATTATTCATGTATATGAGCGATATATAAATAAAACAGTGAAAACTTGTCTGTATATTTAAAAATGTAAAAATATTCAAAAAAAATTGTACCCGAGAAAGGAAAAACAAACAAGTGTACTGCAAAACACAGGTTAGTGAAAGAAAATAAAATTTATTCTACACCAAATTTATTTATTTCAAAAACCAACGACTAATTCATTGCAGTGTAAATTCTTAGAGAGTTTATTAAAAGAATGGAATATCGTTATTTAATTTATAAAACCCTTATTGTTAAAATTGAAGATTCAAATAAACGTCGTTTCGATTTAAAAGCAGAAGAGGCGTTCGAGTTTCTGAAACGCCATCTTCGACCGAGTGAACGTGCACGCTCTGCAGTCGCACGTCTACAAGTCTTTTGCACATCTATGCTTTGCGACGATAGGAGTTGGGAGAGGAGTTGTTGTCTATGGAGTTGTCATTGCTAGAGTTCATTTTCATCGTGGCGATTGCTGGAAGAAGACAACGAGACGTCGTCGAACACGGACGAGCGGGCCTGACCCTTCGCTGCCTGTAGAGAACATGCGTCACCTGGTACGTTGTACTTGTGCTAATTATATTTCTCTTTGCGGATTCACTCGGATTTCATTTCGTGTTTTCGAGTTTTAAGATGTTTTAGATTTAATTGAAACCTTTCCTCATTTCTGTTTTTTTTTTGGAAAACGTGTGCTCGATTTATGTAGTTTTTGCTCAAGTCGTACTACTGTCTAAGACGTACGCCGGATATATTTTATCTGCTTATTTTATTTTGCATCATTTGGTGCCCACTGTTAAATAAAACTACATATTATTAGTTTGTTGACTGAGCAAGAGTTCACAATTGAATGGCTGGCGGTCATTGTGCAGAAGAAATAATCGAAAGTAATAGTAAAAAGTTGTGAAAGTAAAAAATAATGACTGTTAAGTCATTTTGAGAATTACTATGAGTACATTTATACGTATCGTTTAATTTGAAGTCTTATTTACATCATTATCATCTGCTAATTCATTTCAATTTATAGATCAGAAGTATTGTGTGAATTGGATCACAATCATCATGACATCAAAAATTTTAAAGCAAAATTACTTTTCCATGAAAGCCATTCTTTGTTTTAAATGCATAATTTATTTTACTTGAAAAAAAGTTACAATTTGAACAACAAATTGACAAAGAATAGTTACAATTTGAATGAATATAAAGATGCAAACAAAGACAACAATGACATTTAATAATGTATGTATAAACAACTAAATTCAATAATAATTTGTGTATTTTGCAGGTGCGGGTAAGTTTGCGTTTGCTACTACCAGAGTCCTTCATTTTTTCTACGAACATTGTTACTGTGACGCCATAAATGTGGTATTTATTGGAATTGCATTTGGCACGAATAGATTTATTAAGCGGTGATTTTGTTCAAGATATTAATTGATCAATACTTTAGTTGTCACTATAACTTTTAGAAATTTACAAAATCATTAAGGCATTGAATTTCATGATTCGAATGATCACGATATGTCTTGCATGTGGGTTAATTTATTAGTTAGGTAGCATCAGTAGTTTTAATATTAATAATAACAAATACTAATACACTAATCTATTCAACTATTGAAAAATAATGTGGTCGTTTGAATCATTTGAGATTATGCAATGTAGATTTGACATATTACATTAGATTTTAATTTTCACTGTTTTCAATTCATGTTAATGCATTCCATATAACACCAAGCGCAATTCTTAAACTGCTAGTAAATTTCTACATTCTATTTCTGGTCATCAAGATAAAATCATATGGAGGCCACAAGATATTATATCAAGCAAATGTTGAGTATCGAATGGCCAAATATCGAGTGAAAATTGAACACTGACTCACTTCACCGGGAATCGCTCTGAAAATAATTTAAAAAGTACGTTTATATCCATCATCAGTATAAATGTGAACAATAAATAACATGTTTATATTTTTTTTCAGGTTCTTTCAACTACTGCTGCTCTGCACACTGACGCCTTCACCAGGAATCGCTCTGAAAATAATTTAAAAAGTACGTTTTTATCCATAATCAGTATAAATGTGAATAATAAATAACATGTTTATTTTTTTTTCAGGTTCTTTCAACTACTGCTGCTCTGCACACTGACCCCTTCACCAGGAATCGCTTTGAAAATAATCTAAAAAGTTTTTTTTATCCATAATCAATATAATATGAATAATAATAACATGTTTTTTTTTTCAGGTTCTTTCAACTACTGCTGCTCTGCACACTGACCCTTTCACCAGGAATCGCTCTGAAAATAATTTAAAAAGTACTTTTTATCCATAATCAGTATAAATGTGAACAATAAATAACATGTTTATTTTTTTTCAGGTTCTTTCAACTACTGCTGCTCTGCACACTGACCCCTTCACCAGGAATCGCTCTGAAAATAATTTAAAAAGTACGTTTTTATCCATAATCAGTATGAATGTGAATAATAAATAACATGTTTATTTTTTTTTAGGTTCTTTCAACTACTGCTGCTCTGCACACTGACCCCTTCACCAGGAATCGCTTTGAAAATAATTTAAAAAGTACGTTTTTATCCATAATCAGTATAAATGTGAATAATAAATAACATGTTTTTTTTTCAGGTTCTTTCAACTACTGCTGCTCTGCACACTGACCCCTTCACCAGGAATCGCTCTGAAAATAATTTAAAAAGTACGTTTTTATCCATAATCAGTATAAATGTGAATAATAAATAACATGTTTATTTTTTTTTTTTAGGTTCTTTCAACTACTGCTGCTCTGCACACTGACCCCCTTCACCAGGAATCGCTTTGAAATAATTCAAAAAGTACGTTTATCATCCATAATCAGTATAAATGTGAACAATAAATAACATGTTTTTTTTTTTCAGGTTCTTTCAACTACTGCTGCTCTGCACACTGACCCCTTCACCAGGAATCGCTCTGAAAATAATTTAAAAAGTACTTTTTTATCCATAATCAGTATAAATGTGAACAATAAATAACATGTTTATTTTTTTTTTCAGGTTCTTTCAACTACTGCTGCTCTGCACACTGACCCCTTCACCAGGAATCGCTCTGAATATAATTTAAAAAGTACGTTTTTATCCATAATCAGTATAATTGTGAACAATAAATAACATGTTCATTTTTTTTCAGGTCCTTGCAACTAGTGGTGCTCTGCACTCACACTACTTCACCAGGAATATTCCAGAAACATTTTACCAGGTATGTGTTTATCCATACCAGTATAAATGCAAACATTTCTAAAATGTTTCTTTCTTTTTTGCAGATCTTCTCAATCCAACTATTACTGCCCTGAAGCTATAACATGTGAATGACTCGCAAGTGGTTTTTTTAATAACTGCCTATAATTATGCATGATTAACTTAACTCTTATTAACTCAATAACATGACTAACCTCACTAACTTGATCAGTTATTATAAATACCACTTGTTGAGTTTTACTATGAAGGTTTTACTGAGATTGATTGGAAGACGGGGCTGAATGATTAATCAGGTAATTTATTATTATAGTATATTTCATGAGACTTGTTACTAATTTATTGTTCTTTTTTATAGGGTAAACGACAACTACAAGCCAAGTGGTGAACTCTCAAGTGGCTCATGAGTGAAAACAATAATTTCATCTACTAATTATGCTGTCCGTCCGTCCGTCCGTCCGTCCGTCTTGTCACCAGAGAAGATGCCTACTGTGATTTATTGAATAGTTAAGTGCTTAGATGTTAATGAAATAATGAATAAATATATTGTATTTGATTTAATTTGTTGTTTTAATTTAATTATGAGCCACTTTACGGCCAAATTACATTATGCTGTAACGTAAATTACAAAAATATTTAGACATGTCTAAATTTTAAAAAATGTGTTATTAATAGGGATACTTATTGAGTGCACTTTTTAGTGTAAACAATTGTGTAGAACAGCTTCTTTCTGTTTGCAACCATCTTGCTTTGACTCGATAGAAACGCGCTGATAATAAACTTTGCTTTTTTGCAAACCCTTAAGTTAGTCGAGTGCCTTAAACATTTAATACGCCAGACGACCGATGTTTTCTCTTGTTTAAATATTTTAATTTCCATTATTTCTGTAAATGGTGCACTCTTTTTCTTAGCTATAAATATCACTTAATTTAATATCATACTGTATTATTAATATATATACATACTAGAGATGGGTAACTCACTCCGGAGTTATCACTCAGATACAACTAATACCTCGGAGTGAATCCGAGTGGAGTTGTCTCGCCGGATTTGTCATATCCGACTTCCCTAAGCTGGTTGTTTTTTCAATGATTGTTGTGATTGAATTTTGAAGGACCAATTGTAAAATACTATAATTTGTAACTAGTAATATTTATTTTATGTTAATAACAAGTTATAAGTGTATTTACAATAATTTTAATATGTTTTTTGATAACGTATTGATTGATTTTATTTATTATGTGATTTTCGACTGATGATTTTTTGTTTTATATCAATCTAACCGCATGCTTTAATTGGCGCGAACACTGGTACTAAGGAAGCTGTCGCTTTCTCGTCTTCTAAACAGGCAGTTTTATGACCTTTTAGGTATACGTTTTTTTCCAGAAAATACAAAAATATTACTTCAAAGATACAGAACAATGAAATTGTGTTCAATTGTGAATAACTCCAATGTATAATTTATTGAATAGTAAGGGGTCATATTTCTAACTACGACAATCTTTGACCGTGAATTTGGACACATTTAGTCTGTTTTTTCCATAGCCTGAAATAACAATACTTTTTAGAGTGTAAAATATATCAGTGACGTCAATGTATTTAAGCAGCAATATTTATATTATATTATTACTTTTACACAATTATATAATTGTATAAAAGTAATAATATGCTAATCGAACTACCTGATATAATATTAATTCTCGAATGAAAATAGCAGAAGAAAAAATTATAAAGCAGAAGTAATATTATTTGATGAAAATATTTTATGATAATGTTTTGCTTTTATTACAAAGTTTACTTAATTATTTTTATATAAAATTATTCCAAAAAATCAATTATTTTCTCATCAAAAGAAAGTTTTGCGTTTTTACTTTGGTCAATACTGTTAAAATTACAAGTCGTTGAGTCGATCATGTGGTCGACCGAAAAACTCGTCATTTATTTGTGAATTTTTTAGAAAAATTATTTTATTATTATTCTTTTAATTTTATTTTATTCATAAATTTTCATTTAAAAATTAAATGGGATTTGGCAAATCCTTAGATGCATAAACAACGCACTTCGACGCATTTGTGTCGAGTATTTCGGTTTCAAATTTGTCGGAGTCGTGGAGTTGTTAGCGGATATACTCCTTCCTGAAGCGGAGTTAAATCCGAGTCGATCCGGCTTCGGATATGATAAGCCCATCTCTAATACATACTATAATATATTATAGTTAATGTATTTTAGTCATCTTCATTACGGCAATTGTAAGAATAAATTAATATAATTGTATTATTAAATACTGTGATACATTGAGAGTTTTGAATAAAACTAACTGAACTTTATTTGGAGTGTTTCATTTCACACCATTTTCAGTGATATATATTAGAAACATAAGATACAGTATTATAAACTGATAAGCTAATGTTATTATGAACATTAATATGCTCAATAATTCGTTCTTCGAAGAGGATTTAATATTTTGAATAAATTTTATATAATATAATTTTTGTAATCTAATTCTATCATGATCAATAAAGTTAATGTAGTTATAACTTTGGCCATTTTAAATAGACTAATCTATGGTTTTTCACTCATTTCAACCATGTCAAAATATTAACTTAAATTTTTCAATCACTTTAATCTGTATTATTATTTAAGTCTTAATCAGATCATTTGAATTAATATACCTTGTATATTGGTCAGTTTTACTTAACTATAACTTATAGAAAAATTAAGTTTTCAGTATTGTGTTATTTTCTTCTTTTCGAATATCTTTATCAATACTAATATATCTTTATTTTGATTCGCGTAATTATTACATTAATTACATTAATATTCCTATCATATTGACGCTACCTTCTCCTACCTTACTTTACACTACCCTACCTTAACCTAATACTTACCCACGTTAAGAACTAATACTCTTACCTTGCTTACCTCTACCACGTCTCGAACCTGCTACCACGTCCTCTCCAGTGACTCCCAGCTCCTAACGCGCGACGCCACGACGATCACATTAGTAAACCGTTGCAAAGTAGATGATATTGTATATTTTAAACAAAAAAAAACTAACATGTCATATGGCCAAAAAAAAGTTGATTTCGTGTGGCCTGTGTTGGCGTAATGGATAGATTGATGGCGTCGTACCTTAAAGGTACCGAGTTCGAATCATACCTCAGGACAAAAAAAGAGTATTGTTCACGTTGTGGTATTTATTTAGTGTTGAATAACACAAAATTAATGTTTAGATATAACAAACTAACAAGTCATGAGGCCGAAAGAAAGCAGAATCGATGTGGCCTGTGCTGGCGTAATTGGTAGAACGATGGGTTCGTACCCAAAGAGTGCCGAGTTCGAACCATACCTCGGGACAAAAAATGGAAAGCGTGGTATTTATTATTTATTGTAAGGTAGCACAAAGATAAAATTTGGATTTAGTAAACTAACAGGTCATGAGGCCAAAAAAAAGCAGAATCGATGTGGCCTGTGTTGGCGTATTGCTAGCGTGCTAGCTTCATGCCAACAGGGTACCGAGTTCGATTCATACCTCCGGACACAAAACGCAAAATAGCGTGACTGTTGACGCTGTGGAACGAGGTATGCACGGAATCACATCCGTTCGAATTTGAGACCCCAGGTATGCTCCCCTCGATTTCGATTGAGAGGAGAGATACGCGCGAGAATCCCGTATCATCCCCTAATGAACCCCGCAGCAGCACCGAAAAGGGGCGAGGGGGATTATAGGTGGGTGTGGGGTTCGCGAACCCGCGACCCTGTGGTCCCGCCCTCGAAAGGGAGAGGGGGGACTATAGGGGGTGAGGGTTCCGCGCGCGACGACCACCACTGGGTCGCGCCGATTGAAAAGCTGGGTGCGTCACAGGTTGGGTCGGGGTGCGAGTCCCCGGAGCACCCTCGAGAGCGATGATGGGGATGTGGGGTGAGGAAAATGCGGTGGCGAGGAAAAAAGGGGTGAAAGATATGAGGAGG
>NW_020537758.1:48206225-48241266 GCF_003426905.1 Ctenocephalides felis
GTAATAATATCAGGATTTTTTAAGATAATATTTGAGTAAAAACAATCAACAATTAATTAATTATTAGAGTTTTAATATTATGACTACGTTTTCTTTACCTACTCCACGCCAAATAAATAACAAACTATTATTTTTGATAAAGTGTAATAAATTGCAATAGTTTATTATTATTATTAATTATTTATATATTTTTAACTTGTAATTTTGTTCTCACATAATTTTATTTTAGCTTACCCAAACACAGAATCTTAAGAAATCCAAAATAACGTTCTCCCTCAACTGGATCCCAACCCAGATCTGGATAACCTTTTTCGATCAACTCTGAGTTACTTTGGAGACCGCATCGGGACAAATATATTGCAATTTTCTCGAGATAATGCTCTCTATGAAATAACAAAAATATGAAAATATATATGTATATATTAAATATAATGCGTCTCAATTACTACCTCAAAGCCAATGCAGTTCAGTGTTCTCCATCAAACTTGAATAGGCAACATCCAATGGTGTGCTGCCGCGAAGACTTGGTCTTGATAACAAAATATTTGAATTTTCTAATAAGAAATCGAAATGGTCGAACATAGCCTTTTGATTTTGTCTACCAGTTCTGCAGAAGTAGCACAAGAAGCGACAACAAGCTACAACCATTTCGTGAGACGTATCTTTTCTTTGACCGCGACCTGAAAAAAAGATAATTAATATTATTGGCTAAACGTAAAAAATACATTTTAATATATTGAATTATTAGAAAAAAAAAGATGGTAACCTCTCCTCCTTCAGCACCTTGTGCAGGTGCATCACTTTGTGCTTGGGCTCTGCGGCCTAAAGTGTTCATCATCACAGCCATGACGTTTCATGGACACGAAGGACTCTGATTAAATCAGGATGTTGGAAGAAAGTGTGATTGTTTACAAGTTTCCTAAAAATATTTTAAAAAAATAAAACTGTCAATTATGGCAATGCCAGGTGCTATTGAGCTTCAATTCATAAGATATTAAATTTGAAAGTTGAAATTAGTTCTAAGATTACCAGAGTCTGGTCCTCATAAGTTCTTCTTCCTCCTGACTCATTTGCACTGGCAGAAGAGCACGAATTTGACTCAAACCGACCCACATTTCTGCAACATCTTGTCGTGTTTTGGCATTTATCACATAAGTTTTAGCAAGAGCACGTATTAATTCACCAACTGAATCGTACTGTCTTACTAACAAACTATAATAAAAATTCAGAATTCATTACAATTTAAAAAAGATATTTATAATTATTACCACATCAATGACTTCAATAGTGTCATAACGAAAAATCTTCTCATTTTACCTGAACATTTCTCGTACAAGTTTTGGAGTTTCAATTTGAGATTCCTCAGCCCAAGATACAATTGTTGATATAAGAACCTTCCTAAATATTTTTCAGGAGATTTTTTCTCTGGTTCTTCCTCCTGTTGTTGATCTTCCAATTCTAGATCTTTGACTGTATTGATAAAATTAAATAGCTTCTTGATTTTACCAGTCCTGGATTCATCCACAGCAGGCTAAAAATGATAGCCTAAATTAAAAAAAATACTACTGGCAATTTAGATTTGTATTTACCTCCTCTGGTTCAGGTTCTTGTAATGCTGACAAAGACACGTGTGTCATGAGTTGCTCATGGAAAGTATTCATTCTTTCTCTTAGGTCATCACCACAAGGGCAGTTTTCCTTATCCTCTTCTTCCAGGTTTTTAAAACCTTAATAAAAACGTGAAAAATGTTGAGATATTTTGGTGGTAAAAAAGTATATGTTCAAATTAATTGCTTGTTGTTAAAATAAATTTAATATATGTTTATACAATAAACTTACTAAGAATAACATTCATTTGTTCTCGTGGAGGACATCTGAACTCTCTCGTTTTCTTAGCAGCTACCGCACTGGGCAAGTCACTGGCTTTGATATCAATATATCTGATAATGATAATAATTTTTTAAATAATAAATTATTATGACACATTAATAATGTATAAAATATAAATACAAGCGACCAACATTGTTCAGTATATAAATAAAAAAACAAAACCATTTAAACATACAATTATGTGTGTTATTAGATATGTATAATGATATTTTATTAATTTAATTTTAGATTTACCGTCGAAGTTGATCAGCTTGCAAATCGGCAACAAAATCGTGGCCGAAAGCAATTATGGCTTCTACACGAGATGTCTAGTTGAATATCATTCAAGTGGTGGAGAAGGTAGCACATTCTGAAGTTTGGCTCCTTCAGCCATCTTCATATGTAGAAGACCTTTTCGGTGTTCATCCTTTCCATCTAGTAACAAAACCATCAAATCAAATAATTATAAAATAATTAGAAAATATAACAATACATATATGAAAATAATTGTCAATTACCCTTTTCAAAGTTTGGATCCCATGTTTCAGGATTAATCATTATCAACAATTTCTCAATATCTTCATCTGTGAGCATACCGACTAGAAGTAGCCTATCGGTAAGTTTCAAGAGAGGTCTGAAAAATAACTTATTATTAGTAATAAAAACAATAATAAAAAATATTAATACAATATTATTATAATTCATACAGGAAGAGGTTTTCATTGCTGCCTCCAATTGGATCTCTGTTGTGGACCTGATTGATTTCTACGGCTTCTGCAAGAGCAGTCATCACAAATTCACGAACCACACTCAATGGAAAATAGGGCGAATACAGATTCATAATTGGTGGTATATTGTCTCTAAAATAAAGAAAAAAACTAAATTAAAATGAAACTAGTGGTGCATGGCATTGTGTCTTAAGAAAAATTGCTGAAACTTCCCGTATCAGAATTAAATATTCAAGCAAAAAAATAATGATAAATAAAAATTTGTCAATGATTAATAACAATTGTTTTAAATATTTTCAAAGAAATAATTATAATTAAATTATGTACTATATATTTATTCGTTCATGGAATATACAGTGACAATCTTATCGCTCTAAACTTCTAAAAATGTTTACATTAAGCAGAGAATCCATCTGAGGATATATTTCTTACGATTAAAATAACGCATATAAAACATATTAATTTTTCGACTAAATTGTTAATTTAAAATCTATATTGAAAGTAGAAAACTTTGTATATTTTTGAAAATTATAAAATAATTTTTTTTTCTGAAAAACAAGTAAAATCTTTTTTGAATCATTCAAATCGGGGGCCGTTACCTTATAAACTAAAATACCATTTTGGGCCTGTCTTTGCCAAAATCTAATTAGCACATCTCCCTATCAGTAGGAGTATAATGTTTATTAAATCATTTAAATTGCTTGATTCATGCGCCCGAAATCTTGGATGAAAAATTGTTTCATGCACACACATACACAAATCATTTTTTTTAAGGTATGCCAAAACGTTCATAAACAATTAAAACGTAAAGATATGCAAACATTTCCATTATCGATTTTTTGGAGATTACTATAACTTACCCTACGGGAAGTTAAAAATACTTTAAAAATAAATATTATGTTAGGGTAAGGCGGTTATGTGCAATTGTCAGAATATAATATAATTGTTTCACCTTGATCAAATGTTATACAAAAGAATAATTTATTATAAATAACATATTTATCTTGAAAACGTTAGACAGAAGGACCAATTCTGCCGCTAAACATACAAATGTTATGGCAAGGCTATGTTATAAAGCTTTTCATACAAATTCGTTCTAAATATCGATAAAGCCATGGGATTGCTCTGCAGTCAGGCAAATTTCTCAGATTGTCGGATAAAAAACATAACTTAGAAACGGCACAAATATCAAAAAACGATATTAGGTAACAGGGCGTTTCTGACTCGTCTTTATAACATACGAGTGACTTTGCAGTTTATATGTAAAACTGCCTGAATGCTCAGCAAATACATGATATTTTGACTGTATTCAGTATGATTTAATAGCATAATGTATGGAAGTTGTACCGTAACATAGCCTTTCTATAACATTTGTCTGTTATACGGCAGAATCGGTCCCTAAATTATACACTTACGAAATATCAGTCATTTTCATTTGTGGTCTCACAGATTCGGTTTTCAGCGATCTTAAACTATGTTTCATATCAGTGTCCTCATAAAGCTCCCTTAGTTCAGGACCTAAAGGAATAATATATTCATTTTTGCACACCTCCCTGAAATAATCAAAATATTGTTTACGCATTTTCATATTTTGATCATAAATAATATTTTAAATTATTATTACATTGTTGTGGCATGTGACTCTAAATGTAAGGCTATCAATAAGTCGTAGAATCCTTGGCGAAGTGGACCACTCATATATTCTGACTTTATGGCGTACAAAAGTTGTTTTTGGTCGACATGGATGCAGAGAGCATGTGCAGCACTATAAATAATAAATGTAACAGAAAAAATCACTACATTTTGAAAAATATAAAAAAGAATCTATTTTCATGAAATATCAAATACTTTTATAATTACCGATAATTTGATTGATAGCACAACGCCGCATACAAAGTTAAAGTGTGTGCATGGAACCCAAGCATTCTTTCATTTTCAATCAGTTCTAAAATATCGATACATCGATCTTCTTCAGGAATATGCAAAGCCAACATTGATACAGGATCTTCACATAACATGGACCAGCCTCTGATATCTGATAATTTCAATGCATGGACATGCAATGAAACATTTGGTACCTGGTTGAACAAAAATATCAAAAAGTGTTAAATCAAATCTAAATTTTTTTTTATAATTCCATTATATTTACCCTGGCCCATTGATGAGGCTTCAAGCACTGAACCTTCAACCTAGGAGGAAATTGTGGAATAGCATGCTTATCACCAGTTGGCAACACGGCTGCCGAAAGTGGCAACGTGGTAGCAGTTCTGCCCAATTCAATCTGGAGCATATCTTGAGAAGTGGCTTCAACAAAAATAGCTGGGAACAGTTTAGTTTCTGGTTCCATATGCCACTTGTGTGAAGTTTCTTTTCCTTCACATGTAAAGGTGATGCAGCCAGTAGCCGTGTCAACGAAACAACCGACAAACATACCCTGGATAAAAAAATATTACCAAAATCACATAAAAAATAGATTTGATAAAAGTGATTTTTTTTAAACTAACCTGTGATGCTCCTTTTCCTGATGCATCTTGAGTTACTTCATTGTAAAGTTCATCTGCACGAACCATGTAACAACTTTGCCTTTCAATACTAAAATTAATCAAGTATAATTATTTTATAAACTTTAATTTTTATTGTTTTGTCGCTGTATTATCGTATTTATTATTTTACTTACTTTTCTATAATTCTTTCATATTCATCTTCAATAATTACTGAGCCTCGCCTTACTTTGCTCTGATTGAATTCTTTGCTATGTAGATGGTATTGAGTTGTTACCCAACCAAAACATATACATGAGTAGGATCTGTAAAGAATTTATAGAATAATCAGAATAGTCTATTTTATCATTAATAAACTGGATTGTAAGTCATCGACGAATAATATTATTCTATGACTTGTTCTTCAAGTGTATTTTATTGCAAAGAAAAATTCAATGTTTAACTTGTAGCTCATGAATTTTAATTTTGAAGTTTTTACCTTGACCAGGATAAATTCTGACACCATAAAAATATTCATTAATCAGTTTTAAGGCATTCTGCATCATAAACTTCATTGCCAATGGATTCAACTCCAGTACTTGCAACTCCTAAAGACATAGCTTTGGACCACCAGTTGCTGGAGGCTGACCTCTAAGATCTCCCTAAGAGAAGAATAATATACAAATTGTTATACAGTTTATAGTTACTTAATTAAGCATACTATTATGTTATTTATAAGTTTATATTGAATAATGGTAGTAATGGATATTATGTTCTAACCTGTGATATTCGAACTGTTGGCATTCTGGCAAGCAAGTTGCTCTGCGCACCTATAGAAAATTAATTTAAAATATAATTTTTAAATTTATATTTAATTTGAATTTAAATTTTAATTAAATTAATCATATAATTTATGACAATATTTGAAAGTATTGCAAAAATTAAAAACATAGTATAGTCCTTCAGTTTCCATGTATTGAACTATAGATCAGTATTATTTTGTATTAAGAATATTAGAATTAGAATATCGACTACTGATTTTTAGCAAAAACTAAGAACATCTAAGAATAAGTATCACAAGTATCACAAAGTTATATTTAATATCTAATTAATAATACCGATTGGTTTTCTATCAGCCATTGCGACAGGTTCAGGTGTCCTTGCCTTGGATTTTGATCTTTCGCCACTTTGATCTCTGTTTTACGAGGGAGAAAATCTGAAACAAATATAGTATATTTAATTCAATATTGCTAAATGATAATTATATATATATTAGAAAATTGTAATTTGTTTGATCAACTAATTACTAGTTATTTTAGTTTTATATATTTACCTAATGGAGAGCGTCCCCTTTTCTTTTTATCATCTGCATTCATTTCAAGTTCACTAGTTGATCGTTTTCATTTTGCATTAACGTTTAGACCTGAAAATGTGATTATTGTCATCATATTTAATTAATAAAATCAATATTATAAAAATGACGTAGAAGCCACTTAAGACATTATATTAGTTACCTCCTTGAGGATCATATGCAGGTCCTGGTCTAGAAAGTGAACCTTTTTTCTTGGAGGCCGAGCTGGACTTGTTCTCATCATCTCATCAGACTCGACGCCTTCCTCTTCATAGTTACGAGAAATACCTATAATTTAAAAAATATTTATATTTTATTCTTTTAAGCAGTTTGTTATTTGCATATTTAAGATAAAAAATATAAATATTTACCTTTGATGTCATTCATGTAAAACCACTCTTCATGATCTGTTCCAGATGAGCAGGCGTGGTATTGCTATCGACTTCTGCCATTAATTATGTTGTCTGATACGGATTTCTTGCCATCTCCTAATTTTCTCACTCTCACTAAATCGTAAATAATTAAAAACTATAATTTACTATTGTATAAATATTCAATTTTAATTCTTACGGTATGAATGCGGATTGGCAAGTTACAGGCAAAGATAGCCTCAAAAACTCCCAATTAGCTTTCTCCATAGTTTCAAAAGTGTTGTGTGAAATCTTCAAACAAGGTGGTGTGTCCTGATCCAGCTGGTATACGAGTTACATCGATTTTGGTGTCAGATATATCATCAGTATTTTCGAATATGGGTTGGTCCTTCGTGTACCAATATGTGACTGCACGTTTCATATTCCTAAGAATAATAATAGACATAGTCGACATTTTTTTTATTCTTATTATTCTTTATTTATTTATTCATTTTTTTTTTTATTTTTATTTATTTTTTTTTTAATTTTTTTTCTTGAGTATATCATCTTATTTTTATCTACTTACACACAGAACGGTTCATAACCTTCCTGCAACCCACAAGTAGTAAAGAATTTAAGTTGGTCCACATCTTGGCCATAACATAATCTGGCTTTTTGGCCAACACTTAAAGTACAAGCTGGCACAAAACCTTCTCCTTGGACATCTGCAAATGAGGTCTCACCACCCAAAGCATCCATTAATATTCTCCATTTAAAGAAAAACCTGACAGAATATGAATATTAGTCTAAATTTGTATAAAATTTATTTAAGTAACGTTAAATCACAAACAATAAATTTATGATAGTATTACATTTTTAATTAGCAGACATTATCAAATTATTTCTATCTACAACAAACCATTTTTTATACTAAAAATATCATTAGAATATTAATCTACAAATTTGCAAGCATAGATAAACAAGTATAAAATTGTTTGGTAACAAAACAGTTCTAATGTAATAGTTTATTATAAAATATTATTTTAATTTGGTCTGGTAGCAGAATAATATTTCTGTTCTAGATGTTCATATTATAATCCAGAAACAAAACAAATCATTGTTAGTTTCAAGGTATTTAAAAAACATTCAATGTTATTGGGTGCTAAAAACACATTCAATGTTGCCATTATTAAACAACTATTTACAAACAAACATATGTATTATTCTAACTACCTTATCTCATAAAATAATTTAATTGTTTGGTTTTAGAAAAAGCTGCAGCAAAAGCGAAAGAACGTGGACTAAGAGGTTATTTGTTTAGAAATATCAAGGCAATATTAATAATAGGTTCTCGAAATTTTGTAAAAACTGACTGCTAGATTTTTGTAAAGGTTTTGCAATAGTATTTGAAAAGGTATGGTGATTATTCGTCAATAATTAGAATTAATTTTGAGTTTTATTCTTAGTAGTTATAAAATTATTTAAGTTGGAGTATTTATCTCAAAAATTTTAATAATAAACTAGGGTTTGCATGATAAAGTAATAATTATAAAAAGAATCTAATCAAACAAATTAATCCAGAGTGTTCCCAAATTACTTTGGCGTCTCATTTTAATTTGTGATCTAGTATATTATGGGCAGCAAGTTATTAGAAAGGCAAAATATATGTCTAAATAAACATTTATTTTACTTATAGTATGATCGATTAAATCCAAGAATACACCGACTACATCACCCACAGCCACTGCTTCCAAAAGATTCGGCATTGCCAGAAAATACTTTTTCCTCCTAAGAAAGGTTGGAATTGATATGGGTGGTCAAAAAGTCATGTAAAACTGACATACATTCAGGAATAAATCGCAATAAAAAATTACTTACTCTAGTATAAAAAAATTAATAATTATTATATATTCACAATAAATTTTTAAATTACAAAATGGTATATTTTTGAATTTATGTCAGCCCTTCATAAGTTTTAGAGAAACAATTTTTTGAAATATATTTGGACAATGCTGCAGCTGGAAAATTGTGTAAAATCTGAACTATATGAAATGATCTCAAGCAATATGATTGGACTGCCTTCTCTATAATAAATTGTATGTGGGACCAATTTAATAAAAATCTTCAAAATATTCAAAACTATTTATGTACCTTTAACTTTAAAGAGACATGCAACAAAATTATATAAAATCTTTAAATTTTTTATCATCTTTTCTAACTCAAGAGCCCAGTTATATGGAATTCGTTTTTACTTATATTCAAAACATTCAAAACTACTTATATAAAAAAAACTACTACTTTTATTACCGCCATTATTATATTCTACAAAAAGATATTTATATTCTTCACGTTTATACCACAAATACTAAAAATTCGAATTATTGGAGACGATGATTTTTTTCTAATGTACAACATGCTTGGAAATGTACACAATGATCACAGTGATTTTGTCAATGTACAGAAGGAAGCATACGGAAATTCTAAAACTGGGTCACATTCAAAATTATTTAATTTCGGCAAACATTAAATCGAAAATATATCATACTAATAATCGAATCGTTTAAGTCCAGAAAACATCCCCCAATATCTCCAACAAGATACTTATGTCCGAAAGATTCGCTAATACCAGCGTGCTCCTTCGTAATCTAATTCGATAACTTATTATTATTTTAATAGTTACATTTTAAAAATAATTTTGTTTAAATTTAAAACATATAAATATTATAATAATTTTTGTTGAATATTTTATATATCCTAATAATAATTTTAAACCAATAATTTTATAATAAATTTACTTACATTATAACCATCGAATGCCCAGGTATATTCATCCTGACCAAGCATTTGTCCTGGTGGACAATCCGATCTTGCCCCGCCCACCTATTGCGATTTAAAAAATATATAATTAATTAAACAAGTAAAGTATGAAATTAATAAAATAAAAAAATATTTCAGTACTTATCTCATTGGACCAGCAGTTAGAATTTTCAAACTCAAAATAACCATTTTCCCGCTATTGACTGCATAAGTTTTTTCAACACGGTAAGTTCTAAATCCTGAATGCGCAAACGGATGTGTTCTTGCTAATAAAGCTAAATAAATATGAAAATATTAATAATATTATGTATAAATATAAAAAATATGTAACTATTTTAGAAGATAACAAAAAAATATATATTGAGTCAACAACCTTTTTTTCCAGCCCACATTTTTTTCCACTTGCAACTAGTTTTTGATAATTTGGTACTTAATAATAATATATTTACATACCTTCATTGGCTTCTCTCTTGAGGTGGCTCTAAATATAACCATACACCAATAATGTCCTTACAGTTTCCGAAGAGTATCTCTATTAGCCTTTTTTGATGGCTTCATCAACTTTTGCGTAAGGCACCAATGAGGACTTCTAATTGTCTGAATCCTAAAATTCATTAATAGATACTTAATAATAATTTTTTTTGATTTGCATGCATTCCGTAAATGAAATGCAATATTAATAAAATGTGTCATTAAGTAAATAAACAAGAATTTTATTGTTGCTTATAAATGCATTTGATATTCTAGCCAAATTTTATGTGTTTTGATTTGTAATTAATTGCAACGTGTGTTTTGTTTTTGTAGACAATGACTAAAGATGCAAAAATAATAGACCTAAATACCTCATTTAAGCCATAAGTCCATCCTTGTTGTATTCTTTCCTTAGCCCACAAGTTTATGAGTGTTTTCTGCAAGCTGGTCTACTAATTCATCCATTTTTGTGTCAGTGTAACAGCACTCAAATCTATGGTGCTGGCTTATATCTATAGTAATAATAAATAAATTATTAAGACAAAATATGTTTTAACTCTTTGTGGACGGCTGTCCACCTGAGTGGACAAACATACTCCTGTAGGCACAGGCTATTTTTAAACAATGACTCAGTTTGCCATCGAAAAGTTTGAATAGGTACATATAGCAGTGATAAACAGTGTTGTATTTGAAAATAATTTTAAATTATTTTAATAGTATTTTTTAACCTTTTCTTTGCTATATAGTCTTTTTTTAAATTTAAAACGACCGAGCGCTTTTAAATATGGCAAAACGACTGGTAAATTTAATAAGCAGTAAGAGAAGATGAGAAATTACTATTCGCACCGAAGATAGTGATGAATGTGATGATGATTTATCCAACCAACAAAAGAAAGAAGAAGCTCGACAAATTAAATACAGAGTGGAAAGCCATTAGCAGATTATTTTACTTTATATTTTACAAATGAATTATTAGACAATAGTAGTAGAAAAGGCAAACCATTATGACAGCAAAAAAATGAAAATAATACTGACTTATCAGTGGCATCTTCTAAATGCGAGAGAAGAAAAGGGATTTTATTGTTCTGACAGAAAAGCAACCAGAAGGAAGGCGAACAACATTTTATTGTAAAACATTCAAAATCACCAGCTTATATTTGGAAATTGTTTTGAACGTCACCATTCTTTATAAAATGATCAAAAATAAAGTATGTCTTTCAATACAATTATCAAACAATTTGCGTAACATACACAATAAAATCAAGTTTACAGATTGTTTTGAAATTGGTGCCGTCCCGCAAGTGTTAAAATTATCAATATGTATATATTAATAAATGTTGACAATATCATAATTACCCATTAGCTTGAAGAAAAGGTTCGTTGGGCAAACGTATTTGACGGATCTTGCTGGTGGTTTGTCCATAGATATGTAATAACCCAAAGCAATGATAGTTTCTGCGGGATAATTATGTATTATCTAATTTAATTTTTAAATTAAGTATATAAACTTAACATTTATTTTTTATAGAATATAATTTATGAACAAAATAATTGGAAATCGTCAAAAAATCAGTACTTGCCAAGAATATGAATACTTACTTGAGTGTTTGAATTGCTAATTGTGAATCATATTTTTTCTCAGCAGCAGGCAAATTGTCAAACTGAGTCAAACATGGATGGATTTTGTGAACATCGTCTCTTCGTTCGCCCCAGCACCAGCCTGATTCTACCTTATTCAAGGCCCACATTTCATGGATATTCTCTGCCAATTTATCACGAATTGTTTCCACATAACTGGGCATAGTAACCTGTAATAAAATAATGATAATAACTCATTCTAGAATATCACTATTACAAATATGTAATATAAATAAATTTTTCAAAACTGAGATCTGATCAAAAATTTGCTTACTGTTGTTGTGTCCACCGGCTTTGGAACAAAAGCAGTATCATCTTCAACTAACCAAGGTCCTGCCAAAACGCTTTTGTTGAGATTCCCGAAATAAAAGCATGGATCTAAACTCAAAATTTGTTGTGGTTGTAGACATTCTACCAGTGGAGAGAAACCTTCAGGTGGCGCGTATTTAAGCCGACCGTGATCACCACCGAGGAGAAAACGACAACTGAAAAAAAATAATATTTTTGCATCGATATTTGATTTTATCGTATTATTGATTACCAAATTTCATTCTTTTTTACCTTAATTTAGAAGAACAGCTCATAACTGGATGGAACATACCATCCAAATTAAAATCGGTAAAGCTACCATGAATCCTCATTCCGTTCATGGTAAAAGTAATCAAGGGAATGCTTAAATCTAAAGCACATCCCACCACATCACCTTTTCTGATATATGGTTCTTCGGCTCCAGGAAGAACCAATGATTTTCTTCCACCAGTCCACAAATATGCACCATCGAAACCAAAGGAGTACAAATCATCACCTACGCCATTTCCTCCCCATTTTTTACCACCTCCAGGATAAGGGACGTAACTAAAAAAATAATTTTTATTTAGTGAATTAGATATAAAATTAGAGGATATTATGCAGTCATTTAATATATAAAAAAAATAAAAAGTGATACGTGATTCATAAAAAATTAATATACGTATGAATCATCAAAAGATAAATAAATATATAATTGTAAACATTTTTTTGTAAATTTGGTAAAATTAAATCAATTTATTAATTATTAAAAGCGTAATTTTAATTTAAGTTAGTTACATGTTTTTATTACCCTGTCTTTAATACCAGCACACGAATAAATAATTTCTGACAAATATTAAACATACAATAATGGAATATTATTAAAATAATATGTTGTTGTTATAAATTTTAAAAATTATATATAATACAAACTTAGGTTTTTAAAAACTGATACCAGCAAAATACTTTATCGGCACTTTCTTTAATATTATATGATTCACTTTCGACAAGTAGTGTGGTAAATAATTAAGAAAATATTAGATATTAACCCAATAATTATAATGTTTGTAACTGGAATATCGAAAGTTAATTCACAATATTGATTTGTTTTTAATTACAATATTCATTACAACTGTTAAATAGTTTAACATCTAGTAATAATAATAAACAATAACATAAATTTAAATAAATAAGAGTAAAAAAGATCGAATTTACATTAAAATGATATCCGTAGTATGATGATTCAATATAAAATAAAATCAAATAATAATAAAAATGAAATTAATAAATAAAATTAGTGGGGTGTATGGCATCGTGCCTTAAGGCAAATTGCTGGAACTTCCCGTACCGTAACGAAATGTTCGAGAAATACTGAATGTTTTCAAATAGATTATTATTAATATTGTATTATATTGTTAAAATTATTTGTTTAAAGTATATTAGAACTATAGTCAGAATTAAAAATAAAATCTGAATTATTTTCGCTATACACAAAATTTTTTTTTTTTAAAAAAAATGGAACAATTTTTTTTACAAAATCAATTATTTTGTTAAGACAAGCAGAAACTTCTCTGAATCATTTAAATCGGACGCTTAGTTCTTTCAAAAACTGCTATTTTTTACACATTTAGCTATTTTTCACATTTTCCGTATCTTTGAAATGGCTGGGCCTGCCTTTGCCAAAAACTAATAAACACTTCTCCCAATCATTGCTAATTGAATATTTCTTAGATCATTCCAATCGGATGCTCCATTCTCTCAAAAACTCGATTTCTATTTTTTGCACTCTTTGCTCTTTATCTCCGTAACTGCTGGACCTGCCCTTGCCAAAAACTAATCAGCTCATCTCCCTATCAATAGGAATTTAATGTTTTTTGAACCATACAAATCAGTTGATCCGTGCGCCCGAAAACATGACTGGAAATTTGTATCCATATATACATACACACACACACATCCATTTTTTCTGAGGTATGCCAAAATGTTCAGAAACCTTCAAAACGTCGAGAAATGTAAAAATTTCCTACGGGAATTTAATAAATAAAATTTCTGAATAATAAAATAATACTAGGAATATTAATGAAAATAAAATTATCGATAATATTATAAAAGAATTACCCGGTAGTGTTTGCCCATCCAATACGCAAATGTGGCATCATATGGGTTGTTTGTTCCAAATGGTCCATTGTAACTTCAAAATACCATTTCTGGTACACTGCAGAACCTTCAACTTTTCCAACAAAAATGTTTGGTCGAATACTAAAATAATAAAATAATAATTTATTTAAAATAACATGATTACATTTTGTATGCCGACATATTAAAAAAGTGAAAGTTTTCAATTGTGATAAAAAGGAACAAAATAAAATTAAGAAGTTTTATTGTATCTTCTGTGTTTGAATTTTTATACATTATATAGACAGTTTTCAGACTTTATATTAGCCTGATTACCTGGCTACATGATCAACTAATTGGGTCTGAAGTAACAGGTTTTTTCCAGGTAGAAGAAAGTCGCAAATGTTGTTTTGTGAAGAACGTACTGCAACTCCGTTACCCACACATAAGGAACATAATACATCCAAGACCTTAGGGTCGCGACCGTGTTTCTCCAAAAGCGAAATTATTACCTTGATGTGCTCGTCCTAGAAAAATTGATTTATGAAAATATCGAATATTTTATAATATAAATAAGTATTCGTTACACCACTATTTTTTGTTATATCAAAAATATTTTACCATTCCTGCTTTTGTATTTTTATAATTGAATGAAGTGCATGCGTAGTGGATTTTGAACAATAATAAATCCTTAGGTTAATAGTTCTACATTAGAAACAGTACTAGTATTAAGTATTTTAATTTTAAATTAATTGTTACTGCTTAATTAATTTTCATTACTTTTATAGACTATAGATTTAGATTAGTATTAGTACTAGTTTAGAGAATTGTATGATATGCTATAAAAATCAATAAATATGATTAAATATGATTAAAGTTCTTGATTATTATTTATTCATTTAATTGATTTTAATATTATTAATTCAATGATGAAATGCATAAGACAGTTGTGATACTGTCTGTGATACAGATAATGAACTCTACTTGATTAATAAGGAAAAATGTGGAAGATGTATTCTCGTTGATAATTTTTTGTAATAAATATATTTCACGTGCATTATACACACACACACCTATATATATATATATATATATTAGGGCGGTCCTTAATATGGACATTTTCGAATTTTCTTGCTTCCAAAGGCTCAAATGATTGATAAAAAACAATTCTCTGAAAATTTTAGCCTTTAATATTGTCTTTTAGATAAAACGCAATTCAATCAAAGTTTTGTTAGAAAATAGCATGAAAAAATTTACAAAAATTTTGCATAGCGTCGATAAAAAATGTAACGAATTTTCACTTTTAATTCATTTGTCGTTAAGTTATACCTAAATTTTTTTTTTAATTTTCAAAAATTTTTCCATGCTATTTCCATACAAAGTTTGATTAAATTGCGCACTATCTAAAAGTTAATATTAAGAGCTAAAACTTTCAGAGAATAGTTTTTTTATTAATTTGGGACCATTTGATCCCTTGCAAGCAAGAAAATTCGAAAATGTCCATATTAAGGACCACCCTGATATAAATATATATATAGTATATGGGTAAAAGTTGATACCTTATCAAAAAATAAATTATATAGTTTTTTTTATAATTACCCTCATCATATTCAAAGCTTCTGGTGAATCAATAAGGACACAATGCAATACATCCAACATTCCAGTGCCCTCAGATGACGCCTGAGACCCCAAACGTGAAAATAACCAATTTAGACGATTTGAGTTGGCAAATTGAGCACAATTTGTGTGGTTTCCTTTTATAATTGCGGCTATAAAAAATTAATATAAATTGGTAACAAAACTTATCAGTGTTCTGTCGTATTACTTTGGTTATAAGTTTACTTTGCAAATATGCCAATGATTTATTAATGGACTATCGATAATTTATGTTTTTATATATGTGCTATACATAAGATTGATCCGATTTGAAACTAAAAGAAATAGTATCTAAATATTTCCAAAGTTAATATTTATTTAGAATCGCTAAGGTAAAGGTGGTTTCGATAAGTCAGGCAGAAATAATGATAAAGTTGTATCCAATATACAATATGTTAATGCTCGGTAAGAATCGCGTTTACTGTTGAAAAAATCTATCAATACAATATTTAATCCATTCACATTTAAATTAACCCATTAATTCTATATGTATTTACCCAACAGTTGGTACAAATATCCAGAAATCATTTCCCAAGATTGGCCAGCATCGTCGCCGGCTAAAAATCCTGCCAAAAATCCTTGTGATGTTATAACATTTATTTTATCAATAGCTTCTAAAATTAAATTTAATATTCCTTCTTCCTGGAACAAGTCTTGTCTGTTTCTCAGAGCTCGGAATCTGTTTTGTTTTTCTTCATGCTCTGGAGTAAAAATAATTTTATTGTTATGGATAGATTTTTAAAATTAATTTATATATATATATATATATATATATATACATATACATATGTATATATATCTATTATATACTAATTAGATAATTATATAAAATATATAGTTAATACAGTATTTGCATATTTAATATATTCAAACATCTTACCCATTTCTTCATCAGGTTGGGCAAAATAATTGATCAAATCTTCAAGACACATAACCATTTCACTAAGATTGACAGAGGCAAAAAACAAAGAATGCCTTCGATTTGTTTGTAATGTTTCCAAGCCACTGAAAATAAAAATAATTATTTGATAATTTAGAATTATTAATTATCATACATTATATATTAAATTAGGGTCTATAATAATAAATCTTACTTTATGAATTTTGTGAACAAACTGGAACATTTTCTGATAACTCTCGCTGTCCTGGATTCCTCCTCCTGAGATCTCGAGAAATCTAGGCCATCGTCCATTTTACCTTCTTCGTGTAAGATTGCTTGTTTTTCTTCAACCTTTGGTAAAAAAAACAAGTACAATAAATTCCATAATTATAAAGGTTTTGCCGCTGATATTTTAAAAATTGTTTCAATTTTCTTTCTAATTTTGTATCATATTTGTTATAAGTTTATGTGTATTCACTACCTCAAAACTTGTCTACGTCATAATATTTATACAATCAATTATAATATGTTTATAGATTTTTTGAAAAAAAAGTAACTTTATTATAATTACCTTTCCAACACCTTTCTTTTTGGTTTCATAACTTTTGTAAGACAACCACAATCCACTTTCAGAATGTTGCATAATTACTGTAGAATCACCATATTTTATAATAGGAGATCCTATAACTTCAAGATCTTTGTCTTCAAGAACAACTTTTTGGTCATCTTTTTCTTGACGTAAACAAAACGCCGTCGATGCTGTAGTAGCCTCTTCTCTAAAAATAATAATATTATAATCAATTGAAATTTGTTTCTTTAACTTTAACTTTAGAGTTGTAGAATATAAAAAAAATTGAGTAATATAAAATGATGTATTTATATGGAAGTTGTACTTTAAGTTGTTCTACTGAATCCCAGTCTATTGATAAATTTTTAATGATACATTATTGAGTACTTTTATTGGGATTTCTAGATTTTCTCAATACCTTACCTTCTGACCAAATACAGCTCATTGTTTTCATTAACTCCTAGATATCTGCCAGTAGTGATATGTCTGATTCTCATAGGATGGTACCAATTAATGAAACCACCAGCCCATTTTGTTCGGGCCAATTCCAACCGCCACAAACTTCTGGCCTGACTCATCACAGAACCACCTTCGTAGACCACAATGCTAAAATATAAAAAATAATTATATGTATATATCTATATATATATATATATATATATATATATATACTGTTTTTTATTTATTATATGAAATATAAATTAAAAAAACTTAAGACCCCCTGTATTTTGCGTTTTCCATGAATCTAATCCTACCAATAGCCAATAATAAATTATCAATCTTGAAATATTCCTCATATTTTCAATCCTCAAATGATTCTTATTATTTGTACATTTTTTTAAATAATAAGTGCAAATGTAAAATATTAAATAATTTTATAAATCACAGAATCCTATTGGATTATGGTTGGATTCTTAGTAAAAGCTTCGATATTAGTCTTAGTCATGCTACATGCTACTGCATTCGAGATGGCGCAACATTTTTAGAATTGTAAGTAGTGTTATTTGATACTTTATATTATCTTAAAAGTAGTTAATCTAAATTCAATAGTATCTTGTTTAGTTTATACTACACTTAATTCTAGTTAAAAAACTAGGTAATGGTATTTTGCCTTGAGGCAAGTTACATGAACTTCCCGATATGTGTAAATAATCGACTTAATCAATAAAAACAATATAAACTGAAGTGATTAAAAGTATCTGAGTGAATTTATTACACATAATTGAAAACGAACGAACACGTTAACTCGGAGTATTGTCTAAAAGCAAATTTCCAAAAATTAATAATATTTATAATTGAACCAGTTTCCGTAGGACTTTAATGGTTTAGTTTAGTATGTTAATTAAGACCAGATACTTTATCGCTATACCAAGTAAATACTCATTCCTCACCACTCAAATTTTGATAAATTTTTAAAATTGTACTACTTGTCGCAAGGCCGTAATATTTCAGTAAGTTCTACAAGACCATGATATATATCGCCCAAAAAAGTTCCATAAAAATCGGTTTATTTTTTTTAACAGTTAATTACAAGAAAACGGCTCGGTAGATTTTCACCTTAAACTAATCAGAATCATTCCCAACTAATATCTTTCCAACAGTTTTTGATTTTTTAAAATCGATTGGGTAGTATGAGCTTAAATGTGGATGAAAAGTTTAACGCTTTTTTCAAATTTTAAAGAAACGGCTAATCTAAAAGACTATGGTATCTACCGTCACAAAAAAAAATCATAAAAATTGTCGAAAAAAATTTTTAACACTAAAACGATCGTGAAAAAAATAAAAGTAAGTAAATATGTTAGAGTTGCTTAAATTTGTTTTAAGGTACTTTTATAATGACCATAAAAAATTGTTTTAACAACTTATATGTAGTTTTTAAAAGTAATTATAACACCAAGTGTTTTGTATTTAAGTTATAGTCTGTCAAGTATTTTATTTTTTTCTTGAATTCTTACTTTTGGCCCAAGGTTTCGCTCCATGTTGACGGTATGGTCAGGCACTCGTCACCACCATGAAAGAATCTAAGGACATCTCCTCCGAAAACATATCCAACATATTTCATTTTGCTGATACCGGTTCCGTAAGGCTGGACTGACCAGTGGTAACATGGAAACTGGCGTTGACAACTGAAAGATCGTTTTCTTTTGTTGTGTGCTAAAATATAAAAACCAAGATTATATTTTTATTATTAAAAATGTGGGTCCTATAGTATTAGCATTTGCAGGTCTCGATTTAAAAAATCTAAAATAGATTTTCGGAGTATATTACCAAATAATATTATCTTACCAAGTAACGTTCAGTTGCAACAGATACCAAAATTAAGTCGTCACCAACACGTACTTTTTCACCTTCAGATCTAGAAATATATAAAGGATTCTCTTCTTATTATTGTCCAAAATTGCATAAAATAATAAATATTAATGTAATTATAATGTTTTTTTTACCTTTGTTTGCTCGCTGGATGAACGGTCCACCAACAAGCTTCACCTTTGGAATGTTCTTGCAAACCGACATCGAATGATAATTTATCATTTGACGAACTTGTTGAAAGACATGCTAAATACTAAAATTAAATTATTAATTTATACTAATATTATAATATATATGTAGGTACATGAAATTTATATAAATATATTTTACCAACCATGTCACTGTTTTGATGTCGAAGAAGTATAGCATTGCCATAGAGAAGTGTTCTGTGGCCGGAACCAGTACCTTTACCCTAATAAAAATATTAAAAAGCATTAATAAATGTTTCATATTGAAAAGAAAAATGCAAAATTTTAGAACTGAAATTTTTGCTTAAAATTTTATCAGAATTGGAAGGGCAAGTGTTAAGGTTTTCTTGAATGAACATAGAATTTTTTCACAATTAGATTTAATTTACTGGATATAATAACGCAGAATATTATAATTTATGTAACAATCTCATATCAAAACATAAAATGAAAAAAAGTAAAATATGATGAAGTTTTCATATGAGTATCTAATCGGATTCATACAAAAATCTTCGTAATTTGTTCTAGAAAACTATGAAATTGCTTTGGATATCTTTTTGGTTTTATACATATTCTTCGTTTGCTGCAAATAACTGCGAATTCAAAATTAGATGAATTTATCTGTTTTTACTCAATATAGATAATTTGTATTAAGGGACGTCCATTAATCACTCGATAGATTTTTTAAGGATCTTTGGACCCTTCTTCCCCCTTGGTGAATCGTGGTGATATTCAAAATTACCCCCTCTTTACCACCAAACCTTACGTGTATTTCTAGATACTAGAAAAAATTGTAATTTTTTATTTTTTTTGTAAATGTTTGGATTTTTTTTTAAAAAATCAGTTAAAAAATAAATATCGTGAGATCTTACTATATCTCTCCTTCTTCCACGTGATATTTTGTGATTTTTTTTTCAAACACCCCCTTCCCCTAAAAATCTCACGTGATTAATGGACGCCCCTTTAATTGGTATTTGATTATCTTCGATCTATTTAAAATATCTATTTAAATCATTGCTACAATACTTTCTAACATTTGAGAGATTATTTTTAATACGAAGAATCTAATTAGAATGCGTATTGGTTCTTACTAAAAGCTTCGTTAAATTAGTATTGCTACTGCTTTCAAGATAGCGCCAACATTTTTAAAATCGTGAATAGTGTTATTTGACACTTTCTCATAAAAGCAGTAAATCTAAATTTAATCTTGTCGAGTTCAGTTTATACTACAGTCAATGTTTGTTGAAGAATTAACTTTATATACTATGCTGATATACAACAAAATCTTAGTAGAAAAAATAAAATAAGCAAATGTGCTAGAAAGGTTATATTTTGTTCTAAGATACTTCTGTAATGACCACAAAAAATATTTAAATAACTTAATTTTAGTTTTTAATAATTACGCTTGAAATATAATTCAATGCTAGCATTAGAACGCAACAGTGCATATCAGTTTTTACTGCTATGTAATTTTGTCTTTTCTTAATTAGCAACATTAGGATTAATTATTAAATTTCTATAAAACCAACATAAATACACGTTGAATTGTCAATAATTTTCATAAATAATAATTGACTATCACCAGTAATTATTTATTTATTTTTACCGTTGCGCTTCCGGCCGCCGTAACCAGCTCCTGCAAGGCTCGCACCGACAAGGCCTGCTCTATCACAAAGACGCATTGAGATAGATCCGGTGGAATATTTTTATCTGCTATATTTTCAAGGAAACAGTGCCGATTACCAAATCCTTCAGCAGCTAAACATACTCTTTCTCCTGTGGCTGTGCACGAAAGACACACCATGTCTTCCTACGATGAAGAAAAAATACTGTAAGTATTGCTTAATAGTAAACAAATTTAAAAGAGCTCTGGTATCATGGTAAATCTATTAGCAAGTTTTAGTAAAATCAACCAGAATCAATAATAATGATAAATAATATCCGTCTATTTTGTTTAGTATCAATTTTATTTGTGCATAGAAATTATTAATGTACAAAATATAAATTTTGCATTGCATGCAATTTATGAAATATATCGAGATTTCAATATTAGCAGTTTTGTAAGCAAAATGTCTCAATCTCAGAGTGTTTCATTTTATACACTATTTTAGTTTAAATATATATTAGTCATTAAACAAATTGTTTTATAAATAATATGCAGTGCAAATACAACTATTTACAGACCTACGATACTCCTGAAATTTCAATATTGAATTCTGATATTACACAATAGTCAATTGTTATTTACTATTATAGTATTACTATGATTTAGTGTTATTCAACGATGCAAACAATTATATTAATTGTAAGTGTAAGCAAAAACAAAACTAAGACTGAATTTAAATTTGTTGGGCCTATACACAATATTATTTTATATGTAATGTACATCAAGACTTTATAAAGTTACATACATGATTTAAAAATATTCGATTATTAAAAATAAAATGCATACATAAAATTAGTAAAAACGCATGAGAACATTCATACTCATACAGAATAAATAATAAAATCATCCAATTATGAAAAACTAGAGTTAAGGTTATATATAAAAATAATAAAAAATTATAGTATAACTATATCATTATCCAAACTCTTAATGATATGAAATAATAATTACTGTAATGAAGGAAAGTACATGAATAAATATAAGAAAGATTTAAGGATTTAAAGATTTAAAAATAATTCATGCAAATAAAATAAACTGATAACAACAATATAATTGGAGAAAAATTATAATAATAATAATTCAAATAAAAATAATAATTTTAATCCGATTTAGACATTCTAGAAAGGAATATAAAAAAATGTGCGGATATTTTATGTAATAGGTGCAAATATATATGAAAAGCAAATAAAAAAAAATTTTGAAATAAAAAATTAAATGTTCTTGTCGTGTTATTAAAGTATCTCTTTGCTATTTCTACTATAGCGATTTTTTATTCTTATATCATTTATCTCATTATATTGGCTTCAGATTTACTAGATGTCCACTAAGGACATTTTATAAATGGCTAAGGACATCTAATAAGGTTAAAAAAATATTTTCCAAAAATAATGATTAAAATCTTGTTAATTCTTATTATCCTTGATCCAGAAATTTAAAACTATTTATAAATATAAGCCAAAATTTTGAAAAAATTACAAACTTACCGTGCGCAAGAATGAAACATCATCCTGCTCGGAGCCTCCTTCGGCTTCCGCCATAATTCAATTTTTTTGGAGGATCACTTAAATCGTGTCGTTTGGTTTCACTTTTACTACAATAAAATTGTAAGTTGACTAAAGACATCTAATAAAAACATATGTTATAGTAGGACAACACAAAATTTACAAAAACTATTGGTGAATGGCATGGTGCTTCAAGGCAAATTTCTGGAACTTCGAGGAATTTTAAATGCTATACAATAGACTATTATTGAAACTGTGTATTTCATTATTCATATTTTATAGACAAAATATAAGAGCGTATAAATTAGACGCCGGTGTTTATATATATTTACATGAGAAGTAAACTTGATCCAGTGGAGTTTAGAATTAAAGATATATTCTCATATTTATAAGAGTTATATAAAGTGTTTAAATTCAAGTAACCAATCAATTTAATTATATTTTAATATAAATCATCAGAAAACGTACAAAACATCGGTTTAAAATTATTTTGTTGACTAGTATAATCGACTCATCACATTTTCCTCGGTAAACTATAAATAGCACGTATTTAGTATGCCGCTGTGATTAAATTTGAATTTGGCGCGACACTTGTAATAGTGATCAAATTTTTATTTCGCTTCCATTTAGCATTTACATAGCATATATACTACAGTACTTTATGACTTCTTTGGCCTTTTATTTATTTTTGTTTCAGCTAATTTAGCTGATACTCAGATTACCCAAAGTTAAAAACTCTAAATTTTGAGCAATATTAAAAAATGCATAGCATTTCATATTTATATGAAAAATTTACTTTTGAAAATGTAATACATTAACAATTCACTATTATGTAGTTATAAAAATTAATGGTTTCTATTTGCTTTATCATATAAAATTTTCATGAATAATTAAACGATAAAAGTTAACTAAAATCAAAATAATTCGATCAAGACTTCTATCAAAATAATTTATTATATTTCGATTTTCTGCATAAGCAACTATTCAATTTTGTAAATTATTGCATTAATAGCAAATTTGCATAGAGAGAATATATTTTTGATGACATTTACAGGTTTTAATCACATATACATATAATCATAGTATATTCGATCATAATTTCTGGCCACGTGTCTTGTAATCTAAGGTTTGAAAAACGTCATTTCACTACTTAATAATATAATAGTTGTTGATTATCAATAGGTAATTTTTCTAGCAAAAAAACGAAATTTTATTATAATAAGTGTTCAAATTATTTTTAATTAATTTTAAATTATTTGATTTATATCAACTCTAATGTAGAAAATGAAAATATGAGTTATTGTTAAATAAACTTTAAATTTGACGATAAAAATTATATAAAAAGTGACATTTTCTTCCAATAATTGAAGATAGTAAAACAATTTCGTTACTAAAATATTTAAATAATAATACGGTATAATATAGTTTAGTATATAATTATTACAAAATCTTGTAACTCAGTGATAGAAAAAAATCAATTTAGAAACAAATTTTAAAATCAGCACTTGCCATCGCCATTTAAATAAAATTTTAATCCTGGTTAATATTCCATTATCAATCGGAATCACTCAATAATTAACAATTTAATTTATTATACTGTATCCAAAATCCAGAATTAAATTATATTAGCTGTAGTGTTATCTTTTGCCATAAACTTCCATATTCACTTTTGGCCTCACTCTATCACTGAATTATTTAGAATATCACCACCACATAATTTGACCACAACATTTAATTTTTACCTGTTAAATTAAAACCATGGAGATATATCCGAATTATATTTTATTAAAGAGTATGTGGTACCTCCATCAGGCACCGACTGGTCCTAAAATAATTTTCGTTTAGTATTAAAATAACTCCCAGCTATAGCTTGTATATGTCTAGCAAAGATTTGTTATACGAGAGTGTTATATGTAATGCATACAATGATCTAGTCAAGATATTACTCAATATGACTATTTTATTACTATTATAATAATTATTATTATTGATTAATATTTAAAACCATTCGAAATATATTTGTTAGGAATCATGCGTATTTTTCTTAAATATTAGCTGTGCCGTTATTATTATCTTCTTCATAATTAATTGTTGAATTTTTTTATGTTGATTTTCATACAACTTTTTAGATAATAAAATTCATGGTCTTAACAAACATCCTTGAAAATTTTAAGGTTTCAAACAGTGGCTTAATTATAAAAATTATAATTAACTGAAAACCTATTTAGAAAATAAATTGATCATAATAAATAAATAATATCACATCTCCAATATATTCACCAAAATCATAGTATCAATAAATAATATTTTGCATTATAATTACATATAATCTAGTAAAGGAACTAAATTATGATAGCACCAATTTATTACATTCGAAATAAATATTCGAACTCTTAATATTCGAAAAATATAATAATAATAAATACAACTATTTAAAATTATCAATGTTTTTTTTCCTGATTATATACATATACATACAATTATATTTCCGCGAAGATAGTTTTTGAAACGCAAATGTTTTGTCAAAGATCCAAAATTTATATGAAGGTCAATGTGACTCACCAAAATTCTTTCTATTGCATCATTGCATTAAATTAATTTAACTCAACAATTATTCATAAATATTCATACAATTTTGCATTGCCATTTTTTTAAATTAGTAACAAAATACATATTTAAATTTGAAGTGAAAATAAATATGATCATTACGTGATATCATCACACCAAAGAGTCCTGTTTACAGCGTGGTCTTCTTTTCATCCGCCATCCGCCCCGAAGGGAGGACTACCGAAGGAGAGCCGTCCCTGTCATGCCTCGGGCAGACAGAATTTCGCTGCGAGAGTTTTGCAATCTCCGAACAAATGTAGATTACCTTATTTTGAAATGGATTGGTATTCGAATTGATTGAAGGATGGCGCTACGATTTCCAATTTCATTGATCTAGCTTGATCTATATATTGATTTCATCGCCATTTTCTATAAGTTGTCATCGCGTATTGTAGTTGAGATGTGTTATATTTGTTTTTCTGTGATTGTTTATATATACTTATGTTTTGGTGAATACTTTTTTCATTTATTATTAAGTTAAAGTGGTAAAGTGTAATGTGCCAAATTGTTATAACTCCAAATATAATAAAAAATGCATGTGTCATATTTGTTTTTCTGTGATTGTTTATATATACTTATGTTTTGGTGAATACTTTTTTCATTTATTATTAAGTTAAAGTGGTAAAGTGTAATGTGCCAAATTGTTATACCTCCAAATTTAATAAAAATGCATGTCTTTCCGGAATCTAATTATCAGATATGTATATAATGATGTATTATGCATATAATGAATATGTATCAAGAAAATTAACTATTAAAATGTTATATATATATATATATATATATATATATATATATATATATATATATATATATATATGTATATATATGTATACATATGTAGCGGACTTGATAGCTGTCAGTTGATTGATGCGTCAGTTGATTAGTGATGAACACTCAACTAAGTTAGTTATCAACAAACTCGCGTTATCATCGCGTTAATATTGTGGCACTTATTTCTATAACTGGTGACTGCGAACGTGAGAAATGAAACAAATAAGCAAGACATACAGAACGTCCTAGTACCCATAATTGGTGACTCCGGACGAAGTAAACAAAAGCACGTGACAGCTACAAAGAAATTTACTAAGGTAAATTATACGTTTAATTTTTTCGAAGATGTCGACTCGATCTACGCCCATCAATGAGGAAACAGCTTTTAACAGATCTCTGATCGATCTGGATCACGAGGCAAACTTAAACACGAGCAGTCCACGTGTTTCTAAATATCCAATTCCGGAGCAATCCAGAAAAATGATCAGCAGGAAGGCAGAAAAATGATCAGCAGGAATTAAAACACAATCGGCCAAGACCAAGAAGTGGCTCTCGACACAGGTCCAGGACACCTTCTCGTGGATCAGTTTGCTACTATCATTACAGATTTGGTGAGAAAGCCACAAAGTGTGTGGAGCCCTGCCTGCTCAAATCGTTAAACCGGACGGAAAACTAACTTCACCGTCATTAATTGGAGCATGCAATGACGGTGAAATAAATTCTGTTTGCTCTGAGCTCTGACAGACTAGTAGACAGAAAGACTTAAATCCAATTCCTTATAGATTTCGGATCAGTTTTATCCATATTACCAGCCCATAAGTTCGCTAATGGTCATGCCAAGGAAGAACTAGTTTCGTTTGCAGCAAACTCTAGCAGAATATCCACGTATGGCAAGAGAACTCTGGAGCTGGATCTATCACTACGCAGAAGCTTTAACTGGCAGTTTGTTGTTGCCGATGTAGCCACAGCCATTATGGGAGCCGATTTCCTAAGCAACTACAATCTGTTGATAGACTTGAAGGGCAGAAGATTAATTGATTCGACCACAGGCCTTACCTCTGATGGAAAGGTACTCAAGGCACAGCAAGTCAACATCTCCACTGTCAACCCGGCAGAGTCTTTCAAGGATTTACTGGCACAATACATTGCAGTAACAAAGCCGCAGGTAACCACCAATATTAAATCATGTCATTTTTCGCATAGGATAACCACAACAGGTCCACCGGTAGCTGCCAGGTTCAGGAAGATCTTCGGAGAAAAGACTGTTGCAGCTAGGTCCGAGATACAAGATCTCCTGAACAGGGGCATTTTGAGGCCTTCCAACAGTCCATGGGCAAGCCCTATTTACATGGTTCCAAAAAAGAATGGCACATTCAGACTGTGTGGAGATTATAGGAGGCTGAACGCAAACACGCTGCCCGATAGGTATCCTCCACCCTTAATACAAAATGTGTTTAATACTCTGCATCAGAAAACAGTATTCTCTAAAATAGACCTGGAAAAAGCCTACCACCAAGTACCCATGCATGAAGAGGATATTAAAAAGACTGCAATTATTACCCCATGGAGATTCTTCGAGTATCTATGTATGCCATTTGGACTCAAAAACGCCGCCCAGACATTCCAGAGGTTTATCAATCACATCTTCCAAGATTTTAATGCTGTTTTTATTTATATAGACAACATCCTGGTAATGTCCACTGACATGAATGAGCACCGTCGTCATCTTCAAATGGTTTTTGAGAGGCTACAGGAGTATTCACTCACAATCAATGTAGAGAAATGCGTCTTTGGTAAACATGAGGTAAACTTCCTGGGTTACAAGCTGAGTGCAGCAGGATATTTTCCTTCACCAGACAGAGTAGAGAAAAATATTAATTATCCAAAACCTTCGACAGTGATTGAACTACGAAGATTTTTGGGCATGGCAAATTATTATCGTAAGTCAATACATCAAGCTGCTAAAATACAAGGACCACTTTATGATTATTTGAAGTTCTCAGTAAAAAATGGCAAGACTTTAATTATATGGGATGACAAATCACAATCAGCGTTCAACAAACTTAAGGAAGCTCTGGCAAATGCAACTCTTCTTCATTATCCTGCAAGCATAGCAAACATTAATTTAATTACAGATGCATCCACTACTGCTATAGGAACTACATTAGAACAAGAACTTAATGGTGCCTGGCATCCAATAGGTTTCTTTTTGAAAAAGCTTTCATCTACAGAACAAAGATACTCCACAAATGATCGGGAATTACTAGCTATTTTTGCTGCAATCAAATATTTTGAACATCTCTTAGAAGGCAGACATTTTTTCATAAAAACTGACCACAAACCTATATCTTTTCAACAGAAACTAGAGAAGGCTTCAGATCGTCAGCGACGGCAGCTGGAATACATCTCACAATTTTCCACTGATATCATATATGTGAAGGGTGAACAGAACGTGGTTGCTGATGCCTTGTCCAGGATTAATTCCATTCAAATGCCTTCAAAGATAACTGCAGAGGAAATTTCGAAAGAGCAGAGCAAGAACGTTGAAATGCAGACTATATTAAATGGCAATACTTCTCTGAACCTACATAAGTTGTCATTAGACAGCCATCCAGTTTATTGCCACACTCAAGATAATCTTGTAATGCCCTATCTTCCGCAAAGTCTTTGCAGAACTGCTTTTGACACAATACAAGGAAATTCACAACCAAGCACATCACAAGAATTTAAACCACATCACTTGGAGTCAACGATGGATCCTCCAAGAAAGATTAAAACCAAAAAAATCTCCTTCAAATTATGAATTTATTTATTTTTAAAGATACTTCGTTTTTCAAAGGTGCCAGAATAAAATTCTGCGTATCCTTACTAATGCGCCTTGGTATATTTCGAATTTTTGTCTACATAAGGATTTGAAAATCTCAACAGTCAACGAAATGATCAAGATTAGAAGTTCATCTTTCAACAATAAATTAATCCAGCATACAAATCCTACAATTCAAGCGATTCACAGACCGATAAGAAGATTGAGCAAGAAATGGCCTTCCGATCTACCAAACACCTAGCCCATTGTCTGCACGCGTCCTGACGTAGTACGCGGCATACATCATCACGTCATCGTTCATTTATGTTATTATTTTTGTATTCTGTTTTAATTTAATTTTTATTTTAACTTTTTTCATTTTAAATTCAATGTATTGCATTTTTTGTTTTTTTGTATTTTTTTTGCTCATATCAATTTTGTAAATAAGACATTAAAGTCTTGATTAACAAAAATAAATTGTAAAAAAAAAAAAAAAAATTCTTTTGAAGGGGAGTGAACATGTAGCGGACTTGACAGCTGCCAGTTGGCTAGTGATGTACACACAACTAAGTCAGTTATCTAGAACTTCGTATCTAGCAACCTGTTGCAGATTATGCTTCGGACAATCGAATAAACGGTTCTCTCTGATTTTTGTTTCCGCGATTATTGTCGAGTAAACTTATTGAAATGAATTGACATAAAAATTAAATATTACATTAGTTTCTTTGTACAGTCTGTAGTTATCAATAAACTCGCGTTATCATCGCGTTAATATCGTGGCACTTATTTCTATATATATATATATATATATATATATATATATATATTAGGGTGGTCCTTAAAATGGTCATTTTCGAATTTCCTTGCTCCCAGGGGCTCAAATGGTTCCAAATAGATAAAAAACAATTCTCTGAAAGTTTTAGCTCTTAATATTAACGTTTAGATAGAGCGCAATTCAATTAAAGTTTTGTATGGAAATAACATGAAAAATTTTCAAAAATATTAAAAATATTTTTTAGATGTAATTTAGCGATCAAATGAATGAATAAAACTCATTCATTTGTCGCTAAGTTATATCTAAAAGATTTTTTTTAAATTTTCAAAATTTTTCTATGCTCTTTCCATACAAACTTTGATTAAATTGCGCTCTATCTAAACGTTAATATTAAGAGCTAAAACTTTCAGAGAATTGTTTTTTATCAATTTGGAACCATTTGAGCCCCTGGGAGCAAGGAAATTCAAAAATGACCATTTTAAGGACCACTCTAATATATATATATATATATATATATATATATTTGTGTGTAAATATTTGTAAAAAGATGCTTTCAATTTGGATGCAGAGGGCGAATAATCCTTTAATGGATGACCTAACTCTTCGATTTGTGGCACAAGACGAAGATAATTTGAAATCGAAACCAATTAGAAGTGTCTCCTTTACGGCAATAACAGAATAGTTTTCAAGTCACTGGAGAAAGCTCTCATACAGAACCAGAAGAACAATCTGCAACTAGGACAAGGACAAGTAATTATAACTCTAAATACTTTAATACCATTTGCAAAAAAATATTAATAAATGAATCTTATGTTCTTAGTTAGGAGATGAAAGCCTAAAAACCTAAAAGGATTTTTACAGCAACACCAGTTTTCCGCAAAGGTATTTTTTCATAATAATTGCAGCAAAAATAATTTATATGATAATAACAATATCTTCAATTAATATGATATAACAATATATTCAATAGAAGTCCTTGGTGGTAGCTGCACATTGCCGCAGAATGCAGTGATAAGGCAAAGGCGTAGGAGTGCCTTAACACCCAGAAGATGTATGATACATCAAATTTTGTTTCGGGATTAAAAAGGATTAACAAACAATGCAATAATTTAAAGGATAAATTCCAAAAGAGTATACAATGTTCTGAGAAGTTTTCAAATAATCCGGAAACGTAAAATGTAAGGGCAAGAATTTTGATATTGTCTCAATTAAGAGAGCATACTCAAAGACCAGGCAGTTTATAAAGCGCAAGGGTTTAGTTATAGTTTTAACTAAACCTCCTTGCAATAAAAACTGGATTAAAACAATAGATGGGTTTGAGCTACAATTAGTATAAATTAAAAGTAGTTTAGGGTTTTGGTTACTTACGTTTAAAAAAAACACTTATACAGAAACTATTCAAAGATTTCGTCAAATATAACTTTATTAATGATTGATTAGATAGCAAAATAACTATTAAATGAAGAGATAATAAACAAGAATGTCTCGTAAATGAATTTTAATCCTAGGAATTTAGTTTTATCTCAATTTGGATATCAATATATATATTTTTTGTTTTTAGGATTATTTTGTTTGGAGAGTATTCGTTCTTTTTTAAAAATGTGCAGTTCTTTTTATCCTTTTAAATTATTGCATTACTTGTCATTCCTTCTAAATTTGTCATTCCATCGTCAATACCCCTGCGCTTTTCACTTCTTAGTTTTTAAGTTTTTAATATATTATTATTAGTCGTTAAGTAATTAATATAAATAAGTTATTTCTCTTTAATTTGTAGTACTTTAAAAATATGTCTGTAATATACTTTAATTAATAGTAGTCAGTTATTTCTGTTTAGTTTATAATTCTTCAAAAATATGTCTGTGATATATTTGAAAATATATTTTGTATTTCGTATCTTTTGTTCTTATTTCAAATCATTAATTTTTTTCAGATTTTTGGGCTGTATTGATTTTATGTACAAATGTAGAAGTAATACCAGGGGTTAATTTACATACTGTATGTACATGTGCTGCCATGTAGTGATCAATTCGTAAATTAAAATGAGTGTAACGTCAAATCACCCGAGATAGCGATCTATTTATGCTTATTTATCTATGGCCGAATCCGCCAGAGGAAAAACAATTTCTTAATACCTATAATTAGTCCAGTCATTTGGTCGTCTTGCCGGTACAGTACTCCGGGAATTCTGAAAATTGGTAATCTTATAGATTTCGAGGTGCTCTTTACGAAAATCAACTTTGCTACCTCAAATTTGAACGGCAAGTTGCCGCCATATTGAAAAAATGGCGTCAAAAAACAGCTTTTTTAAAATATCTTCTTTCTGGCTCAATCTACGATAAAAGTATCTATGTACGAATTAAACTAGAGAAAATTTCCTACAATTCCTTAGAAAACCGTTTTTTTGTAAAATTGATAGTTTGAGAGTACGGCCGCCTCAAAGTCTTTGCTGCTCTCGCCGTAGTATCAAATCTGTCCATATATGACAGCACTTCGAACTTGACCACATTCTCTCTAATAATTAATATTTTCAATATTAAATTGAGCGAATAAGATCTTTCCACCCCTTTTTTCCTCGTCACCGCATTTTCCCCACCCCACACCCCCATCATCGCTCTCGAGGGTGCTCCGGGGACTCGCACACCGACCCAACCTGTGACGCACCCAGCTTTTCAACCGGCGCGACCCAGTGGTGGTCGTCGCGCGGAACCCTCACCCCCCTATAGTCCCCCCTCTCCCTTTTTCGAGGGCGGGACCACAGGGTTGCGGGTTCGCGAACCCCACACCCCCCTATAATCCCCCCTCGCCCCTTTTCGGGGCTGCTGCGGGGTTCATTAGGGGATGATACGGGATTCTCGCGCGTATCTCTCCTCTCAATCGAGATCGAGGGGAGCATACCTGGGGTTTCAAATTCGAACGGATGTGATTCCGTGCATACCTCGTTCCACAGCGTCAACAGTCACGCTATTTTGCGTTTTGTGTCCGGAGGTATGAATCGAACTCGGTACCCTGTTGGCATGAAGCTAGCACGCTAGCAATACGCCAACACAGGCCACATCGATTCTGCTTTTTTTTGGCCTCATGACCTGTTAGTTTATTAAATCCAAATTTTATCTTTGTGCTATCTTACAATAAATAATAAATACCACGCTTTCCATTTTTTGTCCCGAGGTATGGTTCGAACTCGGCACTCTTTGGGTACGAACCATCGTTCTACCAATTACGCCAGCACAGGCCACATCGATTCCGCTTTCTTTCGGCCTCATGACTTGTTAGTTTGTTATATCTAAATATTAATTTTGTGTTATTCAACACTAAATAAATACCACAACGTGAACAATACTCTTTTTTGTCTTGAGGTATGATTCGAACTCGGTACCTTTAAGGTACGATGCCATCAATCTATCCATTACGCCAACAGAGGCCACACAAAATCAACTTTTTTTTGGCCATATGACCTGTTAGTTTTTTTTTGTTTAAAATATACAATATCATCTACTTTGCAACGGTTTACTAATGTGATCGTCGTGGCGTCGCGCGTTAGGAGCTGGGAGTCACTGGAGAGGACGTGGTAGCAGGTTCGAGACGTGGTAGAGGTAAGCAAGGTAAGAGTATTAGTTCTTAACGTGGGTAAGTATTAGGTTAAGGTAGGGTAGTGTAAAGTAAGGTAGGAGATGGTAGCGTCAATATGATAGGAATATTAATGTAATTAATGTAATAATTACGCGAATCAAAATAAAGATATATTAGTATTGATAAAGATATTCGAAAAGAAGAAAATAACACCAACACTGAAAACTTAATTTTTCTTATAAGTTATAGTTAAGTAAAACTGACCAATATACAAGGTATATTAATTCAAATGATCTGATTAAGACTTTAAATAATAATACAGATTAAAGTGATTGAAAAATTTAAGTTAATATTTTTGACATGATTGAAATGAGTGAAAAACCATAGATTAGTCTATTTAAAATGGCCAAAGTTATAACTACATTAACTTTATTGATCATGATAGAATTAGATTACAAAAATTATATTATATAAAATTTATTCAAAATATTAAATCCTCTTCGAAGAACGAATTATTGAGCATATTAATGTTCATAATAACATTAGCTTATCAGTTTATAATACCTGTACCTGTATCTTATGTTTCTAATATATATCACTGAAAATGTGTGAAATGAAACACTCCAAATAAGTTCAGTTAGTTTTATTCAAAAACTCTTAATGTATCACAGTATTTAATAATACAATTATATTAATTATTCTTACAATTGCCGTAATGAAGATGACTAAAATACATTAACTATAATATATTATAGTATGTATTAGAGATGGGCTTATCATATCCGAAGCCGGATCGACTCGGATTTAACTCCGCTTCAGGAAGGAGTTATATCCGCTTAACAACTCCACGACTCCGACAACTTTGAAACCGAAATACTCGACACAAATGCGTCGAAGTGCGTTGTTTATGCATCTAAGGATTTGCCAAATCCCATTTATTTTTTTAAATGAAAATTTATGAATAAAATAAAATTACAATTATAATAATAAAATAATTTTTCTAAAAAATTCACAAATAAATGACGAGTTTTAAAACTTTTCGGTCGACCACATGATCGATCAACGACTCGTAATTTTAACAGTGTTGACCAAAGTAAAAAACGCAAAACTTTCTTTGATGAGAAAATAATTGATTTTTTGGAATAATTTTATATAAAATAACCGTAGTAAACTTTGTAATAAAGCAAAACATTTATCATAAAATATTTTCATCAAATAATATTACTTCTGCTTTATAATTTTTTCTTCGAGAATTAATATTATATCAGGTAGTTCGATTAGCATATTATTACTTTTATACAATTATATAATTGTGTAAAAGTAATAATATAATATAAATATTTTTTGCTGCTTAAATACATTGACGTCACTGATATATTTTACACTCTAAAAAGTATTGTTATTTCAGGCTATGGAAAAAACAGACTAAATGTGTCCAAATTCACGGTCAAAGATTGTCGTAGTTAGAAATATGACCCCTTACTATTCAATAAATTATACATTGGAGTTATTCACAATTGAACACAATTTCATTTTCTGTATCTTGGAAGTAATATTTTTGTATTTTCTGGGAAAAAAACGTATACCTAAAAGGTCATAAAACTGCCTGTTTAGAAGACGAGAAAGCGACAGCTTC
>NW_020537758.1:48242266-48287391 GCF_003426905.1 Ctenocephalides felis
CCAAATAAATAACAAACTATTATTTTTGATAAAGTGTAATAAATTGCAATAGTTTATTATTATTATAATTATTTATATATTTTTAACTTGTAATTTTGTTCTCACATAATTTTATTTTAGCTTACCCAAACACAGAATCTTAAGAAATCCCAAATAACGTTCTCCCTCAACTGGATCCCAACCCAGATCTGGATAACCTTTTTCGATCAACTCTGAGTTACTTTGGAGACCGCATCGGGACAAATATATTGCAATTTTCTCGAGATAATGCTCTCTATGAAATAACAAAAATATGAAAATATAATATGTAATATTAAATATAATGCGTCTCAATTACTACCTCAAAGCCAATGCCAGTTCAGTGTTCTCCATCAAACTTGAATAGGCAACATCCAATGGTGTGCTGCCGCGAAGACTTGGTCTTGATAACAAAATATTTGAATTTTCTAATAAGAAATCGAAATGGTCGAACATAGCCTTTTGATTTTGTCTACCAGTCTGCAGCAGAAGTAGCACAAGAAGCGACAACAAGCTACAACCATTTCGTGAGACGTATCTTTTTCTTTGACCGCGACCTGAAAAAAAGATAATTAATATTATTGGCCTAAACGTAAAAAATACATTTAATATATTGAATTATTTAGAAAAAAAAGATGGTAACCTCTCCTCCTTCAGCACCTTGTGCAGGTGCATCACTTTGTGCTTGGGCTCTGCGGCCTAAAGTGTTCATCATCACAGCCATGACGTTTTCATGGACACGAAGGACTCTGATTAAATCAGGATGTTGGAAGAAAGTGTGATTGTTACAAGTTTCCTAAAAATATTTTAAAAAATAAAACTGTCAATTATGGCAATGCCAGGTGCTATTGAGCTTCAATTCATAAGATATTAAATTTGAAAGTTGAAATTAGTTCTAAGATTACCAGAGTCTGGTCCTCATAAGTTCTTCTTCCTCCTGACTCATTTGCACTGGCAGAAGAGCACGAATTTGACTCAAACCGACCCACATTTCTGCAACATCTTGTCGTGTTTTGGCATTTATCACATAAGTTTTAGCAAGAGCACGTATTAATTCACCAACTGAATCGTACTGTCTTACTAACAAACTATAATAAAATTCAGAATTCATTACAATTTAAAAAAGATATTTATAATTATTACCACATCAATGACTTCAATAGTGTCATAACGAAAAATCTTCTCATTTTACCTGAACATTTCTCGTACAAGTTTTGGAGTTTCAATTGAGATTCCTCAGCCCAAGATACAATTGTTGATATAAGAACCTTCCTAAATATTTCTTCAGGAGATTTTTTCTCTGGTTCTTCCTCCTGTTGTTGATCTTCCAATTCTAGATCTTTGACTGTATTGATAAAATTAAATAGCTTCTTGATTTTACCAGTCCTGGATTCATCCACAGCAGGCTAAAAATGATAGCCAAATAATAAAAAAATACTACTGGCAATTTAGATTTGTATTTACCTCCTCTGGTTCAGGTTCTTGTAATGCTGACAAAGACACGTGTGTCATGAGTTGCTCATGGAAAGTATTCATTCTTTCTCTTAGGTCATCACCACAAGGGCAGTTTTCCTTATCCTCTTCTTCCAGGTTTTTAAAACCTTAATAAAAACGTGAAAAATGTTGAGATATTTTGGTGGTATAAAAAAGTATATGTTCAAATTAATTGCTTGTTGTTAAAATAATTTAATATATGTTTATACAATAACTTACTAAGAATAACATTCATTTGTTCTCGTGGAGGACATCTGAACTCTCTCGTTTTCTTAGCAGCTACCGCACTGGGCAAGTCACTGGCTTTGATATCAATATATCTGATAATGATAATAATTTTTAAAATAATAAATTATTATGACACATTAATAATGTATAAAATATAAATACAAGCGACCAACATTGTTCAGTATATAAATAAAAAAACAAAACCATTTAAACATACAATTATGTGTGTTATTAGATATGTATAATGATATTTTATTAATTTAATTTTAGATTTACCGTCGAAGTTGATCAGCTTGCAAATCGGCAACAAAATCGTGGCCGAAAGCAATTATGGCTTCTACACGATGTCTTAGTTGAATATCATTCAAGTGGTGGAGAAGGTAGCACATCTGAAGTTTGGCTCCTTCAGCCATCTTCATATGTAGAAGACCTTTTCGGTGTTCATCCTTACCATCTAGTAACAAAATCAACAAACCAAATAATTATAAAATATTTAGAAAATATAACAATATGTATATATGAAAATAATAATCAATTACCCTTTTCAAAGTTTGGATCCCATGTTTCAGGATTAATCATTATCAACAATTTCTCAATATCTTCATCTGTGAGCATACCGACGAGAAGTAACCTATCGGTAAGTTTCAAGAGAGGTCTGAAAGATAACTTATTATTAGTAATCGAAGTAATAAAATATATTAATAAAATATGATTATAATTTGTACAGAAAGAGGTTTTCATTGCTGCCTCCAATTGGATCTCTGTTGTGGACTTGATTAATTTCTACGGCTTCTGCAAGAGCAGTCATCACAAATTCACGAACCACACTCAATGGAAAATAGGGCGAATACAGATTCATAATTGGTGGTATATTGTCTCTAAAATAAAGAAAAAAACTAAATTAAAATAAAACTAGTGGTGCATGGCATTGTGTCTTAAGAAAAATTGCTGAAAACTTCCCGTACCAGAATTAAATACTCGAGCAAAAAAATAATGATAAATAAAAATTTGTCAATGATTAATAACAATTGTTTTAAATATTTTCAAAGAGATAATTATGATTAAATTATGAACTATATATTTATTCGTTCATGGAATATACAGTGACAATCTTATCGCTCTAAACTTCTAAAAATGTTTAGATTAAGCAGACAATCCATCTGAGGATATATTTCTTACGATTACAATAACGCATATAAAACATATTAATTTTTCGGCGAAATTGTTAATTTAAAATCCATATTGAAAGTATAAAACTTTGTATATTTTTGAAAATTATGAAATTTTTTTTTCTAAAAAACAAGTAAAATGTTTTGTGAATCATTCAAATCGGGGGCCGTTACCTTATAAACTAAAATACCATTTTGGGCCTGTCTTTGCCAAATTCTAATTAGCACATCTCCCTATCAGTAGGAGTCGAATGTTTATTAAATCATTTAAATCGCTTGATTCATGCGCCCGAAATCTTGGATGAAAAATTGTTTCCAAACATGCACACACATACATAAATCATTTTTTTAAGGTATGCCAAAACGTTCATAAACAATTAAAACGTAAAGATATGCAAACATTTCCATTATCGATTTTTGGAGATTACTATAACTTACCCTACGGGAAGTTAAAAATACTTTAAAAATAAATATTATGTTAGGGTTAGGCGGCTATGTGCAATTGTCAGAATATAATATAATTGTTTCAACTTGATCAAATGTTATACAAAATAATAATTTATTAGAAATAACATGTTTATCTTGAAAACGTTAGACAGAGGGACCAATTCTGCCGCTAAACATACAAATGTTATGGCAAGGCTATGTTATAAAGAACTTTCCATACAAATTCGTTCTAAATATCGATAAAAATCATGGATTTGCTGTGCAGTCAGGCGAATTTCTCAGGTTGTCGGATAAAAAACATAACTTAGAAATGGCACAAATGTCAAAAAACGATGTTAGGTAACAGGGCGTTTCTGACTCGTCTTTATAACATACGAGTTACGTTACAGTTTAAAACGCCTGGATTCATACTAAATACATAATATTTTGACAGTATTCAGTATGATTCAGTACCATAATGTATGAAGGTTGTACTGTAACATGGCCTTGCTATAATATTTATCTGTTATGCGGCAGAATTGGTCCCTAAATTATCTACTTACGAAATATCAGTCATTTTCATTTGTGGTCTCACAGATTCGGTCTTCAGCGATCTTAAACTATGTTTCATATCAGTGTCCTCATAAAGCTCCCTTAGTTCAGGACCCAAAGGAATAATATATTCATTTTTGCACACCTCCCTAAAATATTCAAAATAATGTTAACCCTTTGTCACTTCATATTTTGTTCATAAATAATATTTTAAATTATTATTACATTGTTGTGGCATGTGACTCTAAATGTAAGGCTATCAATAAGTCGTAGAATCCTTGACGAAGTGGTCCACTCATATATTCTGATTTTATGGCATACAAAAGTTGTTTTTGGTCTACGTGAATGCAGAGAGCATGTGCAGCACTATAAATAATATATGTAACAGAAAAAAATCACTACAATTTGAAAAATTTGAAAAAATGTATTTTCATGAAATATCAAATACTTTTATAATTACCGATAATTTGATTGATAACATAACGCCGCATATAAAGTTAAAGTGTGTGCATGGAACCCAAGCATTCTTTCATTTTCAATCAATTCTAAAATATCGATACATCGATCTTCTTCAGGAATATGCAAAGCCAACATTGATACAGGATCTTCACATAACATAGACCAGCCTCTGATATCTGACAATTTCAATGCATGGACATGCAATGAAACATTTGGTACCTGGTTGAACAAAAATATCAAAAAGTGTTAAATCAAACCTATTTTTTTTTAATAATTCCATTATATTTACCCTGGCCCATTGATGCGGCTTCAAACACTGAACCTTCAACCTAGGAGGAAATTGTGGAATAGCATGCTTGTCACCAGTTGGCAACACGGCTGCCGAAAGTGGCAACGTGGTTGCAGTTCTGCCCAATTCAATTTGCAGCATATCTTTGGAAGTGGCTTCAACAAAAATAGCTGGGAACAGTTTAGTTTCTGGTTCCATATGCCATTTGTGTGAAGTTTCTTTTCCTTCACATGTAAAGGTGATGCAGCCAGTAGCCGTATCAACGAAACAACCAACAAACATACCCTAAATAATTAAATCATTCAAACGAAAAGTCTGATTTGACAAAAAAAAAAAAAATTTACAACTTACCTGTGAAGCTCCTTTCCTGAAGCATCTTGAGTGACTTCATTGTAAAGTTCATCTGCACGAACCATGTAACAACTTTGTCTTTCAATACTAAAATTAATCAAGTATAATTATATTATAAACTTTAATTTTTATTGTTTTGTCGCTGTATTATCGTATTTATTATTTCTACTTACTTTTCTATAATTCTTTCATATTCATCTTCAATAATTACTGAGCCTCGCCTTACTTTGCTCTGATTGAATTCTTTGCTATGTAGATGGTATTGAGTTGTTACCCAACCAACATATACATGAGTAGGATCTGTAAAGAATTTATAGAATAATCAGACTAGTCTATTTTATCATTAATAAACTGGATTTGTAAGTCATCGACGAATAATATTATTCTATGACTTGTTCTTCAAGTGTATTTTATTGCAAAGAAAAATTCAATGTTTAACTTGTAGCTCATGAATTTTAATTTTGAAGTTTTTACCTTGACCAGGATAAATTCTGACACCATAAAAATATTCATTAATCAGTTTTAGGCATTCTGCATCATAAACTTCATTGCCAATGGATTCAACTCCAGTACTTGCAACTCCTAAAGACATCGCTTTGGGACCACCAGTTGCTGGAGGCTGACCTCTAAGATCTCCCTAAGAGAAGAATAATATAACAAATTGTTATACAGTTTATAGTTACTTATATTAAGCATACTATTATGTTTATTTATAAGTTTATATTGAAATAATGGTAGTAATGGATATTATGTTTCTAACCTGTGATATTCGAACTGTTGGCATTCTGGCAAGCAAGTTGCTCTGCGCACCTATAGAAAATTAATTTAAAATATAATTTTTTAAATTTATATTTAAATTTGAATTTAAATTTTAATTAAATTAATCATATTTAATTTATGACAATATTTGAAAGTATTGCAAAAATTAAAAACATAGTATAGTTCTTCAGTTTCCATGTATTGAACTATAGATCAGTATTATTTTGTATTAAGAATATTAGAATTAGAATATCGACTACTGATTTTTAGCAAAAACTAAGAACATCTAAGAATAAGTATCACAAAGTTATATTTAATATCTAATTAATAATACCGATTGGTTTTCTATCAGCCATTGCGACAGGTTCAGGTGTCCTTGCCTTGGATTTTGATCTTTCGCCACTTTGATCTCTGTTTTTACGAGAGAAAAATCTGAAACAAATATAGTATATTTAATTCAATATTGCTAAATGATAATTATATATATATTAGAAAATTGTAATTTGTTTGATCAACTAATTACTAGTTATTTTAGTTTTATATATTTACCTAAATGGAGAGCGTCCCCTTTTCTTTTTATCATCTGCATTCATTTCAAGTTCACTAGTTGATCGTTTCATTTTGCCATTAACGTTTAGACCTGAAAATTTGATTATTGTCATCATATTTAATTAATAAAATCAATATTATAAAAATGACGTAGAAGCAACTTAAGACATTATATTAGTTACCTCCTTGAGGATCATATGCAGGTCCTGGTCTAGAAAGTGAACCTTTTCTTGGAGGCCGAGCTGGACTTGTTCTCATCATCTCATCAGACTCGACGCCTTCCTCTTCATAGTTACGAGAAATACCTATAATTTAAAAAATATTTATATTTTATTCTTTTAAGCAGTTTGTTATTTGCATATTTAAGATAATAAATATAAAATATTTACCTTTGATGTCATTCATGGTAAAACCACTCTTCATGATCTGTTCCAGATGAGCAGGCGTGGTATTGCTATCGACTTCTGCCATTAATCTATGTTGTCTGATACGGATTTCTTGCCATCTCCTAATTTTCTCACTCTCACTAAATCGTAAATAATTAAAAACTATAATTTACTATTGTATAAATATTCAATTTTAATTCTTACGGTATGAATGCGGATTGGCAAGTTACAGGCAAAGATAGCCTCAAAAACTCCCAATTAGCTTTCTCCATAGTTTCAAAAGTGTTGTGTGAAATCTTCAAACAAGGTGGTGTGTCTGATCCAGCTGGTATACGAGTTACATCGATTTTGGTGTCAGATATATCATCAGTATTTTCGAATATGGGTTGGTCCTTCGTGTACCAATATGTGACTGCACGTTTCATATTCCTAAGAATAATAATAGACATAGTCGACATTTTTTTTATTCTTATTATTCTTTATTTATTTATTCATTTTTTAATTTTTTTTATTTTATTTTTTTTTTCTTTTTAATTTTTTTTTCTTGAGTATATCATCTTATTTTTATCTACTTACACGCAGAATGGTTCATAACCTTCCTGCAGCCCACAAGTGGTAAAGAATTTAAGCTGGTCTACATCTTGGCCATAACATAATCTGGCTTTTTGGCCAACACTTAAAGTACAAGCTGGTACAAAACCCTCTCCTTGGACATCTGCAAATGAGGTCTCACCACCCAAAGCATCCATTAATAATTCTCCATTTAAAGAGAAACCTGACAGAATATGAATATTAGTATAAAATTCGTATAAAATATATTTAAGAAACGTTAAATCACAAGCAATGAATTTATGATAGTAATTAATTTTTAATCAGCACAAATTTTCAAACTATTTCTATCTACAACAAACCAATTTATTAAACTAAAAATATTATTATAAAATTAATCTACAAATTTGCAAGCGTAGATAAACAAGTATAAAATTGTTTGGTAACTAAACAATTCTAATGTAATAGTTTATTATAAAATATTATTTTAATTTGGTCTGGTAGCAGATTAATATTTCTGTTCTAGATGTTCAAATTATGATCTATAAACAAATCAAATCAAAACACAAATTTTGTTAGTTAAAACACTCAATTGTTATTAAGGGCTGAAAGTACATTAAATGTTAGATTCATTAAACAATTCACAAACAAACATATGTATTATTCTAACTACCTTATCTCATAAAATAATTTTATTTTTTGGTTTTAGAAAAAGCTGCAGCAAAAGCGAAAGAACGTGGTCTAAAAGGTTATTTGTTTATAAATATCAAGGCAATATTAATAATAGGTTTTCGACATTTTGTAGAAACTGACTGCTAGATATTTTGTAAAGGTTTAGCAAAAATATATTGACAAGGTATGGTAACTATTCGTCAATAATTACAATTAATTTTGAGTTCTATTCTTAGTGGATATAAAATTATTTTTCTTCGAAGTTGGAGTATTCATCTCAAAAATTTAAATTTTTGAACAAGAATTTGTATGACAAATTAATAATAATGAAAAGAATCTAATCAAACAAATTAATCCAGAGTGTTCGCAAATTACTTTTGAATGGTGGTCTGGTAAGTTATGGGCAGCAAGTTATTAGAAAGGCAAAATATATTTCTAAATAAACATTTAGTTTACTTATAGTATGATCGATTAAATCCAAGAATACACCGACTACATCACCCACAGCCCACTGCTTTCCAAAAGATTCGGCATTGCCAGAAAATACTTTTTCCTCCTAAGAAAGGTTTGGAATTGATTTGGGCGGTCAAAAAGTCATATAAAGCTGACATACATTCAGGAATAAATCGTAATAAATAAGTACTTACTCTAGTATAAAAAAAATTAATAATTATTATATATTTACATATATATTTATTAATTTTTAAATTATAAAATGGTATATTTTTGAATTTATGTCAGCCCTTTATAAGTTTTTTAAAAACAATTTTCTGGAAATACATTTTAGACAATGCTGCAGCTGTAAAAATGTTTAAAATCTTAACTATATGAAATGATGTCAAGCAATATGATTGGACTAAATTTTCAATATTAAATTGCATGTGGGACAATTTCAATCAATCAAGTTTTAATTTTACTCGATGTACCTTCAAATTATTTTGACATGGTGACAAATTGGATATTGAATTATTTATTAATTTATGTACCTCTTATTTTAAAGGGACATGCAACTAAATTATATGAAATTTTTAAATATTTTCATCATCTTTTCTAACTCAAGAGCCCAGTTAGATTGAATACTACTTCTATTCAAAGGCATTTAACACTACTTATATAAAAAATTACTACTTATGATATAACGGTCATTTATATCGATCACGTTTATGCCACAAATTCGAATTATTGGAAACGATGAGTTTTTTCTATTGTACAACATGCTTGGAAAATTGTACACAATGATCACAGTGAATTTTGTCAATGTACAGAAGGAAGCATACGGAAATTCTAAAACTGGGTCACATTATCAAAATTATTTAATTTCGTGCAAACATTAAATCGAAAATATATCATACTAATAATCGAATCGTTTAAGTCCAGAAAACATCCCACAATATCTCCAACAAGATACTTATGTCCGAAAGATTCGCTAATACCAGCGTGCTCCTTCGTAATCTAATTCGATAACTTATTATTATTTTAACAGTTACATTTTAAAAATATTTTTGTTTAAATTTAAAACATATAAAATATTATAAATAATTTTTGTTGAGTATATTTATATATCCTAATAATAATTTTTATACCATGTAATTTTATGATAAATTTACTTACATTATAACCATCGAATGCCCAGGTATATTCGTCCTGACCAAGCATTTGTCCTGGTGGACAATCCGATCTTGCCCAGCCCACCTATTGCGATTTAAAAAATATATAAATAATTGAACAAGTATTATATGAAATTATTAAAATAAATAAAAATTCTTACTCTCATAGGACCAGCAGTTAGAATTTCAAACTCAAAATACCATTTTCCGCTGGTGACTGCATAAGTTTTTTCAACACGGTAGGTTCTGAATCCTGAATGGCGCAAACGATGTGCTTCTGCTAATAAAGCTAAATGAAACAATAGAAAATGTTAATACCTTATAATACATCTCAAAATAAATTATGCAACTATTTAGTAGGTAACTATAAGAAATATATCGAGTCCACCAATATATATATATATATATATATATATATATATATATATATATATATATATATATACACGAGTATACGAGTATATATATTGAAAATGTTTAAATTTGATGTTGAAATGTATGATTGATTTCTTGGAAGGCGTAGCATCAATTAAAAAATAAGTAAAGTAAAGATTTTTTTCAAAACATCTTTATTTTTCCATACGTTTCGACGTAAAATTCTACGTCATCTTCAGTGGTTTTGAATTATTTATATTATCACTAACACATATTAATATAACTTGTAAAAATTAATAATTAGAGACAAGCACTAACTGTCAGTAATTTCTTTTTTTTAATAAAAAGAATAAAAGATAAAGAGTGATTAATAAATAAAATATTATACGTAATACACGTGCATCCGAGGCCAGTGCCAAACAGAATAATAATAAGAATTATTAATTTTTACAAGTTATATTAATATGTGTTAGTGATAATATAAATAATTCAAAACCACTGAAGATGACGTAGAATTTTACGTCGAAACGTATGGAAAAATAAAGATGTTTTGAAAAAAATCTTTACTTTACTTATTTTTTAATTGATGTTACGCCCTCCAAGAAATCAATCATATATATATATATATATATATATATATTAATTTGAAAATATGAACAAACAACACTCTTTTTTGCAATAATTTATTAGATAATAATTTTCACAAACGTTTCGAAACTAGATTTGTCTCATCATCAGTGTGTTATAATTCAAAATTTAAAATATGGAATCCTAAATTAGCATTATGTGTTATGCGTTACAAGTCGTTTGATATACTGTCTTCTGCCTCATCAACGATCGTCGGTGTCCGAACTCTCGATTCAATCTCAAGTGGCTAGTCACGCAATATCAGATAGGAAAGAAAGGATTAGGGTCTAGTTGAAAATTATAAATTAATTTTATTAATAAGTTTTAAATTATGACACGCTGACGATGAGACGAATCTAGTCTCGAAACGTTTGTGAAAATTATAATTTAATAAATTAGTGCAAAAAAGAGTGTTGTTTGTTCATATTTCCAAATTAATATCTATTTATCCACCCAGAATACATTTATATATATATATATATATATATATATATATATATATATATATTGATTATGTCGATTGTTTACACATATCGGCAAGTTCATGTAACTTTCCTCAAGGCAAAATACCACTAGCAACTTGCAACTAGTTTTTGATAAATGTGGTACTATAATAATCATATATTTACATACCTTCATTGGCTTCTCCTTGAGGTGGCTCCAAATTATAACCATACACTAATAATGTCCTTACAGTTTCCGAAGCAGTATCCCTATTAGCCTTCTTGATGGCTTCATCAACTTTTGCGTAAGGAACCAAATGAGGACTTCTTAAATTGTCTGAATCCTAAAATTCATTAATAGATACTTAATAATAAATTTATTTTTGATTTGCATGCATTCCGTAAATGAAATGCAATAAAATAATAAAATGCGTCATTAAGTAACTAAACAATAACATTTACATTTGATTACATATTCATCTGATATTTTAGCAAAATTTTATGTGTCGGTAGTATTTAATTTGCAACGTGTATTTGTTATTGTAGACAATAGCTAATGCCAAAACTAATAAACGCTGAAATACCTCATTTAAGCCATAAGTCCATCCTTGTTGAATCCTTTCTTTAGCCCACAAGTTATGAGTGTTTTCTGCAAGCTGATCTACTAATTCATCCATTTTTGGTGTCAGTGTAACAGCGCTCAAATCTAGTGGTGCTGGCTTATATCTATAGTAATAATAATAAATAAATTATTAAGACAATCAACGTAAAGTATGTTTTAAAATTTTATATATGTATATATTAATAAATTTTGACCATATCATAATTACCCATTAGCTTGAAGAAAAGGTTCGTTCGGCAAACGTATTTGACGGATTCTTGCTGGTGGTTTGTCCATAGATATGTAATAGCCCAAAGCAATGATAGTTCTGCGAAATAATCATGTATATTTTCTAGATGTAAAAAATAATTGATAATCTTCACATGACCAAAACATAAAAACTTACTTGAGTGTTTGAATTGCTAATTGTGAATCATATTTTTTCTCAGCAGCAGGCAAATTGTCAAATTGAGTCAAACATGGATGAATTTTGTGGACATCATCCCTTCGTTCACCCCAGCACCAGCCCGATTCTACCTTATTCAAAGCCCACATTTCATGGATATTCTCTGCCAATTTATCACGAATTGTTTCTACGTAACTGGGCATAGTAACCTGTAATAAAATAATGATAAAAACTCATTCTAGAATATCATTATTACAAATATGTAATATAAATAAATTTTTCAAAACTGAAATCTGATCAAAAATCTGCTTACCGATGTAGTGTCCACTGGCTTGGGAACAAACGCAGTGTCATCTTCAACCAACCAAGGTCCTGCCAAAACGCTTTTGTTGAGATTTCCGAAATAAAAGCATGGATCTAAACTCAAAATTTGTTGTGGTTGTAGACATTCTACCAGTGGAGAGAAACCTTCAGGTGGCGCGTATTTAAGACGACCGTGGTCACCACCGAGAAGAAAACGACAACTGAAAAATGATATTTTTGATTCGATATTTATGTTAGTTATGGAATTGTTTATTACCAAATTTAAATTAATTTTACCTTAATTTAGAAGAACAGCTCATAACTGGATGGAACATGCCGTCCAAATTAAAATCGGTGAAGCTTCCATGAATCCTCATACCGTTCATGGTAAAAGTAATCAAGGGAATGCTTAAATCTAAAGCGCATCCCACCACGTCACCTTTTCTGATATATGGTTCTTCGGCTCCGGGAAGAACCAAAGATTTTCTTCCACCAGTCCACAAATATGCACCATCGAAACCAAAGGAGTACAAATCATCACCTACGCCATTTCCTCCCCATTTTTCACCACCTCCAGGATAAGGGACGTAACTAAAAAAAATTATTTGCACTTAGTAAATAAGATATAAAATTATAAGATATTATGCAGTCACTTAATATATAAAAAAAATAAAAAATGATACGTGATTCATAAAATAATTAATATACGTATGAATCATCAAAAGATAAATAAATAATAGGTTGTCAAATACCTCCCTTCCGCCTTTTTGTTTTATAAACCAAGAGCAAAAATGCGGAAGGGAGATATTTGACAACCTAATATATATTTGTATACATTTTATTTTTTTGTAAATTTGGTAAAATTGAATAATATAATTGTTTATTAAATATGTGATTTTAATTTAAATTAGTTACATGTTTTTATTACCCTGTCTTTAGCACCAGCAAACGAATAAATAATTACTGCCAAATATTAAGCATACAATAATGAAATAATATTAAAATAATATGTTGTTATAAATATTAAAAATGATATATAATACAAGGTTAGGTTTTTAAAAACTGATACCAGCAAAATACTTTATTGACACTTTCTTTAATATTATATAATTCACCTTCGACAAATAGTGTGGCCAATAATTAAGAAAATATTCGATATTAGCCCAATCATTATAATTTTTGCAATTGGAATATTAAGGACTTATTTAGTGTATATGAACTATTTATCAAAAGCTAATTCACAATATTATTTTTTTTAATTACAATATTTATTACAGCTAATAAATAGTTTAACATCTAGTAATAATAATAAACAATAACATAAATTTAAATAAATAAGAGTACAAAGGATAGAATTTACATTAAAATGATATCCGTAGAATGATGATTTCATATAAAATAAAAGCAAATAATAAAAAAATGAAATTAATAAATAAAATTTCTGAATAATAAAATAATACTAGAAACATTAATAAAAATAAAATTATTGATAATATATATTAGAAAAAAATTACCCAGTGGTGTTTGCCCATCCAATTCGCAAATGTGGCATCATATGGGTTGTTTGTTCCAAATGGTCCATTGTAACTTCAAAATACCATTTCTGGTATACTGCTGAACCTTCAACTTTTCCAACAAAAATGTTTGGTCGAATACTAAAATAATAATATAATAATTTATTTAAAATAACATGATTACATTTTGTATGCCGACATATTAAAAGAGTGAAAGTTTTCAATTGTGATAAAAAGGAACAAAATAAAATTAAGAAGTTTTATTGTATCTTCTGTGTTTGAATTTTTATACATTATATAGACAGTTTTCAGACTTTATATTAGCCTGATTACCTGGCTACATGATCAACTAATTGGGTCTGAAGTAACAGGTTTTTTCCAGGTAGAAGAAAGTCGCAAATGTTGTTTTGTGAAGAACGTACTGCAACTCCGTTACCCACACATAAGGAACATAATACATCCAAGACCTTAGGGTCGCGACCGTGTTTCTCCAAAAGCGAAATTATTACCTTGATGTGCTCGTCCTAGAAAAATTGATTTATGAAAATATCTAATATTTTATAATATAAATAAGTATTCGTTACACCACTATTTTTTGTTATATCAAAAATATTTTACCATTCCTGCTTTTGTATTTTTATAATTGAATGAAGTGCATGCGTAGTGGATTTTGAACAATAATAAATCCTTAGGTTAATAGTTCTACATTAGAAACAGTACTAGTATTAAGTATTTTAATTTTAAATTAATTGTTACTGCTTAATTAATTTTCATTACTTTTATAGACTATAGATTTAGATTAGTATTAGTACTAGTTTAGAGAATTGTATGATATGCTATAAAAATCAATAAATATGATTAAATATGATTAAAGTTCTTGATTATTATTTATTCATTTAATTGATTTTAATATTATTAATTCAATGATGAAATGCATAAGACAGTTGTGATACTGTCTGTGATACAGATAATGAACTCTACTTGATTAATAAGGAAAAATGTGGAAGATGTATTCTCGTTGATAATTTTTTGTAATAAATATATTTCACGTGCATTATACACACACACACCTATATATATATATATATATTAGGGCGGTCCTTAATATGGACATTTTCGAATTTTCTTGCTTCCAAAGGCTCAAATGATTGATAAAAAACAATTCTCTGAAAATTTTAGCCTTTAATATTGTCTTTTAGATAAAACGCAATTCAATCAAAGTTTTGTTAGAAAATAGCATGAAAAAATTTACAAAAATTTTGCATAGCGTCGATAAAAAATGTAACGAATTTTCACTTTTAATTCATTTGTCGTTAAGTTATACCTAAAATTTTTTTTTAATTTTCAAAAATGTTTCCATGCTATTTCCATACAAAGTTTGATTAAATTGCGCACTATCTAAAAGTTAATATTAAGAGCTAAAACTTTCAGAGAATAGTTTTTTTATTAATTTGGGACCATTTGATCCCTTGCAAGCAAGAAAATTCGAAAATGTCCATATTAAGGACCACCCTGATATAAATATATATATAGTATATGGGTAAAAGTTGATACCTTATCAAAAAATAAATTATATAGTTTTTTTTATAATTACCCTCATCATATTCAAAGCTTCTGGAGAATCAATAAGGACACAATGCAATACATCCAACATTCCAGTGCCCTCAGATGACGCCTGAGACCCCAAACGTGAAAATAACCAATTTAGACGATTTGAGTTGGCAAATTGAGCACAATTTGTGTGGTTTCCTTTTATAATTGCGGCTATAAAAATATTAATATAAATTGGTAACAAAACTTATCAGTGTTCTGTCGTATTACTTTGGTTATAAGTTTACTTTGCAAATATGCCAATGATTTATTAATGGACTATCGATAATTTATGTTTTTATATATGTGCTATACATAAGATTGATCCGATTTGAAACTAAAAGAAATAGTATCTAAATATTTCCAAAGTTAATATTTATTTAGAATCGCTAAGGTAAAGGTGGTTTCGATAAGTCAGGCAGAAATAATGATAAAGTTGTATCCAATATACAATATGTTAATGCTCGGTAAGAATCGCGTTTACTGTTGAAAAAATCTATCAATACAATATTTAATCCATTCACATTTAAATTAACCCATTAATTCTATATGTATTTACCCAACAGTTGGTACAAATATCCAGAAATCATTTCCCAAGATTGGCCAGCATCGTCGCCGGCTAAAAATCCTGCCAAAAATCCTTGTGATGTTATAACATTTATTTTATCAATAGCTTCTAAAATTAAATTTAATATTCCTTCTTCCTGGAACAAGTCTTGTCTGTTTCTCAGAGCTCGGAATCTGTTTTGTTTTTCTTCATGCTCTGGAGTAAAAATAATTTTATTGTTATGGATAGATTTTTATAAATTTATGTATATATATATATATATATATATATATATATATATACATATACATATGTATATATATCTATTATATACTAATTAGATAATTATATAAAATATATAGTTAATACAGTATTTGCATATTTAATATATTCAAACATCTTACCCATTTCTTCATCAGGTTGGGCAAAATAATTGATCAAATCTTCAAGACACATAACCATTTCACTAAGATTGACAGAGGCAAAAAACAAAGAATGCCTTCGATTTGTTTGTAATGTTTCCAAGCCACTGAAAATAAAAATAATTATTTGATAATTTAGAATTATTAATTATCATACATTATATATTAAATTAGGGTCTATAATAATAAATCTTACTTTATGAATTTTGTGAACAAACTGGAACATTTTCTGATAACTCTCGCTGTCCTGGATTCCTCCTCCTGAGATCTCGAGAAATCTAGGCCATCGTCCATTTTACCTTCTTCGTGTAAGATTGCTTGTTTTTCTTCAACCTTTGGTAAAAAAAACAAGTACAATAAATTCCATAATTATAAAGGTTTTGCTGCTGATATTTTAAAAATTGTTTCATTTTTTTTAGTTTTGTATCATATTTGTTATAAGTTTATGTGTATTAAATCTCATAAAACTTGTATACGTCATAATTTTCAGCGAACCAATTAATTATATATTTACAGATTTTCTTGAAAAAAAAACAGTAGACTTATTATTATTACCTTTCCAACACCTTTCTTTTTGGTTTCATAACTCTTGTAAGACAACCACAAACCGCTTTCAGAATGTTGCATAATTACTGTAGAATCACCATATTTTATAATAGGAGATCCTATTACTTCAAGATCTTTGTCTTCAAGAACAACCTTTTGGTCATCTTTTTCTTGACGTAAACAAAACGCCGTCGATGCAGTGGTAGCCTCTTCTCTAAAATAATAATATTAATTGTTATAATAAATTGAAATTTGTATGCTATAATTAGTATAAGGTGCTTTAGAGTTGTTTGAAAAAATATTAGGAAAAATTTGGAAAAATCAAATGATGTATTTATATAGAAGTTGTACTTTTAGTAGTTTTACTAAATTCCTAAAACTATTAATAATTTTTAAATGATATATTGGTGAGTACTTTTATTATGATTTCTAGATTTCGTAGTTTCTTACCTTCTGACTAAATACAGTTCATTGTTTTCATTAACTCCTAGATATCTACCAGTAGTGATATGTCTGATTCTCATAGGATGGTACCAATTTATGAAACCACCAGCCCATTTTGTTCGGGCCAATTCCAACCGCCACAAACTTCTGGCCTGACTCATCACAGAACCACCTTCGTAGACCACAATGCTAAAATAAAAAAAATAATTATATATATATATAAATATATAAATATATATATATATATATATATATATACTGTTTTAATTTATTATATGAAATATAAATTAAAAACTTAAGACCCCCTGTATTTTGCGTTTTCCTTGAATCTAATCCTACCAATAGCCAATAATAAATTATCAATCTTGAAATATTCCTCATATTTTCAATCGTCAAATGATTCTTATTATTTGTAATAATAAGTGCAAATGTAAAATATTAAATAATTTTATAAATCACAGAATCCCATTAGATTATGGTTGGATTCTTACTAAAAGCTTCGATATTAGTCTTAGTCATGCTACTGCATTCGAGATGGCGCAACATTTTTAGAATTGTAAGTGGTGTTATTTGATACTTTATATTATCTTAAAAGTAGTTAATCTAAATTCAATAGTATCTCATTTATACTACACTAAATGCTAGTTAAAAAATAACTATATATACTATATTTATGATAATATATAAAAACGATCGTGGAAAAAATAAAAGTAAGTAAATATGCTAGAGTTGCTTGAATTTGATTTAGGATACTTTTATAATAATTATGAAAAATTGTGTTACTAACTCATTATTGATTTTTAAGATTTATTCTAATACCAATTGTTCTGTATTTAAGTTATACTCTGTTATTTTTTTTTTTTTGAATTCTTACTTTTGGCCCAAGGTTTCGCTCCATGTTGACGGTATGGTCAGGCACTCGTCACCACCATGGAAGAATCTAAGGACATCTCCTCCGAAAACATATCCAACATATTTCATTTTACTGATACCGGTTCCATAAGGCTGGACTGACCAGTGGGTAACATGGAAACTGGCGTTGACAACTGAAAGATCGTTTTCTTTTGTTGTGTGCTAAAATATAAACAATATTTTATTTTTTATTATCAAAAATAAAGACCCTATAGTTTAATGCAGGTGCGGATTTGAAAAATTTGGTTGAGATTTTTAATGTTGACTGGTATGGTTTTGTGAGAAATTATGTTATCCTGAAGAACTTTGAACAGTAATTTTAAGTAATCTTGGTTCTGATACAACTTTTGTCTAAAACTAAACAGTTTTAAGAGCTTTTTGTGCATATTTAGACTTTGTGAATATAACATATCAATATAGAATAAAATATTTTAATTTGTTTCATGTAACTTTTCAATGGAACTTTCAATTTGTTCAATTGAAGCTGATACCTTTTGATAAGATAATTGCTAATTCTAGGCAGTGTTAACATATCTAACAATAAAAGCAAATAGAAAAATTGTAATTTGTTAAATATGAAAATGAAAATATCTAGAATCTATTTAAGTAAGATGGTTCACCGCCAATGTGGATTTTTGTTTTGATCTTCTTCTCTTTTTTTTTCAAATATTCGACCATAATTTAAAATAAAAATTAGTTTAAATTAAAATTGGTTATGATTGCAGATAATCTGTACAATAACTATATCTAAAACAATTTTATAAATATACATATACAAATGTATTATCAAATAATACTATCTTACCAAGTAACGTTCAGTAGCAACAGATACCAAAATTAAGTCATCACCAACACGTACTTTTTCACCTTCAGATCTAGAAATGTAAAAAGAATTATCTTCTTATTATTTCTTTAAATTGTATAAGATAATAAGTATTAATGTAATCATATGTTTTTTTACCTTTGTTTGCTCGCTGGATGAACGGTCCACCAACAAGCTTCACCTTTGGAATGTTCTTGCAAACCAACATCGAATGATAATTTATCATTAGATGAACTTGTTGAAAGACATGCTAAATACTAAAATTAAATTATTAATTTATACTAACATTATCATATATATGTAAGTATATATGCATTTTACATAAATATATTTTACCAACCATGTCACTGTTTTGATGTCGAAGAAGTATAGCATTGCCATAGAGAAGTGTTCTGTGGCCGGAACCAGTACCTTTACCCTAATAAAAATATAAACAACGCATTGACAAACGTTTTAAATTAAAAAAAAGAATGCAAAATTTTGAAGCTGAAATTTTTGCTTAAGATTTTAAGACCAGAATTGGATGGGCATGTGTTAATGTTTTCTTGAAAGAATATAGGACTTTTCTACAATTAAATTTTATTTACTGGATATAATAACGCAGAATATTATAAATTATGTTACGATCCTATAACAAAATATGAAGGGAATAAAAGTGTAAGTATGATAAAGTTTTTTAAAAATTCTCACGATAATCTACTTGGAATCATACAAGAAATCCTAGTATTTAGTCCTAGAAAACTATGGATTTTTGGTTTGGTTTATACTTGTACTTGGTTTGATAAAAATGACTGCAAATTCAAAATTAGATGAATTTATCTGTTTTTACTCAATATAGATAATTTGTATTAAGGGGCGTCCATTAATCACTCGATAGATTTTTTAAGGATCTTTGGACCCTCTCTTTACCACCAAACCTTACGTGTATTTCTAGATACTAGAAAAAATTGTAATTTTTTATTTTTTTGTAAATGGTTGGATTTTTTTTTAAAAACTTAGTTAAAAAATAAATATCGTGAGATCTTACTATATCCCTCCTTCTTCCACGTGATATTTTGTGATTTTTTATCAAACACCCCCTCCCCCTAAAAACCCCACGTGATTAATAGACGCCCCTTTACTTGGTATTTGATTATCTTCGATCTATTTAAAATATCTATTATATTTCCAATACTTAAATAATTTTGTATTCAAAATATTTGTATAGCTTTAAAAATCATTCCTACAATACTTTTTTACATTTGAGATATAATTTTTAAAACGTAGAATCCAATTAGAATGCATATGAGTTCTTACTAAAAGCTTCGATAAATTAGTATTGCTACTGCTTTCGAGATAGCGCCAACATTTTTAAAATTGTGAGTAGTGTTATTTGACACTTTCTCATAAAAGCAGTAAATCTAAATTTAATCTTGTCGAGTTCAGTTTATACTACAGTCAATGTTTGTTGAAGAATTAACTTTATATACTATGCTGATATACAACAAAATCTTAGTAGAAAAAATAAAATAAGCAAATGTGATAAAAAGGTGTAATTTTGTTTCAAGATACTTATATAATGATCATAAAAAACATTTTAATAACTCATTTTTAGTTTTTAATAATTACGCTTGAATTATAATTCAATGCTAGCATTGGAACGCAACAGTGCATACCAGTTTTTACTGCTATGTAATTTTGTCTTTTCTTAATTAGCAACATTAGGATTAATTATTAAATTTTTATAAAATCAACATAAATATATGTTGAATTATCAAAAATTTGGATAATTAATAATTAACTATCACTAATGATTATTTATTTATTTTTACCGTCGCGCTTCCGGCCGCCGTAACCAGCTCCTGCAAGGCTCGCACTGACAAGGCCTGCTCTATCACAAAAACGCATTGAGATAGATCCGGTGGAATATTTTTATCTGCTATATTTTCAAGGAAACAGTGCCGATTACCAAATCCTTCAGCAGCTAAACATACTCTTTCTCCTGTGGCTGTGCACGAAAGACATACCATGTCTTCCTATAATATTCAAAGAATACTGTAAGTATTGCTTAATAGTAAACAAATTTAATAAGAGCTCTGGTATCATGGTAAATCTATTAGCAAGTTTTAGTAAAATCAACCAGAATCAGTAATAATGATAAATAATATCCGTCTATTTTGTTTAGTATCAATTTTATTTGTGCATAGAAATTATTAATGTACAAAATATAAATTTTGCATTGCATGCAATTTATGAAATATATCGAGATTTCAATATTAGCAGTTTTGTAAGCAAAATGTAGATCTCAGAGTGTTTCATTTTATACACTATTTCAGTTTAAATATATGTTAGTCATTAAACAAATTGTTTTATAAATAATATGCAGTGCAAATACAACTATTTACAGACCTACGATACTCCTGAAATTTCAATATTGAATTCTGATATTACACAATAGTCAATTGTTATTTACTATTATAGTATTACTATGATTTAGTGTTATTCAACGATGCAAACAATTATATTAATTGTAAGTGTAAGCAAAAACAAAACCTTTAAATAATACAAACACAATACTAAGACTGAATTTAAATTTGTTGGGCCTATACACAATATTATTTTATATGTAATGTACATCAAGACTTTATAAAGTTACATACATGATTTAAAAATATTCGATTATTAAAAATAAAATGCATACATAAAATTAGTAAAAACGCATGAGAACATTCATACTCATACAGAATAAATAATAAAATCATCCAATTATGAAAAACTAGAGTTAAGGTTATATATAAAAATAATAAAAAATTATAGTATAACTATATCATTATCCAAACTCTTAATGATATGAAATAATAATTACTGTAATGAAGGAAAGTACATGAATAAATATAAGAAAGATTTAAGGATTTAAAGATTTAAAAATAATTCATGCAAATAAAATAAACTGATAACAACAATATAATTGGAGAAAAATTATAATAATAATAATTCAAATAAAAATAATAATTTTAATCCGATTTAGACATTCTAGAAAGGAATATAAAAAAATGTGCGGATATTTTATGTAATAGGTGCAAATATATATGAAAAGCAAATAAAAAAAAATTTTGAAATAAAAAATTAAATGTTCTTGTCGTGTTATTAAAGTATCTCTTTGCTATTTCTACTATAGCGATTTTTTATTCTTATATCATTTATCTCATTATATTGGCTTCAGATTTACTAGATGTCCACTAAGGACATTTTATAAATGGCTAAGGACATCTAATAAGGTTAAAAAAATATTTTCCAAAAATAATGATTAAAATCTTGTTAATTCTTATTATCCTTGATCCAGAAATTTAAAACTATTTATAAATATAAGCCAAAATTTTGAAAAAATTACAAACTTACCGTGCGCAAGAATGAAACATCATCCTGCTCGGAGCCTCCTTCGGCTTCCGCCATAATTCAATTTTTTTGGAGGATCACTTAAATCGTGTCGTTTGGTTTCACTTTTACTACAATAAAATTGTAAGTTGACTTAAGACATCTAATAAAAACATATGTTATAGTAGGACAACACAAAATTTACAAAAACTATTGGTGAATGGCATGGTGCTTCAAGGCAAATTTCTGGAACTTCGAGGAATTTTAAATGCTATCCAATAGACTATTATTGAAACTGTGTATTTCATTATTCATATTTTATAGACAAAATATAAGAGCGTATAAATTAGACGCCGGTGGTTATATATGTTTACATGAGAAGTAAACTTGATCCAGTGGAGTTTAGAATTAAAGCAATATTCTCATATTTATAAGAGTTTTATAAAGTGTTTAAATTCAAGTAACCAATCAATTTAATTATATTTTAATATAGATCATCAGAAAACGTACAAAACATCGGTTTAAAATTATTTTGTTGACTAGTATAATCGACTCATCACATTTTCCTCGGTAAAATATAAATAGCACGTATTTAGTATGCCGCTGTGATTAAATTTGAATTTGGCGCGAGACTTGTAAGAGTGATCAAATTTTTATTTTGCTTCCATTTAGCATTTACATAGCATATATACTACAGTACTTTATGACTTCTTTGGCCTTTTATTTATTTTTGTTTCAGCTAATTTAGCTGATACTCAGATTACCCAAAGTTAAAAACTCTAAATTTTGTTGAGCAATATTAAAAAATGCATAGCATTTCATATTTATATGAAAAATTTACTTTTGAAAATGTAATACATTAACAATTCACTATTATGTAGTTATAAAAATTAATGGTTTCTATTTGCTTTATCATATAAAATTTTCATGAATAATTAAATGATAAAAGTTAACTAAAATCAAAATAATTCGATCAAGACTTCTATCAAAATAATTTATTATATTTCGATTTTCTGCATAAGCAACTATTCAATTTTGTAAACTATTGCATTAATAGCAAATTTGCACAGAGAGAATATATTTTTGATGACATTTACAGGTTTTAATCACATATACATATAATCATAGTATATTCGATCATAATTTCTGGCCACGTGTCTTGTAATTTAAGGTTTGAAAAACGTCATTTCACTACTTAATAATATAATAGTTGTTGATTCTCAATAGGTAATTTTTCTAGCAAAAAAACGAAATTTTATTATAATAAGTGTTCAAATTATTTTTAATTAATTTTAAATTATTTGATTTATATCAACTCTAATGTAGAAAATGAAAATATGAGTTATTGTTAAATAAACTTTAAATTTGACGATAAAAATTATATAAAAAGTGACATTTTCTTCCAATAATTGAAGATAGTAAAACAATTTCGTTACTAAAATATTTAAATAATAATACGGTATAATATAGTTTAGTAGATAATTATTACAAGATCTTGTAACTCAGTGATAGAAAAAAATCAATTTAGAAACAAATTTTAAAATCAGCACTTGCCATCGCCATTTAAATAAAATTTTAATCCTGGTTAATATTCCATTATCAATCGGAATCACTCAATAATTAACAATTTAATTTATTATACTGTATCCAAAATCCAGAATTAAATTATATTAGCTGTAGTGTTATCTTTTGCCATAAACTTCCATATTCACTTTTGGCCTCACTCTATCACTGAATTATTTAGAATATCACCACCACATAATTTGACCACAATATTTAATTTTTACCTGTTAAATTAAAACCATGGAGATATATCCGAATTATATTTTATTAAAGAGTATGTGGTACCTCCATCAGGCACCGACTGGTCCTAAAATAATTTTCGTTTAGTATTAAAATAACTCCCAGCTATAGCTTGTATATGTCTAGCAAAGATTTGTTTACGAGAGTGTTATATGTAATGCATACAATGATCTAGTCAAGATATTACTCAATATGACTATTTTATTACTATTATAATAATAATTATTATTGATTAATATTTAAAACCATTCGAAATATATTTGTTAGGAATCATGCGTATTTTTCTTAAATATTAGCTGTGCCGTTATTATTATCTTCTTCATAATTAATTGTTGAATTTTTTTTATGTTGATTTTCATACAACTTTTTAGATAATAAAATTCATGGTCTTAACAAACATCCTTGAAAATTTTAAGGTTTCAAACAGTGGCTTAATTATAAAAATTATAATTAACTGAAAACCTATTTAGAAAATAAATTGATCATAATAAATAAATAATATCACATCTCCAATATATTCACCAAAATCATAGTATCAATAAATAATATTTTGCATTATAATTACACATAATCTAGTAAAGGAACTAAATTATGATAGCACCAATTTATTACATTCGAAATAAATATTCGAACTCTTAATATTCGAAAAATATAATAATAATAAATACAACTATTCAAAATTATCAATGTTTTTTTCCCTGATTATATACATATACATACAATTATATTTCCGCGAAGATAGTTTTTGAAACGCAAATGTTTTGTCAAAGATCCAAAATTTATATGAAGGTCAATGTGACTCACCAAAATTCTTTCTATTGCATCATTGCATTAAATTAATTTAACTCAACAATTATTCATAAATATTCATACGATTTTGCATTGCCATTTTTTAAATCGGTAACAAAATACATATTTAAGTTTGAAGTGAAAATAAATATGATCATTACGTGATATCATCACACCAAAGAGTCCTGTTTACAGCGTGGTCTTCTTTTCATCCGCCATCCGCCCCGAAGGGAGGACTACCGAAGGAGAGCCGTCCCTGTCATGCCTCGGGCAGACAGAATTTCGCTGCGAGAGTTTTGCAATCTCCGAACAAATGTAGATTACCTTATTTTGAAATGGATTGGTATTCGAATTGATTGAAGGATGGCGCTACGATTTCCAATTTCATTGATCTAGCTTGATCTATATATTGATTTCATCGCCATTTTCTATAAGTTGTCATCGCGTATTGTAGTTGAGATGTGTTATATTTGTTTTTCTGTGATTGTTTATATATACTTATGTTTTGGTGAATACTTTTTTCATTTATTATTAAGTTAAAGTGGTAAAGTGTAATGTGCCAAATTGTTATAACTCCAAATATAATAAAAAATGCATGTGTCATATTTGTTTTTCTGTGATTGTTTATATATACTTATGTTTTGGTGAATACTTTTTTCATTTATTATTAAGTTAAAGTGGTAAAGTGTAATGTGCCAAATTGTTATAACTCCAAATTTAATAAAAATGCATGTCTTTCCGGAATCTAATTATCAGATATGTATATAATGATGTATTATGCATATAATGAATATGTATCAAGAAAACTATTAAAATGTTATATATATACATATTATATATATATATATATATATACGAGTATATATATATATATATATATGTATATATATGTATACATATGTAGCGGACTTGATAGCTGTCAGTTGATTGATGCGTCAGTTGTTTAGTGATGAACACTCAACTAAGTTAGTTATCAACAAACTCGCGTTATCATCGCGTTAATATTGTGGCACTTATTTCTATAACTGGTGACTGCGAACGTGAGAAATGAAACAAATAAGCAAGACATACAGAACGTCCTAGTACCCATAATTGGTGACTCCGGACGAAGTAAACAAAAGCACGTGACAGCTACAAAGAAATTTACTAAGGTAAATTATACGTTTAATTTTTTCGAAGATGTCGACTCGATCTACGCCCATCAATGAGGAAACAGCTTTTAACAGATCTCTGATCGATCTGGATCACGAGGCAAACTTAAACACGAGCAGTCCACGTGTTTCTAAATATCCAATTCCGGAGCAATCCAGAAAAATGATCAGCAGGAAGGCAGAAAAATGATCAGCAGGAATTAAAACACAATCGGCCAAGACCAAGAAGTGGCTCTCGACACAGGTCCAGGACACCTTCTCGTGGATCAGTTTGCTACTATCATTACAGATTTGGTGAGAAAGCCACAAAGTGTGTGGAGCCCTGCCTGCTCAAATCGTTAAACCGGACGGAAAACTAACTTCACCGTCATTAATTGGAGCATGCAATGACGGTGAAATAAATTCTGTTTGCTCTGAGCTCTGACAGACTAGTAGACAGAAAGACTTAAATCCAATTCCTTATAGATTTCGGATCAGTTTTATCCATATTACCAGCCCATAAGTTCGCTAATGGTCATGCCAAGGAAGAACTAGTTTCGTTTGCAGCAAACTCTAGCAGAATATCCACGTATGGCAAGAGAACTCTGGAGCTGGATCTATCACTACGCAGAAGCTTTAACTGGCAGTTTGTTGTTGCCGATGTAGCCACAGCCATTATGGGAGCCGATTTCCTAAGCAACTACAATCTGTTGATAGACTTGAAGGGCAGAAGATTAATTGATTCGACCACAGGCCTTACCTCTGATGGAAAGGTACTCAAGGCACAGCAAGTCAACATCTCCACTGTCAACCCGGCAGAGTCTTTCAAGGATTTACTGGCACAATACATTGCAGTAACAAAGCCGCAGGTAACCACCAATATTAAATCATGTCATTTTTCGCATAGGATAACCACAACAGGTCCACCGGTAGCTGCCAGGTTCAGGAAGATCTTCGGAGAAAAGACTGTTGCAGCTAGGTCCGAGATACAAGATCTCCTGAACAGGGGCATTTTGAGGCCTTCCAACAGTCCATGGGCAAGCCCTATTTACATGGTTCCAAAAAAGAATGGCACATTCAGACTGTGTGGAGATTATAGGAGGCTGAACGCAAACACGCTGCCCGATAGGTATCCTCCACCCTTAATACAAAATGTGTTTAATACTCTGCATCAGAAAACAGTATTCTCTAAAATAGACCTGGAAAAAGCCTACCACCAAGTACCCATGCATGAAGAGGATATTAAAAAGACTGCAATTATTACCCCATGGAGATTCTTCGAGTATCTATGTATGCCATTTGGACTCAAAAACGCCGCCCAGACATTCCAGAGGTTTATCAATCACATCTTCCAAGATTTTAATGCTGTTTTTATTTATATAGACAACATCCTGGTAATGTCCACTGACATGAATGAGCACCGTCGTCATCTTCAAATGGTTTTTGAGAGGCTACAGGAGTATTCACTCACAATCAATGTAGAGAAATGCGTCTTTGGTAAACATGAGGTAAACTTCCTGGGTTACAAGCTGAGTGCAGCAGGATATTTTCCTTCACCAGACAGAGTAGAGAAAAATATTAATTATCCAAAACCTTCGACAGTGATTGAACTACGAAGATTTTTGGGCATGGCAAATTATTATCGTAAGTCAATACATCAAGCTGCTAAAATACAAGGACCACTTTATGATTATTTGAAGTTCTCAGTAAAAAATGGCAAGACTTTAATTATATGGGATGACAAATCACAATCAGCGTTCAACAAACTTAAGGAAGCTCTGGCAAATGCAACTCTTCTTCATTATCCTGCAAGCATAGCAAACATTAATTTAATTACAGATGCATCCACTACTGCTATAGGAACTACATTAGAACAAGAACTTAATGGTGCCTGGCATCCAATAGGTTTCTTTTTGAAAAAGCTTTCATCTACAGAACAAAGATACTCCACAAATGATCGGGAATTACTAGCTATTTTTGCTGCAATCAAATATTTTGAACATCTCTTAGAAGGCAGACATTTTTTCATAAAAACTGACCACAAACCTATATCTTTTCAACAGAAACTAGAGAAGGCTTCAGATCGTCAGCGACGGCAGCTGGAATACATCTCACAATTTTCCACTGATATCATATATGTGAAGGGTGAACAGAACGTGGTTGCTGATGCCTTGTCCAGGATTAATTCCATTCAAATGCCTTCAAAGATAACTGCAGAGGAAATTTCGAAAGAGCAGAGCAAGAACGTTGAAATGCAGACTATATTAAATGGCAATACTTCTCTGAACCTACATAAGTTGTCATTAGACAGCCATCCAGTTTATTGCCACACTCAAGATAATCTTGTAATGCCCTATCTTCCGCAAAGTCTTTGCAGAACTGCTTTTGACACAATACAAGGAAATTCACAACCAAGCACATCACAAGAATTTAAACCACATCACTTGGAGTCAACGATGGATCCTCCAAGAAAGATTAAAACCAAAAAAATCTCCTTCAAATTATGAATTTATTTATTTTTAAAGATACTTCGTTTTTCAAAGGTGCCAGAATAAAATTCTGCGTATCCTTACTAATGCGCCTTGGTATATTTCGAATTTTTGTCTACATAAGGATTTGAAAATCTCAACAGTCAACGAAATGATCAAGATTAGAAGTTCATCTTTCAACAATAAATTAATCCAGCATACAAATCCTACAATTCAAGCGATTCACAGACCGATAAGAAGATTGAGCAAGAAATGGCCTTCCGATCTACCAAACACCTAGCCCATTGTCTGCACGCGTCCTGACGTAGTACGCGGCATACATCATCACGTCATCGTTCATTTATGTTATTATTTTTGTATTCTGTTTTAATTTAATTTTTATTTTAACTTTTTTCATTTTAAATTCAATGTATTGCATTTTTTGTTTTTTTGTATTTTTTTTGCTCATATCAATTTTGTAAATAAGACATTAAAGTCTTGATTAACAAAAATAAATTGTAAAAAAAAAAAAAAAATTCTTTTGAAGGGGAGTGAACATGTAGCGGACTTGACAGCTGTCAGTTGGCTAGTGATGTACACACAACTAAGTCAGTTATCTAGAACTTCGTATCTAGCAACCTGTTGCAGATTATGTTTCGGACAATCGAATAAACGGTTCTCTCTGATTTTTGTTTCCGCGATTATTGTCGAGTAAACTTATTGAAATGAATTGACATAAAAATTAAATATTACATTAGTTTCTTTGTACAGTCTGTAGTTATCAATAAACTCGCGTTATCATCGCGTTAATATCGTGGCACTTATTTCTATATATATATATATATATATATATATATATTAGGGTGGTCCTTAAAATGGTCATTTTCGAATTTCCTTGCTCCCAGGGGCTCAAATGGTTCCAAATAGATAAAAAACAATTCTCTGAAAGTTTTAGCTCTTAATATTAACGTTTAGATAGAGCGCAATTCAATTAAAGTTTTGTATGGAAATAACATGAAAAATTTTCAAAAATATTAAAAATATTTTTTAGATGTAATTTAGCGATCAAATGAATGAATAAAACTCATTCATTTGTCGCTAAGTTATATCTAAAAGATTTTTTTTAAATTTTCAAAATTTTTTCTATGCTCTTTCCATACAAACTTTGATTAAATTGCGCTCTATCTAAACGTTAATATTAAGAGCTAAAACTTTCAGAGAATTGTTTTTTATCAATTTGGAACCATTTGAGCCCCTGGGAGCAAGGAAATTCAAAAATGACCATTTTAAGGACCACTCTAATATATATATATATATATATATATATATTTGTGTGTAAATATTTGTAAAAAGATGCTTTCAATTTGGATGCAGAGGGCGAATAATCCTTTAATGGATGACCTAACTCTTCGATTTGTGGCACAAGACGAAGATAATTTGAAATCGAAACCAATTAGAAGTGTCTCCTTTACGGCAATAACAGAATAGTTTTCAAGTCACTGGAGAAAGCTCTCATACAGAACCAGAAGAACAATCTGCAACTAGGACAAGGACAAGTAATTATAACTCTAAATACTTTAATACCATTTGCAAAAAAATATTAATAAATGAATCTTATGTTCTTAGTTAGGAGATGAAAGCCTAAAAACCTAAAAGGATTTTTACAGCAACACCAGTTTTCCGCAAAGGTATTTTTTCATAATAATTGCAGCAAAAATAATTTATATGATAATAACAATATCTTCAATTAATATGATATAACAATATATTCAATAGAAGTCCTTGGTGGTAGCTGCACATTGCCGCAGAATGCAGTGATAAGGCAAAGGCGTAGGAGTGCCTTAACACCCAGAAGATGTATGATACATCAAATTTTGTTTCGGGATTAAAAAGGATTAACAAACAATGCAATAATTTAAAGGATAAATTCCAAAAGAGTATACAATGTTCTGAGAAGTTTTCAAATAATCCGGAAACGTAAAATGTAAGGGCAAGAATTTTGATATTGTCTCAATTAAGAGAGCATACTCAAAGACCAGGCAGTTTATAAAGCGCAAGGGTTTAGTTATAGTTTTAACTAAACCTCCTTGCAATAAAAACTGGATTAAAACAATAGATGGGTTTGAGCTACAATTAGTATAAATTAAAAGTAGTTTAGGGTTTTGGTTACTTACGTTTAAAAAAAACACTTATACAGAAACTATTCAAAGATTTCGTCAAATATAACTTTATTAATGATTGATTAGATAGCAAAATAACTATTAAATGAAGAGATAATAAACAAGAATGTCTCGTAAATGAATTTTAATCCTAGGAATTTAGTTTTATCTCAATTTGGATATCAATATATATATTTTTTGTTTTTAGGATTATTTTGTTTGGAGAGTATTCGTTCTTTTTTAAAAATGTGCTGTTCTTTTTATCCTTTTAAATTATTGCATTACTTGTCATTCCTTCTAAATTTGTCATTCCATCGTCAATACCCCTGCGCTTTTCACTTCTTAGTTTTTAAGTTTTTAATATATTATTATTAGTCGTTAAGTAATTAATATAAATAAGTTATTTCTCTTTAATTTGTAGTACTTTAAAAATATGTCTGTAATATACTTTAATTAATAGTAGTCAGTTATTTCTGTTTAGTTTATAATTCTTCAAAAATATGTCTGTGATATATTTGAAAATATATTTTGTATTTCGTATCTTTTGTTCTTATTTCAAATCATTAATTTTTTCAGATTTTTGGGCTGTATTGATTTTATGTACAAATGTAGAAGTAATACCAGGGGTTAATTTACATACTGTATGTACATGTGCTGCCATGTAGTGATCAATTCGTAAATTAAAATGAGTGTAACGTCAAATCACCCGAGATAGCGATCTATTTATGCTTATTTATCTATGGCCGAATCCGCCAGAGGAAAAACAATTTCTTAATACCTATAATTAGTCCAGTCATTTGGTCGTCTTGCCGGTACAGTACTCCGGGAATTCTGAAAATTGGTAATCTTATAGATTTCGAGGTGCTCTTTACGAAAATCAACTTTGCTACCTCAAATTTGAACGGCAAGTTGCCGCCATATTGAAAAAATGGCGTCAAAAAACAGCTTTTTTAAAATATCTTCTTTCTGGCTCAATCTACGATAAAAGTATCTATGTACGAATTAAACTAGAGAAAATTTCCTACAATTCCTTAGAAAACCGTTTTTTTGTAAAATTGATAGTTTGAGAGTACGGCCGCCTCAAAGTCTTTGCTGCTCTCGCCGTAGTATCAAATCTGTCCATATATGACAGCACTTCGAACTTGACCACATTCTCTCTAATAATTAATATTTTCAATATTAAATTGAGCGAATAAGATCTAGAAATAAAATAATTCGAATATTTTTCTGTTTTTTTGCTGATTTTTTAACGCTTCAAGCTACTTGAAGCTATAAGGTGCAAGTATATTTACAGCTACTTTGCCATTGAAGTGTTAAAAATTTAGCAAAAAAAAAACGAAAAATATTTGAATTAGATCGCTTAAGATCTTATTCGCTTAATTTAACATTGAAAATATTAATTATTAGAGAGAATGTGGTCAAGTTCGAAGTGCTGTCATATATGGACAGATTTGATACTACGGCGAGAGCAGCAAAGACTTTGAGGCGGCCGTACTCTCAAACTATCAATTTTACAAAAAAACGGTTTTCTAAGGAATTGTAGGAAATTTTCTCTAGTTTAATTCGTACATAGATACTTTTATCGTAGATTGAGCCAGAAAGAAGATATTTTAAAAAAGCTGTTTTTTGACGCCATTTTTTCAATATGGCGGCAACTTGCCGTTCAAATTTGAGGTGGCAAAGTTGATTTTCGTAAAGAGCACCTCGAAATCTATAAGATTACCAATTTTCAGAATTCCCGGAGTACTGTACCGGCAACAGCCTTTTTTGCACCAAATGACTGGACTAAATAGTCTACTCGTATATTCTGCGGCGGGAGTTACGGAACGAATCAGTGACTTGTAAAGTTAATCATGAAAAGAAGACCACGCTGTAAAAAAGACTCTGTGGTGTAATGCTTAGGCGATCTGTTTCGAGTGGACAGGATCGAGGGTTCGAACCTCCGCTGTGAACAACCTAATACACAGCAATAGTGGTATCAATTTTCGCTGGGGAATATATATTTATAACATGTTTCCAATTAAAATGCACATGTCCGGCACTACTGCGGCTTAAAATGCCAAAGAAAACATCTTTCACAGTTGTTACCTGAATCGAGTTGGAGTTTAAATCAGCTCTCGGACATGCCCTAGGACTGTACTTTCTATTAATATTATTAATATATTGAATTCATAAATCTAATATAATGAGCTTATTATCATAAGACTCTCGTAGTTTTTATTATTTTCTGTAAACATTTTGAATCCAGGGCTGTGCCTGGTCAGCGTGCAGTGCACAAAACAACAAATTCAAAGGCAGCGATAACAAAAAGTGGTCGTAATAAATAGCTGTCGCATTAAAAGTCTACTGAATTAAAAGGCGGCCAACTCATTCGCTGCCGTATTGAAAGTCCGCTGTATATATCTAAAAAATCACCGTAGTAAAAATAAGCCAAAATCGGCCGTATTTAATGCGAGATCGAATCAAAAACAGGCAACTCTAAGCTCTGTTCACAAATAATTTTTAAGTGTATAAACTTGGTGTAAGTGGCAAGTTGCGTGAACTCTCCAACATGTGTAAATCCACTTAAATATAAAAAATATATTAATTCAAGAGTACATTGCAATGTGAAAAACTATCGCAATTCTTGCCTTGTCATGTTCGTTCGTTCATGTGCATTCATACCATAGAACATTTTTGTACCTGAGAAATGTATGGGGACTAGCAGTCCATGTATATAAGGTCTATGGTTAAAACAGGTAAAATAATAGGAGGGCAAAGCGGGCGCTGAGAATCCCTGATAATAATGTATATTAAATTATTACTAAGAAAAATGTAATTTAGATATTATAATTACTAAAAACCTATTAAAATATAATACGAAATTATAAAAATTGTAGGCAACATTATTGGAACAATTAGAAAAAATCCAAGGTAGTACGTATTGTACTTTTACCGCGGATACTATATATTAATTTTTTCTGAATTTGTTGTACCGTTTAAAAGATTTCAATTTCCAAAATAGTGTGGAAATTAAGACCATCATTTTATTTAAAGCAGTTAAGAACAATTAACATCACTCATATTGATTTTGGTGTGAAGAGTAACTTAAAAAACATACTTATTATTTTTAGGTAAACTGTATATATTAGTAAAGGATTGTAAAAATTGTAGACGTGGGTACAAGACAACGTCTGTCGGATCATCTAGTATATATATTAAAATTTAATTTATTTTTTTATGTAATTTATTTATCGATATCCAGGTAGAATTTTCCCAACATTGTATTCTCCTCAGGAAATTGTTTTCTCCATTCGCCTTTAAAGTATATGACGTTCAACAGCACCATAAACATCCGCTGGAGCAAAATAAATTTGTCAATATGTGATCAAATAAAAATCAATTTTATTAAAAATTCACCACCTTCCGTGGTTGACCAATTCCGTGATGTGTCCTCTTGTAACATTGGCGACCCACTGATTTATAATGGCAGCACTATCGTATTTGGTGACAGTACCATCACTGTTATTTTTATTTATTCCATTTGTGAAATCTAAAGACCCGATATCCGAGTCGTAGAACATTTTGGCAATCGCGTTGAAGCGTTGCCTTGGCTGGATCATGTGGGAAATGTAAATCCTGGTGTCGAAATCTAGATGGTAGGCAGGATTCTTGGCCTGGAGGAATAAATTGTAATAAAAATATTAAGTAAATTAATAATGTTTGAATGTATTCAACCTTTAGTGAAGCTATAATTTTTCCTGCACGTTCCCTGTTGCTCTGGTAACTATCAGGAAGGGAGAGTAGTCTCAAAATTTCCAGCTTTTGTCTGATATTTTGGCCTGCAGTAATATGAATTTGAGAAATATATAATTATCTTTACGAGCATAAAAAAAGCTAAAGTTATGCAACGTACATTTAAACAAGATTTTAAATTTATGTATAGCATAGTATTACAGTGTGTATATATTTACTTGCGTTCTTATATACCAATAACTTTATAATGTTTGTGATGTGTATTTTCACATTTTTAAAAATAAATTTTTAAATTTTCTATATTTTGAAAATTGGTTTTATTTTATTATGAACACCATTTAAGCTGTTATAAAATTATTAATTATTGAAATACACTTGTAAAAATTGTAATGATCAATTAAAATAATCATAAAATGGGAAAAGTAGTATTTATTATATGTTATTCATTTAATTGTTTTTCAACTTTGCAAAGGAGTGGTTTGTTTTCACTAGATAATTCAAATTGCTTTATATTTTTCTTTTGACCTTGGTTTGATTTTTTTCTTGGTTTGACTTCCCGTAGGGTAAGTTATAGTAATCGCAAAAAAATCGAAATTGAAAATATATATCTTTACGTTTCAGAGGTTTCTGAATATTTTGGCATACCTTAGGAAAAATGGATGTATGTGTGTGTGTTTGTGTGTGTGTGTGTGTGTGCGTAGTATGTATGTGTGTGCGGATACAAATTTTCGTTGACGATTTCGGGAACACGGATGAAGCAATTTGAATAATTTAATCCGTATTGATAAGGAGACGTGCTGATTAGTTTTTGGCGGAGGTAGGTCTAGCCGTTCCGAAGATATGGGGCAAAAAGTGCCAAAAACGGTACCTCAGTTTTTAATAGAACGGAGCGTTCGATTTTAATAATTCAAAAAACATTTTACTTGTATTGACAAGATGAAGATTTGATTTTTATAAGGGCAGGTTTAGTGGTTTCGGAGATATAACGAAAAAAGTAAAAAAAAGGCCATTTGGCGGTCAAAAATGATTATTAGACATATGCACATCAAATTATCAGATATTTTATAGAGATTTTAACAATAAGTATAAATTTTGTTTACATTCCTATGGGTTCCGTACCAATGTTTACCCGTTAGACAGCGACGCGGCGCTTGCGCGCTTTATATTTTGTCTCTATGCATTTAAAGCAGTATGATTGCTTTGAAAAAAGTTCAGATCTTTCAACATATGTCAAAATAAAGAAAACATTTTTTTTTTCAAAAAAAAAAGATTTAAAAAAAAAAAATTTAAATATTTTTTTTTTCATTTTTTTTTTCAAAAAAAAGTAATTTTTTGTCAAATTTATAGTTTCTCAAAAATCTTATTTTTTCGAAAATGTTACTCGTTTTTAAAACAAATAATAATTTTTGGTACGGGAAGTTCCAGCAATTTGCCTTAAGGCACGATGCCCTAATTGCCTTAAGACAGAATTCCACTTACAGCTAGTTCATATTTCAAAATATTTAACCAACTCTACTCTCAATAAGTACACAGTAAGACTCTTTTGCGCTAAATTTATTAGTTGACAATAGTTTTGTGGCTAGTTTGTATCATCATTAGTAATTTTATTGTAAACCAATAAGTCAAAACTTGAAAAAAAATTGTATGTTTGTATTTATATAATATTTAATGGCTGCACGTGTTGCAGGAATGTAGAACTAAATTTTCTACCAAAATTTAAAAGCAATTCCACAAAACTATTCTGATTTTATTAGAAAATTGCTTTTGTTAATAAATTTCAAAATTATTCATGTATATGAGCGATATATAAATAAAACAGTGAAAACTTGTCTGTATATTTAAAAATGTAAAAATATTTAAAAAAAATTGTACCCGAGAAAGGAAAAGCAAACAAGTGTACTGCAAAACACAGGTTAGTGAAAGAAAATAAAATTTATTCTACACCAAATTTATTTCAATAACCAACGACTAATTCATTGCAGTGTAAATTTTTAGAGAGTTTATTAAAAGAATGGAATATCGTTGTTTAATTTATTAAACCCTTATTGTTAAAATTGAAGATTCAAATGAACGTCGTTTCGATTTCAAAACAGAAGAGGCGTTCGAGTTTCTGTAACGCCATCTTCGACCGAGCGAACGTGCACGCTCTGCAGTCGCACGTCTACAAGTCTTTTGCACATCTATGCTTTGCGACTATAGGAGTTGGGAGAGGGAGTTGTCTATGGAGTTGTCATTGCTAGAGTTCATTTTCATCGTGGCGATTGCTGGAAGAACACAACGAGACGTCGTCGAACACGGACGAGCGGGCCTGACCCTTCGCTGTCTGTGGAGAACATGCGTCACCTGGTACGTTGTACTTGTGCTAATTATATTTCTCTTTGCGGATTTCATTTCGTGTTTTCGAGTTTTAAGATGTTTTAGATTTAATTGAAACCTTTCCTCATTTCTGTTTTTTTTTTTGGAAAACGTGTGCTCGATTTATGTAGTTTTTGCTCAAGTCGTACTACTGTCTAAGACGTACGCCGGATATATTTTATCTGCTTATTTTATTTTGCATCATTTGGTGCCCACTGTTAAATAAAACTACATATTATTAGTTTGTTGACTGAGCAAGAGTTCACAATTGAATGGCTGGCGGTCATTGTGCAGAAGAAATAATCGAAAGTAATAGTAAAAAGTTGTGAAAGTAAAAAATAATGACTGTTAAGTCATTTTGAGAATTACTATGAGTACATTTATACGTATCGTTTAATTTGAAGTCTTATTTACATCATTATCATCTGCTAATTCATTTCAATTTATAGATCAGAAGTATTGTGTAAATTGGATCACAATCATCATGACATAAAAAATTTTAAAGCAAAATTACTTTTCCATAAAAGCCATTTTTTGTTTTAAATGCATAATTTTAGTTATTGAAAAAAAGTTACAATTTGAACAACAAATTGCCAAAGAATAGTTACAATTTGAATGAATATAAAGATGCAAACAAAGACTATTCTGTACCTCGCTGGAGCGCTGCATTGCATACGAAGACAGCTTCGGTGACGCATCAACAATGACATTTAATAATGTACGTATGTATAAACAACTAAATTCAATAATAATTTGTGTATTTTGCAGGTGCGGCTAAGTTTGCGTTTGCTACTACCAGAGTCCTTCAATTTTTGTACGAACATTGTTACTGTGACGCCATGAATGTGGTATTTATTGGAATTGCATTTGGCACGAATAGATTTATTAAGCGGTGATTTTGTTCAAGATATTAATTGATCAATACTTTAGTTGTCACTATAACTTTTAGAAATTTACAAAATCATTAAGGCATTGAATTTCATGATTCGAATGATCACGATATGTCTTGCATGTGGGTTAATTTATTAGTTAGGTAGCATCAGTAGTTTTAATATTAATAATAACAAATACTAATACACTAATCTATTCAACTATTGAAAAATAATGTGGTCGTTTGAATCATTTGAGATTATGCAATGTAGATTTGACATATTACATTAGATTTTAATTTTCACTGTTTTCAATTCATGTTAATGCATTCCATATAAAACCAAGCGCAATTCTTAAACTGCTAGTAAATTTCTACATTCTATTTCTGGTCATCAAGATAAAATCATATGGAGGCCACAAGATATTATATCAAGCAAATTGTTGAGTATCGAATGGCCAAATATCGAGTGAAAATTGAACACTGACTCACTTCACCGGGAATCGCTCTGAAAATAATTTAAAAAGTACGTTTTTATCCATAATCAGTATAAATGTGAATAATAAATAACATGTTTATTTTTTTTCAGGTTCTTTCAACTACTGCTGCTCTGCACACTGACCCCTTCACCAGGAATCGCTCTGAAAATAATTTAAAAAGTACGTTTTTATCCATAATCAGTATAAATGTGAATAATAAATAACATGTTTTTTTTTCAGGTTCTTTCAACTACTGCTGCTCTGCACACTGACCCCTTCACCAGGAATCGCTCTGAAAATAATTTAAAAAGTACGTTTTTATCCATAATCAGTATGAATGTGAATAATAAATAACATGTTTATTTTTTTTAGGTTCTTTCAACTACTGCTGCTCTGCACACTGACCCCTTCACCAGGAATCGCTTTGAAAATAATTTAAAAAGTACGTTTTTATCCATAATCAGTATAAATGTGAACAATAAATAACATGTTTATTTTTTTTCAGGTTCTTTCAACTACTGCTGCTCTGCACACTGACCCCTTCACCAGGAATCGCTCTGAATATAATTTAAAAAGTACGTTTTTATCCATAATCAGTATAATTGTGAACAATAAATAACATGTTTATTTTTTTCAGGTCCTTGCAACTAGTGGTGCTCTGCACTCACACTACTTCACCAGGAATCTTTCCAGAAACATTTTACCAGGTATGTGTTTATCCATACCAGTATAAATGCAAACATTTCTAAAATGTTTCTTTTTTGCAGATCTTCTCAATCCAACTATTACTGCCCTGAAGCTATTACATGTGAATGACTCGCAAGTGTTTTTTTTTAATAACTGCCTATAATTATGCATGATTAACTTAACTCTTATTAACTCAATAACATGACTAACCTCACTAACTTAATCAGTTATTATAAATACCACTTGTTGAGTTTTACTATGAAGGTTTTACTGAGATTGCTTGGAAGACGGGGCTGAATGATTAATCAGGTAATTTATTATTATAGTATATTTCATGAGACTTGTTACTAATTTGTTTTTTTTTTATAGGGTAAACGACAACTACAAGCCAAGTGGTGAACTCTCAAGTTGCTCATGAGTGAAAACAATAATTTCATCTACTAATTATGCTGTCCGTCCGTCCGTCCGTCTTGTCACCAGAGAAGATGCCTACTGTGATTCATTGAATAGTTAAGTGCCTAGATGTTAATGAAATAATGAATAAATATATTGTATTTGATTTAATTTGTTGTTTTAATTTAATTATGAGCCACTTTACGGCCAAATTACATTATGCTGTAACGTAAATTACAAAAATATTTAAACATGTCTAAATTTTAAAAATTTCTTGTGTTATTAATAGGGATACTTATTGAGTGCACTTTTTAGTGTAAACAATTGTGTAGAACAGCTTCTTTACTGTTTGCAACCATCTTGCTTTGACTCGGTAGAAACGCGCTGATAATAAACTTTGCTTTTTTGCAAACCCTTAAGTTAGTCGAGTGCCTTAAACATTTAATACGCCAGACGACTGATGTTTTCTCTTGTTTAAATATTTTAATTTCCATTATTTCTTTAAATGGTGCACTCTTTTTCTTAGCTATAAATATCACTTAATTTAATATCATACTGTATTATTATTAATATAAATATACATACTAGAGATGGGTAACTCACTCCGGAGTTATCACTCAGATACAACTCCTACCTCGGAGTGAATCCGAGTGGAGTTGTCTCGCCGGATTTGTCATATCCGACTTCCCTAAACTGGTTGTTTTTTCAATGATTGTTGTGATTGAATTTTGAAGGACCAATTGTAAAATACTATAATTTGTAACTAGTAATATTTATTTTATGTTAATAACAAGTTATAAGTGTATTTACAATAATTTTAATATGTTTGTTGATAACGTATTGATTGATTTTATTTATTATGTGATTTTCGACTGATGATTTTTTGATTATATATCAATCTAACCGCATGCTTTAATTGGCGCGAACACTGGTACTAAGGAAGCTGTCGCTTTCTCGTCTTCTAAACAGGCAGTTTTATGACCTTTTAGGTATACGTTTTTTTCCAGAAAATACAAAAATATTACTTCAAAGATACAGAACAATGAAATTGTGTTCAATTGTGAATAACTCCAATGTATAATTTATTGAATAGTAAGGGGTCATATTTCTAACTACGACAATCTTTGACCGTGAATTTGGACACATTTAGTCTGTTTTTTCCATAGCCTGAAATAACAATACTTTTAGAGTGTAAAATATATCAGTGACGTCAATGTATTTAAGCAGCAAAAAATATTTATATTATATTATTACTTTTACACAATTATATAATTGTATAAAAGTAATAATATGCTAATCGAACTACCTGATATAATATTAATTCTCGAATGGAAATAGCAGAAGAAAAAATTATAAAGCAGAAGTAATATTATTTGATGAAAATATTTTATGATAAATGTTTTGCTTTTATTACAAAGTTTACTACGTTATTTTTATATAAAATTATTCCAAAAAATCAATTATTTTCTCATCAAAAGAAAGTTTTGCGTTTTTACTTTGGTCAACACTGTTAAAATTACGAGTCGTTGAGTCGATCATGTGGTCGACCGAAAAGTTTTAAAACTCGTCATTTATTTGTGAATTTTTTAGAAAAATTATTTTATTATTATAATTGTAATTTTATTTTATTCATAAATTTTCATTTAAAAAAATTAAATGGGATTTGGCAAATCCTTAGATGCATAAACAACGCACTTCGACGCATTTGTGTCGAGTATTTCGGTTTCAAAGTTGTCGGAGTCGTGGAGTTGTTAAGCGGATATAACTCCTTCCTGAAGCGGAGTTAAATCCGAGTCGATCCGGCTTCGGATATGATAAGCCCATCTCTAATACATACTATAATATATTATAGTTAATGTATTTTAGTCATCTTCATTACGGCAATTGTAAGAATAAATTAATATAATTGTATTATTAAATACTGTGATACATTAAGAGTTTTGAATAAAACTAACTGAACTTTATTTGGAGTGTTTCATTTCACACCATTTTCAGTGATATATATTAGAAACATAAGATACAGGTACAGGTATTATAAACTGATAAGCTAATGTTATTATGAACATTAATATGCTCAATAATTCGTTCTTCGAAGAGGATTTAATATTTTGAATAAATTTTATATAATATAATTTTTGTAATCTAATTCTATCATGATCAATAAAGTTAATGTAGTTATAACTTTGGCCATTTTAAATAGACTAATCTATGGTTTTTCACTCATTTCAATCATGTCAAAAATATTAACTTAAATTTTTCAATCACTTTAATCTGTATTATTATTTAAAGTCTTAATCAGATCATTTGAATTAATATACCTTGTATATTGGTCAGTTTTCTTAACTATAACTTATAAAAAAAATTAAGTTTTCAGTGTTGGTGTTATTTTCTTCTTTTCGAATATCTTTATCAATACTAATATATCTTTATTTTGATTCGCGTAATTATTACATTAATTACATTAATATTCCTATCATATTGACGCTACCATCTCCTACCTTACTTCACACTACCCTACCTTAACCCCAATACTTACCCACGTTAAGAACTAATACTCTTACCTTGCTTACCTCTACCACGTCTCGATCCTGCTACCACGTCCTCTCCAGTGACTCCCAGCTCCTAACGCGCGACGCCACGACGATCACATTAGTAAACCGTTGCAAAGTAGATGATATTGTATATTTTAAACAAAAAAAAACTAACAGGTCATATGGCCAAAAAAAAGTTGATTTTGTGTGGCCTCTGTTGGCGTAATGGATAGATTGATGGCATCGTACCTTAAAGGTACCGAGTTCGAATCATACCTCAGGACAAAAAAAGAGTATTGTTCACGTTGTGGTATTTATTTAGTGTTGAATAACACAAAATTAATATTTAGATATAACAAACTAACAAGTCATGAGGCCGAAAGAAAGCAGAATCAATGTGGTCTGTGCTGGCGTAATTGGTAGAACGATGGGTTCGTACCCAAAGAGTGCCGAGTTCGAACCATACCTCGGGACAAAAAATGGAAAGCGTGGTATTGATTATTTATTGTAAGATAGCACAAATATAAAATTTGGATTTAATAAACTAACAGGTCATGAGGCCGAAAAAAAGCAGAATCGATGTGGCCTGTGTTGGCGTATTGCTAGCGTGCTAGCTTCATGCCAACAGGGTACCGAGTTCGATTCATACCTCCGGACACAAAACGCAAAATAGCGTGACTGTTGACGCTGTGGAACGAGGTATGCACGGAATCACATCCGTTCGAATTTGAAACCCCAGGTATGCTCCCCTCGATCTCGATTGAGAGGAGAGATACGCGCGAGAATCCCGTATCATCCCCTAATGAACCCGCAGCAGCCCCGAAAAGGGGCGAGGGGGGATTATAGGGGGGTGTGGGGTTCGCGAACCCGCAACCCTGTGGTCCCGCCCTCGAAAAAGGGAGAGGGGGGACTATAGGGGGGTGAGGGTTCCGCGCGACGACCACCACTGGGTCGCGCCGATTGAAAAGCTGGGTGCGTCACAGGTTGGGTCGGGGTGCGAGTCCCCGGAGCACCCTCGAGAGCGATGATGGGGGTGTGGGGTGGGGAAAATGCGGTGACGAGGAAAAAAGGGGTGGAAAGATATGAGGAGGGAGAGATAGGGAGGGAGAGATAGGGGAGAGATAGGGTGGTGGGAGAGATAGGGAGAGATGAGAGATAAGGGAGAGGGAGAGAGATAGGGGAGGAGGAGAGAGATAAGGGGAGGGAGATGAGGGGGAGAGATAGTAGGGGAGGGAGAGAGGGGGGAGAGATGAGAGGATGGATGAGGAAAAGAAAGCGATAGGCGAGACTAAACGCATTTACAAATGTGTTAAGTCTGCGACGTCGCTCCATCCTCCCTCGGTCTCTCTCTCCATCTCTCCCCTCCTACCTTATCACTCCCCTCATTATCTCTCCCCCTATCTCTTCCACCACCCCTATCTCTCCCCCTATCTCTCCCCCTATCTCTCTCCCACATCCCTATCTCTCCCTCCTCATATCTTTCCAACCCTTTTTTCCTCGTCACCGCATTTTCCCTCACCCACACACCATCATCGCTCTCGAGGGTGCTCCGGGGACTCGCACACCGACCCAACCTGTGACGCACCCAGCTTTTCAACCGGCGCGACCCAGTGGTGGTCGTCGCGCGGAACCCTCACCCCCTATAGTCCCCCCTCTCCCTTTTTCGAGGGCGGGACCACAGGGTTGCGGGTTCGCGACCCCACACCCCCCTATAATCCCCCCTCGCCCCTTTCGGGGTGCTGCGGGGTTCATTAGGGGATGATACGGGATTCTCGCGCGTATCTCTCCTCTCAATCGAGATCGAGGGGAGCATACCTGGGGTTTCAAATTCGAACGGATGTGATTCCGTGCATACCTCGTTCCACAGCGTCAACAGTCACGCTATTTTGCGTTTTGTGTCCCGGGACTGGTAACACAGGCCACATCGATTCTGCTTTTTTTTGGCCTCATGACCTGTTAGTTTATTAAATCCAAATTTTATCTTTGTGCTATCTTACAATAAATAATAAATACCACGCTTTCCATTTTTTGTCCCGAGGTATGGTTCGAACTCGGCACTCTTTGGGTACGAACCCATCGTTCTACCAATTACGCCAGCACAGGCCACATCGATTCTGCTTTCTTCGGCCTCATGACTTGTTAGTTTGTTATATCTAAATATAATTTTGTGTTATTCAACACTAAATAATACCACAACGTGAACAATACTCTTTTTTTGTCCTGAGGTATGATTCGAACTCGGTACCTTTAAGGTACGATGCCATCAATCTATCCATTACGCCAACAGAGGCCACACAAAATCAACTTTTTTTTGGCCATATGACCTGTTAGTTTTTTTTTTGTTTAAAATATACAATATCATCTACTTTGCAACGGTTACTAATGTGATCGTCGTGGCGTCGCGCGTTAGGAGCTGGGAGTCATGGAGAGGACGTGGTAGCAGGTTCGAGACGTGGTAGAGGTAAGCAAGGTAAGAGTATTAGTTCTTAACGTGGGTAAGTATTGGGTTAAGTAGGTAGGGTAGTGGGAAGTAAGGTAGGAGATGGTAGAGTCAATATGATAGGAATATTAATGTAATTAATGTAATAATTACGCGAATCAAAATAAAGATATATTAGTATTGATAAAGATATTCGAAAAGAAGAAAATAACACCAACACTGAAAACTTAATTTTTTTTATAAGTTATAGTTAAGAAAAACTGACCAATATACAAGGTATATTAATTCAAATGATCTGATTAAGACTTTAAATAATAATACAGATTAAAGTGATTGAAAAATTTAAGTTAATATTTTTGACATGATTGAAATGAGTGAAAAACCATAGATTAGTCTATTTAAAATGGCCAAAGTTATAACTACATTACTTTATTGATCATGATGAATTAGATTACAAAATTATATTATATAAAATTTATTCAAAATATTAAATCCTCTTCGAAGAACGAATTATTGAGCATATAATGTTCATAATAACATTAGCTTATCAGTTTATATACCTACCTGTATCTTATGTTTCTAATATATATCACTGAAAATGGTGTGAATGAAACACTCCAAATAAAGTTCAGTTAGTTTTATTCAAAACTCTAATGTATCACAGTATTTTAATAATACAATTATATTAATTTATTCTTACAATTGCCGTAATGAAGATGACTAAAATACATTAACTATAATATATTATAGTATGTATTAGAGGGGCTTATCATATCCGAAGCCGGATCGACTCGGATTTAACTCCGCTTCAGGAAGGAGTTATATCCGCTTAACAACTCCACGACTCCGACAACTTTGAAACCGAAATACTCG
>NW_020537758.1:48287491-48306265 GCF_003426905.1 Ctenocephalides felis
TTTTTGATCCTCGATGTCTGTGAGATAATTCGAATTTAGAGTTCTCCCAAAGGATGCCCTGATTTTGCAGGTGCGTTATTATAAATACTCACAGGTAGAAGTACAATACAGGTTGATCTTAATATATTCTCACGCTAACCGAACTTTAAATTCTGTCTGTTTTTTTCGTATTAATTTTTATTCGTCTCGGAGGAAATGTAATTCGAGTAGTTTCCGTTCATCTTCTTGTAATGTAAATAAAAGTACAAGTATATTTTTTAGAGTTTTGTTTATTCTTAAATATTAAGATGATGAGAAAAATATCAAAAGCTTATATTTTAGAAAAACCCTTATAATTATATATGGGTAGGTACTAATTAGATACCTTTGATGTCGAATGATATTGAGGTGAATTATATTAAGATTTTATATGACAATTGCTTTTAAATACATTAGTTATACTATTTATTAAAGCTTATTCATAATCAAATATGTTAACTAGTGACATTGTGCCTTAAGCCAAATTTCTGGAACTTCCCGTACCGTAATGAAATATTCGAGGAATATTAAAAGTTTTCAAATAGATTTTTTTTAAATACTGTAACTTATATCTGTTTGAAGAAAACTAAATAAACAAAACTTAATCAATCGAATTTAAATTGAAGAGCATTGTCTTATATTTATAAGAATTATATAAACTTAATTGCAAAGGTAAAATTATTTATTTTGAGTATGTTAGTGAGATTTAATACTTTAGCTAAAAAAAAATTAAAATTTGATTTATTTTCGATTTTCAAAAAAAAAAATTTTTTTTGAAAATTAAAAAAAAATTTTTATAAAAAATTCCAAAAGCAATCGTTTCGTCATATAGGCAGAAAGTATTTTTAATTATTCAAATCTGATGCTTATTTCTCTCAAAAACTCAACTAATTCTCCCCGTCATTACGAATTGAATGTTTTTTGGATAATTCAAATCGGATGCTCCGTTCTCCCAAAAACTCGATTTCTATTTTCTGCACTCTTTGCAGAACCTCCAGAGTGGCTCGACCTGCCTTTGCCAAAAATTAATTAGTATATCTCCCTATTAATAGGAATCGAATGCTTTTAAACCATTCAAATCGGTTTATCCATGCGCCCAAAATCGTAGACAAAAATTGTATCCATACATACATACACACGTACACATCAATTTTTCCTGAGGTATGCCAAAATGTTCAGAAACCCCCAAAACGTGAAGAAATTTTCATTTTCGTTATTTGGACGATTACAGTAACTCACCCTACGGAAAGTTAATACCCTACCTGAAGTTAAAAAATAATACAGAATGTGGTAAAGTGGAGTATCAATCCACCATCGATATCATAAAAACAAGTAAAGTTAATCATTTTTTAACAACAATATTTCAAAACGATCGAAAAAGATGCATAACCAGTCTACACATTGATTCATACGACGTAGCTATTAGAAACAAAACGCAAAGTTTGAAAATCCATAACAAAAGTATTTTTTTTTCGATGTTAGTTTTTCAGGTTTTGAGTACTGTCATTTAATTTACAAGATCTTATTATAAATTTTAAGTATATGTAATTTAATTCTCAAGGTGTACTATTGATTTTAAGTTAGATTCAACAGTTTTGTAATATAACCTCTATAACCTGGATGGGGTGAAAAGGAATTCAACCTCTACTCTGGCAAAGGTGTAAAAAATAAAAACTAGTAAATAAAAAAGTATATTAAGTTAAAAATATCAAATAGCATTAGTTGTTTCAATTCTGATGATGAATATTTCTGACAAAATACCAGATCAAGGTTATTTATTCCTGTAAAAAATGCACCTATGAAATTTTATTTTGCATTAGTTGAATAATATAGCTACTGTTTTGTAAAATTTCTTTGAATATAAAATAAGTTATTGGACCTGTTTGCCCCTTGACCGTCCCAATTTACCCCGCCTATGGGGTAAAAACGACCTGGTTACAATTTTTGGAAAAAGGCACACATTTCGAAAATGCTGAATTAGCCAGTAGTTTTACTAGATAGTTGTTTGTTTGATATGTGTTATTTGTTGTTATATAATTGGTTTGGTTTTTACAATAAAATTGCTCAAAGTCCAATTGGACCTTTATGCCCCGCCCCGCCCAATATATGTATATATATGTACAAATCTTTAATCCACATTTTCTTCTTCAAACAAATTTCAATCACAATAAACCACACATTTTACACACAATCCATCAAAAACTATCATTTACATATATTCAAAAAGCATAAAATATAATAAAACTTCCTCACAAAAAATATTTGAGTGAATAAATAAAGAACACATCATTATGTGACATATACCTCAAAGTTCAACGCGGGTCATGTTTTGTATAATGAAAACCATAAACAAAATAGATTTAACAAACACAAAAGATGTCCTTTAAAATAATCTGCTTAAATCTTCCTTGAAAACCATCAATGGGTAAGGATATGATATCATATTTGTCCGTGAGACGATAAAAAGGATAGTACCTCAGAATTGTACATTGTTATGGTAAATTAATCTGAACTTCTGGGTCCTTAGTGCGTGCTAAGAATGGGAAACAATTTTTTTGGCTCTGTGAAACTTGTGGGTGAATGAAATTTGAGCTTTTGAGTCTATTAGGCTTTCGAGAAATACATATACAAATGTGGAATGTTTAACATGGTAAATAGAATAATTTTATGTGATTAATTATATCTTACAATTAGCGAAAACTATTGAACTAAGCTATTATAGTAATATTACTATCATCATATTTTTAATTCAAATATTTATGTTCCACGAGAAACAAATTTGAATCTTTTTTATATTGCTAGGCTGCTTATAAATAAATGTTAGTTAGTTTACAGAAGTATTTATAGTTCCTTTATTTTTTCTGCAATTATTGATTGCTCAACATAGTAAATAGAATTATATTCAATTATTACGATATTTTATAGAAAACTATTAATAGTTTCATTATATGAAATACTGTAAAATATAAAACCTATTTTTCATAATCTCTCATACCAGGCACCTCTGTCTGACTGAGATATGAAAATAATGTATATATATATATATATATATATATATATATATAAATAAATAAATTAAAAAAATATTAATTATTTAAATTTTTCTTATAAATCTTTACGGTCCTTTCTTATTCGTATATTATTTTTAACAAATGAAATATTAGTTTATTGTTAAGTATCGAAATAAATTTGTCAAGTATAAAAAAAATCCAGTAAGGCGTTTATCATATATTACTGAAAAACATACAATAATATTTTATTGCTCACGAATACTTATTATAAGTACTAATACTTGCATTATTTACAGCCAGAGTATTGCTACTAAGCCCTTATTAAGTAATTATTTATATACCCTTAAGTTTTAAATATTTCTAGATTTTTGGTACATTTTATTGCAGAACCATTTTTACTACTGAGAAGTTCTAACCTTTTATGCAATGATTTGATTCATAAAACAGAAAAAAATAAAATAGCTACCAAAAGTGAAAGATTACAGAAAAAAGTACATCAACATATATTTATTTAATGAAATTAAGTTTAAATTATTATTTTTTCGTTCATTTTTACACACGTTGCTAAATGTTATATTACCGATTAGATTGCAACCTAGTAAATAATTTTTATTAAACTAAATAAATGTTGTTAGTATCAAATTAATTTTTAACTAGTGGTGTATAGTATCGTGCCTTAAGGCAAATTGCTAAAAGTTCCCACACCGTAACGAAATGTTTGAAGAATATTAAATGTTTTCAAATAGATTATTATAAATAATGTTACATTATCTAATATGTATTTATAAGAATTATATAATTCTGAATTACAAAATTAAAATTATTTATTTAAAGTATATAAGTGAGCTTTAAAGCTTTAAAGCAATTAAAGCTTCCAAAGTAATTATTTTGTCAAAACAAGTAGAGTTTTTTGACTTATTCAAATCGGAAGCATAGTATTCTCGAAAACGGCAATTTTTGTACATTTAGCTCTGTATCTTCAAAATGGCTGAACCTGCCTTTACGAAAAACTAATCACCACTTCTACCCGTCATTACGAATTGAATATTTTTTGATCATTGAAATCGGATGCTCCGTTCTCTCAAAAAGTCGATTTCTATTTTTTGCACTCTTTGCTCCGTATCTTTAAAACAGCAGGACCTGTCTCCACCAAACACTAATCAGCACGTCTTCTCGTCAATAGAAATAGAATCAACACGATTGAATCATTCAAATAGGTTGATTCGTGCGCCCGAAATCGTAGACGAAAAATTGTATCCAAACATACACACACACTCACTCTCTCTCACACACACACATACATCCATTTTTTCTAAGGTATGCCAAAATTTTCAGAAACCGTCAAAACGTGAAGATATGCAAAAAATTTCGTTTTACGATTTTAACATAAAAATAATTATATCATGTGTTATTGGTGCTTTTAGATAGAGGAGCACTTATTGCACTTATTTTTGTACATAAATATGAATATACTTAAATATACTGAATATATTCATATAAACATAAATATAAATATAAATGTGTTGTATAAGTTTACTCTATGGTATGCGTCCTTATGGTTGTAAAACGATTTTACAAACACCTGTGTACACCTGTATTTACATTGTACAGAAACATGACAATTTCAACCTCTTTCAATTCCAATCAATTATTGTCTTTTTAACCATTACCAATATATACTATTCATCTGTCTCCAAACAATGTTTACAGGTGCAACATTTTCGATCAGAGTCAAAGCTAGAAACAACCCTTAATTTGTTTATAATATATGTATAAAATATCAAAACTTTTTCACCCCATCGTCGGCTTTTCACTGTTGCGTACATCCTTTTCCGGTATATGGTTTTTAGTCGTGTGCAGGATAATTACTCTATGGTCAAGGCGCGTGGCGACAGCAACTTGTTGTTAGGTGGAATTTTTAAAATGCACCCTTGTTTTAAAATGCATCGGTGCACTTGCAAGGTTTGAAATATAAACATGGGTTTACTAAGTGCAATAGAAATAGATTTTGTAGAATTATTCTATAAAATCTTATTGGTATATGTATTTGTCTTTTTTATATTGTTACTTATATTCATTGCAATATATGTTAAGAAAGTCATAATAAATGATTTGCATTTATTTACAATCCGTAGGAAGTTATAATAAAAATATAATTATCTGAAATCCGAAATTTAAATTTAATATTTTAATATTGCCAATTCTTATTGGGATAAAATATACCATTAATAAAAAAAAACTCTTTTCGCAATACTTTCCTAAATTATACTACTACAATGCCATTTAACAGTAATGTGATACTATTTTACCTGTACTCATAGTTGTTTATTTATGACGTTCTACTACGATACTCTATAAATTTACGATATTAAGAGATAGTACAACGATTCTACAATTTAAGTACGCTACAATAAGTCGATATTATATTATTTCTGCAATAGTACCTTAACGTACGTGATATTAGTACAATAGTTTGTGATAGTATTACGATACGATAGTAATACCACAATATATTACTACGATATAGTACTACGTTATAGAGCTGCGATACTACGTTATAGTACTATGATTCTACAATACTACGTTATAGTACTACGATACTGCTTTAATTACGTTATAAAGATACGATCCTACGTTATAGCACTATGATGCTACGTTATAGAACTATGCTACTGCGTTATAGAGTACTACGATACTACGATACTATGTTATAGTACTACGATACTACGTTACTACGTTATATAGCTACAATACTACGTAATGGTACTACGATACTACAATATTACGATACTACGATATTACGTTACTACGTTATAGTACTACGATACTACTTTAATTATGTTATAAGATACGATCCTACATTATAGTACTATGATGCTACGTTATAAAACTATGGCATTGCGTTATAGAGTACTACGATACTACGATACTACGTTATAGTACTACGATACTACAATATTACGTTATAGTACTACGATACTACGATACTACGTTATAGTACTATGATACTACGTTACTACATTATAGATACGATAGTACTTTATAGTACTACAATAATACGTTTAGAACTAAAATACTACGATGCTATGTTTTAGTACTACGATACTATGTTATAGAGCTTTGGTACTACGTTATAGTACTACGATACTACGTTATACTACTATGATATTACGTTACTACGTTATAGAGCCACGGTACTACGTTATAGTTCTACAATACTACGTTACTACGTTATAGAGCTATGATATTAAGTTATAGTACTATGACCTTACGTTACTACTTCATAATACTACCGTAGTACTTTACTACCATACTATTTTACTACGATATCGTGCTATCATAACATTATATTTAGTACTACGATAATACATTGATGTACTACGACAGTACTATATCCCAGTACGATAGTATATTTCACAATATTAGTAATATTATTGAATGAAACATCATATGATCTGATATATGTGTCTGCCTTTTTTGATATTACTATAAATGTTTGTTGCAATATGTTGAGAAAGTCATAATGAGCTGGTACGCATTTATTTACGATTTAACAATTTTATGAATTGAAATTATAATGAAAATATAATTAAATATACCATAAGTGAGATACTTATATAATTTAAATTAAATGAGTACAAATAAAAAAAAGAAATATATACTAGTATAAAATATTTGATAAAAAAATACTAATGATTATTTTAAAATTATAACAATTTACATTGCATTATCACTCAGTTTTGTGCATTCAAGACAACTTTTGATTTTTCTGATATATATATATATAATATATATATATATATATATTTATGAGTAAGTTCTTCAAGGGCATACATCATTGATGTATGCCCTTGAAGAACTTACTCATATTTCTCACATCACAATTAACTACTTTAACATATATATTTATATATGTATATATATATATATTTATATATGTATATATATATATATATATATATATATATATATTATCTATGTTCAACCGAAACACTTGTAGTTGCACTTTTACTTGGCTTCTATGCACCTGCTCATAAATGCTTCTGCAAGTAAACGACATATGAGTATAAAATAGCAAGTCTAGCGTATCCAAAGAATTTGAATATTTCAAATACATCACGTGGTGGGTATCTGCCACCAAAGGAGCGTGCCACAAATATTCTGTAGATATTTTGTAGATGGAGAGATAGCCGATGTAAATTTTACTCAAAGTTAAATAAAAAATTGTACAAGAAAAAAATCGTTAGAATAAAATGGTATAATATATAAAAAGCACATATAAAATACAATACTATGTGCAGAATTACTTTAATTACTTCATTTGCTAAGAAACTTCTATTATAATTGTATGCTACTGCAATTAAAAATGTGATTTAGAAAATGTTAATAAATATTTAGAAAGTTTACCCTTAAATAAATATTAAATATAATATGATATAATAAAAAATTAAAACTGATCAAATAATTGTTTGTATATTTAGCGATAAGATTAAATAAAATGAATGACTTTATTATATAATACACCCCATAGTGTAACCTTTCTGTTACCTTTTTATGTATTAAATAACAATAAATAACACGTCTTCATTTATAATCTGAAAAGTCGATGAAGTTTACATTGTTATATATAATAATTATTCATTATTACAATAACGAAATCATTTTTTCATATCATATTATTAAACTAAACACTGCCAATACAGATCATTCGAGCTCTTTATCGCTTAAGAATAAAACCCAACATACTGTGGCTGAGCGGCGGCGGCGCCTTTGATTTTACTATTCGGTATTTGGCCGAATATTAAAAAGGTGCCGAATACCAATAGTAACTGAATATTCAGTGCAAGCCTAATTTTTATCATTTAGTAAAATGTTTACCAGCCTGTTTTCTAAGGTTATGATATACCTTTCCCGCGCCGTCGCGCAATGGTCATTGCACAGGCGCGTGCATAGGTGTGCAGCAGCGCGGCGCGAAATTGGGGGTGAACTCTTAAGAGCGACATAATTATAAACAATACTTGTACAAAAAGCAGGTGGTAAGAAATGTGCACTATTATACAGGTTCCTTAGGACTAAACAGCCATTCCACAACAAAAGAAACACAAACACCACCGTGTTTCTAAGTAATGCATAGGCTCAAGCTAATTATCAGGCGGCAAACATAGTTGTTAAAATAATGTATTCTTGCTTCTTGGGCCGTTATAATTACGAAGTTTATTTAAATAATAACGTACTGTTTTATAAGTATGTTAAAGTTATATTTTCACTTTGGTTTAAATGAAAACGCTTTGAAAATAATGGAATACTAATAATTTATTTGTAGAAGAGTGCACTTTAGTAACGACAATGGTAAAATACAGATTTTTATTATACTAGGAGTATCAAAGGCAAGTTTGAGAAACTTACATAAAAGAGTAATATAAAATGTTTGAATTGTGCTATTAAGCAGAGCACATTAATGAAAATGCGATTGGTTTTTATGCAATTATTGATGAATTTGTGTGCATCGTTAACAACTTTTGTAGAGATCTAAGGAGAATTGAAAATATTATAAAAAATTGTGATAAATCATAGTCATCATGAGGAATGTTGTAATCCATATAAAAATCATACTAATTATTCTCTCAAGCAGAGCTCATCAAGAAAATTGCTACTTACTTTTATGCAATCATTTCTATTATTGATAAATTTGTGTCCATTGTTTGTTAACAACAACATTTGTTAAGATATAAAAAAAAATATGAATTCTGTGGAAAATTGTGATGAATCATATTATCGTGAATTATTTTGAATTCCATATAAAAATCTTATGAATTACAATTAAGCAGAGCACATTGATGAAACTGCTACCTATTTTAATGCAATCATTCCTATTATTGATAAATTTGTGTGCATTGTATATTACATTTATCAAGATCTAAGAAAAATTGAAAATTTTATGGAAAATTGTGATAAATCATTTTCTTCATGAGGAATGTATTACTTAAAAATCATATGAATTATGCTATTAAGTAGCGCGCATTAATGAAAATGCTACTTAATTTCATGCAATCATTTTAATTATCGATAAATTTGTGGGTATTGTTTATTAAATTAATCAAGATCTAAGGAGAATCGTAAATTTTACTTGGAATAAATTTGAATAAATTAAAATCATCGAGAGGAATCTTGTAATCCATATAAAAATCATATGAATTATGCTATTAAGAAGAATACATTAAAGAAAATGCTACTTATTCTTATGCAATCAATTTTATTATTGATAATTTTGCATGTATTGTCAAGATCTGAGGAAAATTGCAATGCTTATGAAAAAATGTAATAAATCATATACATCGTGAGCAATGTTAAAATCCATAAAAAAATCACATGAATTATGCTATTAAGCAGAGCACATTGATGAAACTGCTACTCATTTTTATATAATCATTTTTATTGTTGGTTAATTTGAGAGCATTGTTTACTATATTTGTCAAGATCTAAGGAGAATTGTAAATTTTATGGAAATCTATATAAAATCTTAATGTTGTAATCCATATAAAAATCATAAGTATTCCTGAGTAATGTTGTAAACCATATAAAAATCATATGAATTATGCTACTAAATAGAATACATTATTGAAAATGCTACCTATTTTTACCAAATCATTTTTATTATTGACTAATTTGAGTGCATTGTTTATAACATTTATCATAATCTGAAAAAAAAATGTGAATTTTATGAGAAATTTGGATAAATCATAATCATCGTGAGAAATGTAGTAATCCATAGTGAGATCATATGTTGTAATCCATATAAAAACCATAAGTAATAAATTAACATAAGTAGAAAATTGTATTAATTTGACTCATTCTACATTTATACGAGAACATGATTTATTTTCCTAAATAACAGAATAATATTTTCTGTAAAAAGTTTTTATATAGCATTAAACATAAAATATTTATTTTTAACGTTTCATTTTATTTAAATAAAAGAACAAAGACCAACACATTTTAAAAACTCAAAGCAAAACACATTTATTTATCTCCTTTACTGACTTCCTTATAAATCATAATCATCGTAAGAAATGTTATAATACATACAGAAATCATATGTTGTAATCATATAAAAATTATAAGTGACATATGTAGGAAATAAGATTTTGTATAAATTATTATAATTTTTCATTGTATACATAATGCATTAATTTCGTTCTATTTTTATTTTCCTAAACAACTAAAACTGAATAGTACTTCCTTTAAAAAGCTTTATATACCTATACTCAACATAAAATATTTATTTTTAATGACTTATTTTAATTAATTAAAGACTAACATATTTTAAAAACTCAAAGCAACGCATTTATTTATCTCCTTTACTGACTTCCTGGATATCAAAACAAAATCTTAATTCCCATATCGAATAGCGGGTTTCCTTAAAAAGGACAAATTCTTGATAAAAAAACAGAGTTTGAGCGAAAGCAGATCACAAAATACAACATCTGTTGTGTCGAATGGACGCAGGTTCATAAAATTCATTTAGACACCAGTTGCGGGTATATTAACTTCAGTAGGAAATTTATTCACCTGAATAGGGGTTAACAGGGCCGAATGATTTTATTCAGATGAAAAGATATATATATATATATATATATATATATATATATAATCTTTTCATTGTATTTTTTATTGTTGTTGTCTTATAACTCGTTGTGATATTTATTTATTTATTTATACGCCAATGGGCTATAGATATGAACTGGTAAATCACAATTTTTTGGTTTTAATTATTTGTATGCATCGAAAATGAGTCAAATCAGAACCCGAAACGTTTGTCAATAAAGACATATTTCTTCACTTAAATTGTTTTAATTATTGGATGGATACCCAAAATCAAATCTATCATATATGTAACCTAATAATAAAAAAATAAAATTTAATTCCGTATTGTGATAATAAAATTGATTTAGCAATTTTGAAAGATAAGTTAAGAAAAATTTCAATAGAAAATAAATGAAAATACTATAATAATAAAAATAAGAGAAAATTAAATTTAAATTAAAATATACAAACTATATGCTGAACCACATCACTTACAGTATATAAAGTCTTATACATGCATGAGATGTAAACAATCATTTATAATTTTTTACTAAATCTGATCTTTTACACTATTTTCTGCTTAATATTTTATTAAAGATAAAATATTATGTATGTTTTAAACATAAAAACTTAAAATTTTATTTTATTAAATTCTTGTATATTATAATTTTTTATAATATAGAAAAGTTTACTAAATTCTTATATATAATAAATTATATTTAATTTTTTTTATATATTTTATAGGCTCATATACCTTGTAATTTTATATATTTTTATATTTATATAAAAGTTATCTATGTAAATATATAAATGTTCTATTAAAATTATAAGATATGTGATTGTTGCTGGTATAAAATTGTGGTTTTTTAATAATATTTAATATTTTTTGCCATGCTATATATTGTGACGAGGTGGGTTTAAAAGTCATTTTTTTGGAGGCGCTGCTGCTAATTAGGATAATTCTAGCATTGTTCCCCAATACAAAGAGATCACCTTAGCACCTTAACTGGATCTCTAAAATACCTATAATTACATGTAGCGAGTAGGTAGCAAATTATGCTAAAACCATGGTTGCCTTTATAAATAAGGCAAAACCAAGATTTTCTTTATAAAAAAAATTATTTATCGATTTTATTTCCTATATAAGTATTTGTGATACATAACTGGTCTGAACTGTACTCTAAACAATGTATAAGTAGAAAGATATCAACTTAAAGTGCAATTAAAAATAGAACTAGTGGTGCATGGCATCGTGCTTTATTGCAAATTGCTGAAAATGTCCAATAAACATTTTTGACCGCCAAATAACATTTTTTTTTAACTTATTTTTATTGAGAGTGCATAACCGCTGGACCTGCCTTCCCAAAAATTTAATCAGTTGTTCATCTTGTCAATTCAAGTAAAATGCTTTTTGAATTATTAAAATCGGACGCCCCGTTCTCTTGAAAACTGAGTTACCGTTTTTGGCGCTTTTTGCCGCGTATCTTCGGAACGGCTAGACCTGCCTCCCCCAAAAACTAAAAAGCACGTCGCCTTATCAATACGAATCGAATGTTTTTTAAAATATTCAAATTGGTTGTTCCAGAAATCGTCGACGAAAATTTGTATCCGCACACACATACACACAAATACATTAATTTTTTCTAAGGTATGCCAAAAATGTTCAGAAACCTCTGAAACGTAAAGATATATAAAAAATTTCATTTTCGATTTTTTTGCGATTACTATAACTTACCCTACGGGAAGTTAAAAAATAATAACAATTATGATTACAGTAACCTAAACCAGTAATATTCTTCAATTTTATCATTTTTTTACCCAAAAATTTGGCCCTGTCCCATGTCACACGTATGGCACGCGTAACGGGCGATCGTCACGCAGTAATGCACCTGATGCAACGGCCGATAGCGAATAAAAAAAAACTGAGAAACCGAATGAAAAAATTATCTAGACTTATTATGCTATCGCTTTTGTTTTCTGATGATGGTATTCCTTCGGGTATTTATATATGTACCCTCTACTGGATATAAAAAAATTCATATGTACCTGTACTGACCATAAGGTCTTTCGGACACTATGCGGGTCGTACAAAGGTATCGAATTGCAAGCAATGTGATATATAGACATAATATAATATATACATACTATACATATATATATATATATATATAATATATATATATATATGCATTTTTATAACATATTACATAAGTGTTTTTCAAAATACAAAAATTTCCATTATCTCTCTGAGATAATTTGTAATGAGAACTTTGCATAAATTTATTGGCAATATGCTAATACTTAGTTAAGCGTTTCTGACAAAGCACATTCGTCTTTGTTAAAAATAAAGCCTATTTGAAATTGATCACGTTGCTTTCAGAGATTTCGATCTTCCCGTCACCTCGGCGTATATTATTCACGCGAGATACACCAACGAATAAAAGTTAGGAGACTGGTAGTAAATTTATCTAATTTATAGATATGAAATTGAAATCATTTATTTCTTAGTCTTAGATAGTATTTAAAAGATATCCGACAAAATCATTCTTGCATTTATAACTAGCCTTAATATTTTGTTTCAACTAACTTCAGATGTGATTTTTTTCCAGTAATCAAGATACTATTGAAGCAATTTAGTACCTAAAAATTGTTAAACATTATCAAAGATTGAAAGATTTTTACTCATTACCAAATTAATAAACCAAGTAAGATATATATATTTCAGATTATTCTAGTGCAGAGGTTTGAAGTTTATTATTTCTAAATCATTGTAAAAGAAGACAATCCATTTTTGAATTATCATCTTTTTTATAATTTCTTCTTCATCACACGTTACAAAAGTACATAAAAAAAGAAAGGAATATTTTTAATAATTTTAAAATTAGTAGTTGGTGAAGTGGGGAGTCTCAAAAGGTTGACACGGAGACTATCTCCACGATTGCAACCCTCCTGGTAATCCAAAAGAAAAAGAAAAGGATACACTTAGAATGATTTAGAAAATAAATTTTTGATAAGATGGTGACTCTTCGAAAAAAGAATCATTTCTAATCAGTTTTTTTGAGTTTCTCGAATTATTTAAAAATAGTAAAAATTAGGTATAATTATTTAATAAAGTTTTGAGATTAGGCTAGTATATGCACAAGAAAAGCCAATAAAAAAAGAGTGCGCGAAGGTTCATACGCGATTGAAGTAAAACTTATTTGCTACTGTAGAAGATGGCATTTACGTAAAATAAATACATCATATAACAATTTTGCATAATGTTTATAAGTAATATGGTAACACTTGTGATACACTCATTTATTAGTGGTAACCATTATACACATTAATATAATGATAATTTAAATTATATATTTTAATTGCGTTAAAATATGTATAATATTTAACAAAAATGTAATTATAGTCATACTTCAAATTTGACATGATCGGTGTGTCATTGTAATTAGTCAACTTCACTCATCATGTATTGTGTTTTGAAGAACTTCATGTAATTAAAATTAACATACATTATTCACTGCTTGTATTTTTTTTACTTTTTCGCTGGCGATATAATTTCATTCTTTAAATAGCTGTAAGTCTGTCTTGCCTAAAAAATATTTTCCCTTTTAATAACTTCAAAGATTTATAGAAAATATAAATAATATAGAAATTATTTTTAATCAATAAACTTACGTTAATACAGGGCACAATTGCTTAATTTGTTTTATTATTTTCAAGAAACGGGTAAAATTAATTCTCTGATTCAGGCACTTTTTTAATACAAGATTTGATACAAAGATGTATGTAAATCTTTAAAATTTTTATTATCCATGCCGATTTTCCTTGTTGATATCGGTGCGCATACAACGTTGATGCGGTACGCATACACTGACATTCTCTATTCGCATACACGACGACTAATCACAATCGACCCGTATAGAAATGATTTCATCGAGAGCGAATGAGTACAGTTTTGGCGTGACGCATTCCGTTGCATTTTTACGGATTTACACTACCTAGTCGCTTCTAAGAAGTTTTACTTGAAAAATTCTAGGTAAATTTCAAGTGAATCATTTCAGTAGAATTCGGCTATAGTAGGCATCGTATTGAAATGATAGTTTTGAGAAAAATTCGTTTAAAGTTTAGCAAGGAAAAGATTAAAAAAACAATCCTCTTTGCATATATTCTTGAATAATTGAACTTTGGAATTATAAAAAAGAAAAAAAAAACATTTTTTTAATTTTTACCTTAGAATATCCCTTAATTCAAATTAGTCGATATAATGACGCAAACTGAAAGTTTTACCCAAAATGTTTAACGATTAAAAATTCGCAACTTGACTATCTATTTCTATTATATCAAATAATTCCAAGGAACAATCGACCGACTCCTCGCCGATTTCTCTGATATGTATATTGTTGGCCATAAATCGGCTACCGAGTTCGGAATACTCATGCACACTACTCTTGGGCCGAGACTCTTCCGGCAAGTGGAGCCTAGCGTAGAAGGAGAAAATCTTATGTGTGGTCCCATTTCCAATAGAATCTTATAAGAATAAGAATCGCATTGAAATTGAAGCGAAACGCGCCGCAATACAATACTCGATTTCAACGACTTACATGGGACCGTTTTGGTGCGGATGCTCTCTGTCTTCTGAGACGTCTGGAGTTGGAGATGGTAATAGTGGATGGTACATTTCGATGTAAATGGATATACTTATGAACAATAGTATTTAAGAGCGATCAATACTTCTTGCTCAATCGGGTTTTAGAAGAGCTCCCCAGGACGGTTGTGACATACATAAAAATAGGTTAAAAACAATAATAAAAGCACCAAATGTTTCATGACGACCTATGTTGTCATAAATATGACAAACACACAATCATTTAAACAAGTTTTTGAATGCAATATAACAATATATAATAAAACATCATTTTTTAAACAGTAAATATTTGTATATTCTTTTATTTTCTGGTATTGAGTTACCCTTTCCCTTTTTCTTTTGTATTTTATTTTAGTTAAGTTTGGTTTTTCTGTCACATAAAACAAAACTAATTGCTGGTGATCAACTACTAATATTCACCTTCCATTCAAAATAACAAACAAATTGATCTATATGTATAAGTATAAGTAACAGTTTTTTCTAAAAAATAAATCGTGTCTTAAGACAAATTGCTGAAACTTCCCGTATCGTAACGAAATGTTCGAGGAATACTGAATGTTTTTCAAAGCAAAGTTGAAATTATTTAGTATATTAGAACTTTAGTCAGAATTAAAAATAAAATGTGAATTATTTTCGATATACAAAAAAAACTAAAAAAAAATTCAAAATCAATTATTTTGTTAAAACAAGCTGAAAGTTTTTTGAATCATTTAATTGGACGTTTAGTTCTCTCAAAAACTGCCATTTTTTGCACATTTAGCTCTGTATCTTCGAAATGGCTGGGCCTGCCATTGCCCAAAACTAATAATCTCTTACCTTACTAATTGAACACTTACTTATCATACTAATTGAATGTTTTTTAGATCATTCAAATGCTCCGTTCTCTCAAAACTCGATTTCTATTTTCTGCACTCTTTGCTCTTTATCTCCGTAACTGCTGGACCTGCCTTTGCCAAAATCTAATCAGAACATCTCCCTATCGATAGATAGTAATCAGCACATCAGGAATCGAATGTTTTTTGAACCATTCAGATCGGTTGATCCGTGCGCCCGAAAACGTGGACGAAAAATTGTATCCATACATACATACACACACACATATCTATTTTTTCTGAAGTTTGCCAAAATGTTCAGAAACCTTCAAAACGTCGAGAAATGGACGATTACAATAACTTACCCTATGGGAAGTTAAAAAATACTATTGACTCTTTGAAGCAATGCGGTCTACAGTTAATATATGCCACGATCTCAATGCCATCATGGAAACTTGTTTGAACAAACATACTTCATCTTTCTCCCTTTGAAGCCTATCTTAAAATCAGTATAGCTTAGCTGTTATGACGACTGTCACCACCGTACCCTGGCACAAACCGTACCCAGTCTCTCCTAATGTAATATTATGTTGTTTTTCAGTAAAAAGTTGTATTAAAGATGACAAATATCAGAATCTTAATTATTGCACAGCTATCGGTAAAAACAACTTGAGAAAATCACATTTTGAAAACATTTCTTTCATAATTTAATGAAAATGTATATAATAAATTATTAAATTATTCTACAGGGTGCGAGCTGTTTTTCAATGATCTTGAAAATGTGGTTCCAATAAGATGATTGAACCCAAAATATACGTTATTTTTGAAGTTTTAATGGCCTGAAGGACTGAAAATTCACTCTAAATCTGTAGTTATAGAGTTAGTCCAAATAGGTCTAAAAGATTTAAATTATATGTAGCAATTATACAGTTGATCGCAAAATATATTTCAAATTTATAGATAAAATATTAAGATGCGATATTCACATTAGCTGGCTAAGATTTAAGCTTATGGATATAAATATTCTATCATATTGGAACTAATGCAAGTTTTTTTTTTTAATTGCGACACAATTGTTACAATTTTACAGCAATCTTCATGGCATTGAGAGTTTATACTTGAAAGTTGCTCTTCTTGTAGAGAGGGTAGCGGGAAGTTTGACGGAACTAATTATTCACTTCCAAAAGAAAAGTCCGCTTAACAACATATGTAATAAACAATCAATAAATAATCTTCTCTTCTTCAATATAAATTAGTGACAAATCAGTGATTGTAAAAAGACTACAAACAAATACATAAATTATAAATCTAAACAAATCAGTGTTTAATCAGTCTACAGTCACAAGGGTTAAATTATAGTCATAAGGAGAGACTTATACATTTCATAACTACGTGGCGGACAATACAAACTGTTACATATATGATATACTTGTATAAACCATCAATAGATATGGACTCTACGATGTTTCTAAATAAATGTGTCCTTCAAATTTCGTCACCATATCTCATTTTGCTTTGGCAAATTGATGCAAATTTATCTTTGTCACCAACACTAGGTCTGCCGGCAGGTTCCAGATCTATAGATCTACAGCTAGACCAGATCATAACGATAAATAAAACAGGCAGTCCAATGCCGATGCCAATTGCTCCGGGCAACGAAATTCTCAATACTTCTCAATACTTTTCAATACTCGATACGAGCGACCACCGGTAACAAAAAACAATTCACAATTTACATTTCATATGCAATCATAGCAGAGCGTTGAATTCGAACAATCAATTAGATGGGTATTGTTGTTTTTGTTACAGATTGAAGATAAATTTATTATTATTGAATTTATTTAATATTCATTTATGCTTATCAAGGATTAGATTTTATTATCGACGTTCATATTTGCCTGTTCTACGAATTTGCAACCCTGAACAAGGATGTCTCACAAGTAAGTTGTTTCAGCCCTTGATGTTTTTCTGCTTTCATTATGCCAATTTATTAAAATAATTTCAAATTTAAGTAAATATTATAAATCAATTTTTAATCAATTTCATAAACAATTGTAGAAAGTATTTTTCTACTGCTATTAAGACTGATCTATTATTTGAAGTACGCTCTTAATATGCTACATAGTTTGTATACACACTGGCATTTACACATATATTCTTCCACTACAAGAAAAAATCGATTCACTGGATTATTTTACCATAGCACAATTTTAATTACATTTTATATAAAAATAATAATGATAATAAGGTTTTTATTATATTACAAAATGATTATCATCACGATTATGGAAAATTAAGGGATACTCAAACATTCAAGTTTGAGTATCCCTATACTGTGGTACTATATTAATTTCTTGAATTCATCATTTATATTGATTTTGCTACTAAATATATCTTGTTTGCCCATGTTTCTAAGGATGTTTTGACTGTAATCCTATATAATATGATTTTCATTAATCGCCTGAAAGGTTTTACCATAAAATCGTACAACCCACCTGGCAGGTAGTATAGATATAACCGCCAGGTGTTTATATGGTTATGGCATTTGCGAGTAGATGTCAGACAAAATATTTTAGTCATTCTTAAAACCTGATTTATCCTGTATTACAACTAATATACCTGTATAATTAAAACTGAAGAAATGGAACGCCATATCCGAAACATAGTTGAAGTAAATATTAAACACAACAATTTAGAGTGCATATGC
>NW_020537758.1:48307265-48400933 GCF_003426905.1 Ctenocephalides felis
CAATTGCTGGAACTTACCGTACCGTAACAAAATGTTCGAGGGAATACTGAATGTTTTCAAATAGATTATTATAAATATTGTAACACTGTCTAATATTTATAGGAATTATATGAATTGCAAAGTTGCAATTATTAGTTTAAAGTATACTAAAACTTTAGCCAGAAATAAAAATAATCTGATTTATCTTCGATATACAAAATTTTTTTTGAAAAAATAAAAATTTGAAAAAAAATATTTTGAAACAAATTTTTGTTCCAAAATCAATTATTTTGTTAAAACAAGCAGAATGTTTTATGAATCGTTTAAATCGGACGCTTAGTTCTCTTAAAAACTGCAATTTTTTTAACATTTAGCTCTGTATCTTTGAAATGGCTGGGCCTACCTTTGCCAAAAACTAATAACCACTTCTCCTAATCATTACTAATAGAATGTTTTTAGATCATTCAAATCGGATACTCCGTTCTCTCAAAAACTCGATTTCTATTTTTTGCACTCTTTGCTCTTTATCTCCGTAACTGCTGGACCTGTCTTTGCCAAAAACTAATCAGCACAACCATTCAAATCGGTTGATCCGTACATAGACACACATCCATTTTTTCTGGGGTATGCCAAAATGTTCAGAAACCTTCAAAACGTCGAGAAATGCAAAAATTTTCAATTTCGATTTTCGGCCCTACGAGAAGTTAAAAATACTGTTATTTAAATAACAACCACCGTAATTAAGACATTTTTTTAAAGCGGGTGCAAGCACTTTTTGTCTTTAATCTGAGAAATTGGGATGTTCCTTGTGTAGGTTCATCGTTGTAGTCACAAGGTCCTGGGTTTAAATTAACTTTCAACAATTTTCATTAAGCAATTATGATATTCATTTTCACTTGAAAATTCCGATTTCTATTGATAGGGAGATGTGTTGATTAGTTTTTGGCAAAGGCAGGTTCAGCAGTTACGGAGATAAAGAGCAAAGAGTGCAGAAAATAGAAATCGAGTTTTTGAGAGAACGGAGTATCTGATTTGAATGATCTATAAAACATTCAATTAGTAATGATTGGGAGAAGTGTTTATTAGTTTTTGGTGAAGGCAGGCCAAGCAATTTCGAAGATACGGAGCTAAATATGCAAAAAATGGCAGTTTTTGAGAGAACTAAGCGTCCGATTTAAATGATTCAAAGAACTTTCTGCTTGTCTTAACAAAATAATTGACTTTGGAAAAAAAATTTATGTCAACTTTTTTTTAATTTTTTTTTTCAAAAAAAAAATTTTTTTGTATATCGAAAATGATTCAGATTTTATTTTTAATTCTGACTATAGTTCTAATATACTTTAAACAAATAATTTCAACTTTGCAATTCAGTTTATATAATTCTTATAAATATTAGACAATGTTACAATATTAAGTTATGTTACTCAAACATTTCGTTATGGTACGGGAAGTTTCAGCAATTGCCTTATGGCACGATGCCATATACCCCACTAGTTAAAAAATAAATTCCTACCAATTTACTAACTAATACTTTTTCTTTATATTTTTTTTTTAAATTTCAAATTATTATCAGTTTTAATTAAAATTATTCATAATACATCCAAAATCGATTTAGAATCTTTCTCTAATCTGTATCTATAAACACGTGCGTTATTGTAACACGATGTTACTAAACCGTACAATTCCTATATGAAAATAAAGCAGGTACGTTGGCTCACGTTGTCTTCGGTTTAGTTGGTTTAGTAGAGACGAGTCAAGTGCACATCTCGACTACTTCCAACTCCCATCTGAGCAATTCGCCTTCGGCTAGATCGTGATAGTGTTATGATTGCAGCAACATTTCTTATTAAACGCATTACATATGTGTTATAAGCGAACAATACTATACAATGAATGTGCTGTATATTGATGTCGAACACTTTTCAACGTCTTCACGGAGCATCAGATCGTGGCGGTGTTGATGACTCAAGTTGACCGTTCGAGGATGGAGGAACATATGCGAGGAAATCGAAATTTAACGGATCCATAAAATCATATTGAGGAGATATCACTTTTAGTAGAACAAGGCGTATGGATAATTTGGGTTCTAAAATGTTTTATTAGCTTGATTTATAGTTTCATTCCGCGCTTTGAGCAGACAATGAAAACAACAAACATTTATATGTTGCAAAATCTGATGAATCGAATGGCTAAGTTAGTTAACAAACAGTGACCTAACTTGCTTTTTTTAGAACAAAATCTATTTACGTTTTTGGATATAATGCTAAAAACATTAAAATTAGAGTTTGTTACATGCTTGTATATAATTGCAGGTAATTAAGTTAGTAAATGAATAATTAAGCAATGCGTTTCAACTTTACGTTTTTAAACCGTTTACGTTTTAGTCACACTATTACATACTACATATTCTTATTAAAAAAAAGAGTGCGCGTAAGGTTCACACGCAATTGAAGCACTGTACAAGATGGCATTTAAGTAAAAATAAATACATCATATAACAAGTTTGAATAATGTTTATTAATAATATGGTAACACTCGTGATGCACAAATTCATTAGTGTCAACCATTATACACATTTATATAATGATAAATTATAAATTATATATTTGTAATAGCATTAAAAATATGTATAATATTTAAAAACAATAATGAATTAAAGTCATACTTCAAATATGACATGGTCGGTTTGTCATTGTAATTAGCATTTAGAAATGAAACTACATTAGAGAAATGAAGTATTTGCTGATTAATAACTTCTATAATATTCGTTCACACAGTGGATTATGTTAAACAACGCCTAAACAAATATTGTTTTTGCAACTTCACTCATCATGTAATAATTCTGTTTAAAGAACTTCATGCAATTAAAATTAACATACATTCATTGACTGCGTGTACTTTTTTATAATTTTTCGTTGGCGATATAATCTCATTCATTGAACAGCTGTAATATCTGTCTTGCCTAAAAATATTTTCCAATTTAATAGCTACAAAGATTTATCAAATAATATAGAAATTATTTCAATAAACTTATGTTTCATACACGGCGCAAATGATGCATTTGTTTTATTATTTTCATTATAATTATTTATGGGGGACAGGGTAAAATATTCTTCTAATTCAGGCATTTTTTATTAAATCAAGATTTTTACTACGATGTAACTTATTATTTAACTATGCCGATTTTCTTGTTGATATGAGTACGCATACAACGACAGATCTCTATTCACATACACGACGACTAATCACAATCGACTCGGATAGAAATGATATCATGGAGAGCGAATGACGAATCATTGGCACTCGACTCTTATCTTATCTTATCTGTCGTAACGCACTTCCGTTGCATTTGTCCGGACTACACCCTAGTCGCGCCTAAAGAAGTTTTACTTCAAAAACTGATATATAGTATTTTTATATATGATCTTCATATATCTGCAATTATTACAATCAACACAATATATTTAACCTTTTCCACTCACAACTGCCGGTTTATGTGATCTGTGACTTGGCAGACAGAATAATAAAAAATTTTATTTATAATATTATATTTTTTATGTATCAACTGTAAAATAAAGATTTTTGTATATTCTATTTAGTAAAATTAAACCCTAAACTTAAAACACGTGTGATATAAAGATGCTATACAAAATATTATATGAGTAATCCATGCCTCTATAAATAGAGCCTGTTTTATTAAAACATTTAGTCAATATTTTCATAGGGTCTCAACAAATTTTCTAATGTGTAAATTGATTTTAAAGATCGTAAGTCAGTTTTAATATTTTCAACTCCTAGCTTCAAGGAAATCATATTTATCAAACCTACATAAACTAGTAAATTATTAAATAGTATAGTATTAATAAAATTTTAATAATTATGCCCTTATTAAATTAATTTTAATATGTATGTCGAAAACAACTTATACGTCGAATTATCATATCCATATGTCTCATAAGCAGATGCAGTATACGAGTATTTATAGATTTTCAAAAAAATGTCAAACTGTTTCTGTTTTTTAAAACGCGACATAGGAAATACATATTTAATTTTTTGCATCAGGAAATTGTTTTTTACTCGGCTTTTTGCTACCGTCGGTGTTTAATAAAGACAACTGAATACACATGTTTCTATGGATATTTCCTGATTTTACTTACAAGTAATAAAACATTATTTTTTTCTTTCATTAATTTAATATATATATATATATATATATATATATATATGTGTGTGTGTTTTATGTTAGCTCTTTTTAGAAGCACAAAATTATTAATAATATTTACTAATAATATTGCAGTAATTAAAAACTCATACTTATAATTAGGTTAAATTTGTAGTTAACCTATGTGCAGATTCTAGTTATGAACTTAAAACGAATAACTTTTTAAAGTTTTTATTTGTATTAGAATTTTTCTCGATTAAACAATTTATAAAAAACTTTCATAATTTCTTATTTTTTCTATTTGTAATTAAATACACTAAAATGTAGAATAATACTTTAAAATACTACTCATTGTAGTCATTTTAAGTTTGTAAAATATATACAGAAAATAATTATAAATCTAAATTAATAATAATAAATATAAATAATATAATTAAATATAAATGATAAATATAAATATAAATAATTATAAATCTAATGGATTTAATCTTCTTAATCTCCTAATAGTATTTGTAGAAAGCAGGTTTTTCGCAAGTTCATTGGGATTGGTAATAATAAAATGATGATATTTGTCAAATATAAATATCTTTTGTTAATATATGCAAAATAGTATAATAGATAATAAGATGGTAACAAGGGATGGTTTAGGGAAAAAGAATATCGTTTGATACTAACAAGGACAATCTCTGGTTTACTCTTCTGGGATTTTGATGAAAATTTGCTTGGTAATAGAGTTTATTATCAAACCGAATACCTTAGAATATTACAAGCCTATGAGAAATGGTTCAATTATAAAAATTAATTTAAGTTGCCATTAGTTTCCATAGCTGTATCAGCAGTGGCGGCGCTAGACCATTTGTGGGCGTCGGCGAAATTCGTTTGCGAGGCCCCCCTATTTTACCAGTTGCAAGTTGACTAGTGGTGCATGGCATCGTGCCTAAAGGCAAATTGCTGAAACTTTTCGTGCCATAATTTAAATTTTTGAAAAGCTTTAAAAAAATTTGTTAAGTGAAAGAAATTGACTTTTTTTGATTCGAAATATTTTGTTGAAAATTTTGAACTTTTTTTCAAAGCAATCACGTTGCGTTAGCGGCTTAGAGACGAAATATCGAAGCGCGTAAACGCCGCGTTGCAGTCTAACTTAACTCACTATTAATTAAAATCTTTATAAAATATCTGATAATTTGATGTGCATATGCCAAATGGGTTTTGTTGTGCTGTTTTACTAGATTTCCAAAACCGCCAGACCTGCCTTCCTAAAAATGTAATCAATTTGGCACTTTTTGCCCCGTATCTTCAAAACGGGTTATCCTGCCTTTGCCAAAAACTAATCGGCACGTCTTCTTAACTTCAATACATGTCAAATGTTTTCTGAATTTTTCAAATTGATTGATCCATGTGCGCGAAATCGTCGACGAAAATTTGCCAAAATGTACAGAAATCTTTAAAGATATATAAACATGTTTGTTTTCGATTTTTTTGCGATTACTATAACTGTATATGAGATTTAATTTTTATCAGATAAATAGACCAATTGAAATAAACAAAAATTATACAGGTTAAAATAAACAAACTCTTGGGCAAAAATGGTTTGTTTTCCAGCTATTAGAAAAGCACTAAAATTAAATAATTATCCCGAAGAAGTTTCTTTTTTGTCATTTGATTAGCAAATTTTATGTTTTTTCGATCATTATGAATGAAAAATGGTTGGAAATCACTGGCTTAATAACTAATTAGACAAAATTTTGCAACCTGCAAGTGATTAATTAGATTTAAAGAATCTATAATCACACTAATTTGAGTGCACAAATCCGCACATCACATAGTAGGTACACATGGTCTAAAAGCTCGTCCCATTATTCTAAAATTTATTGACTTTTTATAATTAATCATTTATCGTAGTTCCATAAAATTTATGTTAGATGAGACTATAATTTTTATCTCTAAGTTTTTTTTGAAAAAAGATTGTTACAATAAATTGCGAAGAAACTGTGCGGTCGATCTAGACGAAAAACAGCACGATGCCAACTGAAAACTTTCGATCAGTTTTTGGATTTTCAAAATTGGTTCTGAAATGTCAAAATGACATTTTTTTAAGAGTCTATAATTTTTTGTCGACGACATCAGAACGGATCACCCGATTTAAAGGATTTAAAAAACATTCGATTCGTGTTGATAAATTGTCAAAGGCAGGCTCAGCGGTTTCGGAGATACAAAAAAGTTTAAAAGGTTATCAATTTTATTTGAAAGAACTGATCATCCCAATAGAATGATTAAAAAAATATATTGCTTGTGTTGACGGTGTGAAACAATGATTAGTTTCAAATTAACAGTTTTTGTTATTATCTCATTGTTATTTCTCATTGATCAATTTATATTGATCATTGATTACTTTTATTCCTCGAATATTTAATTACTGTTTCGATACCGATTTTCGATTCCCACTCGTATGTATTCCCAAAAAGAACGATGATTTACAATTTACATTGTGCTCACATAAGAAATACTCAAATATAAACAACCAGAGAATTAGCTCCCGCGAAGTTGTTTAGATTTAATAATCTATAGTGTTGACAGACGATATTAGATAATGTCCATAAAAGATAAGAGTAAAATGATAGTGCCTGTAAGCCACTAATCACCTTCTTTATACTTTCTTTCTTTATACTTGTTTCTTTATACATTTCTTTCTTTATACTTGTTTATCTATGCCACTAATCACCTTCTTTACTCGCACATCCGTATGAAAATTAACTAAGTTTTAAATAATTAAAATTTTTCCGGGGCCTCCTGCGAGGCCCCCCCAGGCGCGAGGCCGTCGGCGGTCGCCGACACCGCCGACGCCTAGCGCCGCTACTGTGTATCAGTTAACTTGCTCCTAATTTTTGCATTCGGATTCATTGAAGATAAGTTAATATTTAAATCATTAAATTCATAGATAGTAACTTTAAAATGATCTGGTTCAAATCCCGTCAGCTTATAATTTAATTTTTATTATTTTTATCGTGGTCCCAATTTTTTTTAATAACCTATACTGGTATTTACCAATTAGTTAAAAATTATTACGCTTTTTTACACTACAGTCTTTACTGAAATGTATATACATCCACCCATACGGATCTTAAATGTACAACTGCTTTAAATTGAATGATGGAATTTGCTCTTTTGAAAAACATTATAAAATATTTTTTTCTTACAATTAGTTTTCTTATCGATATACGGCGTTATTTTGAAAAAAAAATGAATATACACCACTGAGAGGGATGTCATCCCCCCGGGAAATGGCAAAGGAGTCTAAATTATTTTCATTTTTGAACTTGAGAGTAAGATAAACATAATTTCAAAATTTCATACGAATTGGAGCACAGTAAAAAAATTCAGACCCAAAACGTTCTATTGACTTGAGTAAATATTTCGTATCCGATGACAAAAATATGAAAATACGAACGTATGTGAAAAAGAAAAGAGCTGTTTTAGGGTTTACCCTGCAATTATTTTTTCGTATTAAAAACCATTCTTGAATTTCAATGAACATTTTAAAAATAGAATTGGCCAAATTGGTCCAGGCATTGTTGAGTTATGCGCTTACCAACACATTTTGCGATTCATTTTTATATTATAGATATTTTATATTACATTTTTTATATAGTTGGAAATTATTAATTACAAATAAAATCATTTCCACATTGGTGACCGACGGCTTAAAAATTGCGGATCAAGAATTCAAAAATATATGAACAATGGTGCAAAGATTGGAGAATTAGCTCCAACAAAATTTCAAATAGATGGGTCATTGCCACTCTGGAAATTCATGGTATATACTAGCTTTATTTGCTTGACTCTGGTCTTCTGTTGACTTACTTATCCAGTGTGCCTAGTCCGCGGATCAAAAATTTATATTGTAAGTTCAAGTTTGAACCTATTTTTATAGTATGCATAAAAAATGTATGAACAAAATCTTTATTCTAAATATAGTTTTTATTTTATGACAAATTAGTCCATAAAATGTTTTTTATATAGGCAGGTGACAGTGCTAGAACACTTGTCACCGAACGCTTCCTGTTTCCTGCAGTTGTGTGAACTATGAACTCGAATTCGAGTATTCGAGTATCTCACGAAGTGAATAGAGAGCCGGTTGTGATTTCATATAAACGCATTTGGTATTAGACAGAGGCCGGATAATAAAATTTATTTTTTATTAATTTTTTTTTATATTTTTTAACAGCAATCAGAACCTTACGTCCTATGAGCTGTTGGGCTGAAACTTCTCCTTACTTCGTATTTTTAGATGATAGCCCAATGGTTAATCCATCCATATTTGATGATTTTTGTTATTAGAATTAATCTAATAGGGCTGACTTTTTATTGATGCAGCAATGCCGGGCAAGGGCTATTTTCATTTGGAAACATATTGCTATCTATATTCCCAAGTGAAAATCATTGTCACTGCTGCCTGACAACAGGCTGCTCGAAGTGGGTATCAAACCCGGGACCTCTGAAACAAGTCCCGTCGCTCTTAACCGCTTACTTACGGGCGAGCCCTTGTTAAATTTAATTTCTCATTTTGTTTGTGTAGTTGTAGAACGTATTAAATCTCTCCTTCGATAACTCAGGTTGTTGAGTTATAATTTAACCCTTGTAGGTATAATTTTGGTATTTGTTGCAGTTCTTATTACAATCATTGATTTGTCACTAAGTTATAATTAAAGAAGATATATATGTTGAATAGTAATTACACATGTTATTACCCGGACTTCAAATTTAGGAGAAAAATTAGTCCATCAAACTCTCCGCTACTCCTCTACAAGGGTAGAAACTTTCCGTTGTAAAAGCTTAATGCCATGAAGATTGCTGCCTTCAAACATAATAAAATGAAAATACGTCCAAACATATTTATTCCCACAAATCGGCAAAAGATCAAATTGTAATTACACCTTTGCTTCAAACAAATAAACTAATATTTCCCAATTGTAAATAAAATATAATTGTTGAAGAATATATGTCAAAAGGAAGCTTATTAGAAAAGTATATAATGTATTATAATCTTTGATCGCTTAACAAATTCTAAAAAGTCATGACACGTCCCTAATTTTGTTTTTCTACTAGCCACCTTTGCACTTATTGCTCACTTGTTTTGCTACATCACTCCCCGTTCAACAAACATTGTATTAAATATACATATTTCAAAAATATTCATTACAAAAACAACCATAAGAAATAATTTTGAATTTAATTAGCTAAAGCACTTTCTGTATTATCAATTATAACTTACAAACGCCGATCTAAAATAATGGTAATGAAAATAAATACAATCTATATTAAATTCACTATCTACATTAAAATTATATCTTAAAAAAAGTAGTTCGATTCTATTCTATGTCTATCCAGCGCAATGTCTATTAGCTTAGATTTGATTTTTCAAACGTGTAGGGTAAATATTCTGACATTGTTTTTTATAGAAAACTACAAAAAAGTACACCGCCACACATATTATTTATTTCCAGGATATATGGAAGTATAAATTAGGGTCTATATGCGACGTAAACTAATTAGCCAGTGAAAATTCTCACGTGATTTGAATAAGATATGATTTTTGTTAGTAATTTACTCCAAAAGTTGGATAGCATTTTATACACCTGCAGGAATTGTAACTGGTAAAAGGTAATTTATATTGTTGATACTTGTATGAGTTATTTTATCAGTTTACCAATTTTAAAAAAAAGAGAAAGAAAAATGTTATTGCAAATATATTTATAAAATATGATTTTTGTTAGTAATTTACTCCAAAAGTTGTATAGAATTTTATATACCACCATGAATTGTATCTGGTGAAATGTAATTTATATTATTGATACCTGCGAGAGTTATTTGCTAAGTTCACCAACGTTTCAGAAATTTGAGAAAGAAAAATGCTATCGCAAATATATTTGCGTATTATAGAAATTAAATCTAAGAAAAGATAATTTGAAAGTGTAGAACAAAAATATTTCAAGTCTATATATGCATTGACACGTCCATTAAATTTACCTTCGAAAAACTTATATTAGAGAAAACTTATGTTTTTCTTTAACAAGTGCTATAATACATTTTTCATTAACAAGTGCCATAATATGATTTTATCAATCTTTATTGTTTAATTACATTTTTTTAAAATATATTTTCAAGTATAGGTACATAAAAATATGTTCTATTTTGAATCAAGCTCTTACATCCTGAAACTCATCCTGTGCTTCCTTTTATATTCGCGATTTTTTATATTGTGGGATATTGTCTGATATTCAATTCCCGTGAACAAATGTTTAGGACTCTGCAGGTGCTTCTATTTGTCAACTGAAAATAGAGATGAAAAATTAAGAAAATTTTCTATTGGACAACGAAATGTGAATGATAATGGTGAACTTATAGCACGAAATTTGGTACGCTTACTAAAAATAAAAATTTGAAAGAGTGATGAGTGAAAAACCATGGGCATGACTCCTTGACTTTTTGATATCAAAGAGTGAAGGAAAAAATTTGGATGTCGAGAAGAGTCACCCATCACTAAACTTATTATAAAGTGCTGAATTTATATTTCACCTTTTATCAGAAACTTATGATTTTGTGTTTTATTTTCATATAATTTATTACCATGCAATTTTTCATTCATAAAATCCGGAAACTCCTCTTGTGTGTCCTCGATCTGCTCTTCTTCTTCGTTTTTTGATCCTCGATGTCTGTGAGATAATTCGAATTTAGAGTTCTCCCAAAGGATGCCCTGATTTTGCAGGTGCGTTATTATAAATACTCACAGGTAGAAGTACAATACAGGTTGATCTTAATATATTCTCACGCTAACCGAACTTTAAATTATGTCTGTTTTTTTCGTATTAATTTTTATTCGTCTCGGAGGAAATGTAATTCGAGTAGTTTCCGTTCATCTTCTTGTAATGTAAATAAAAGTACAAGTATATTTTTTAGTTTTGTTTATTCTTAAATATTAAGATGATGAGAAAAATATCAAACGCTCATATTTTTAGAGAAATCCTTATAATTATATTTGGGTAGGTACTAATTAGATATCTTTGATATCGGATGATATCGATGTGAATTATATTAGAATTTTATATAGCAATTGCTTTTCAATACATTAGTAATACTATTTATTAAAGCCTATTTATATTCAAATATATAACTAGTTGTGAATAGCAATCTGCCTTAAGGCAAATTGCTGGAACTTCACGTACCGTAATGAAATATTCAAGGAATATTAAATGTTTTGAAATAGATCATTACAAATGCTGCTGTAACTGAAAAGAAAATTAAATAAACAAAACTTAATCAATTGAATTTAAAATGAATGACATTGTCTAATATTTATAAGAATGATATATACTGAAATGCAAAGGTAAAATTATTTATTTTGATCATATTAGTGAGCTTTAGAATTTTAGCTAGAAAAAAATTTAAATTTGATTGATTTTCGATAATCAAAAAAAATTTTTTTTGAAAAAAAAAAGAAAACAATCGTTTCGTCAATAAATACAAGCAGAAAGTTTATTAAATCATTCAACTCTAATGGTTATTACTCTAAAAAACTGTCATTTTTCGCACATTTAGCTCGGTATCTCCAAAACGGCTGGACTTGCCTTTGCTAAAAACTAATCACCACTTCTCCCTGTCATTACGAATTGAATGGATCATTCAAATTGGATGCTCAGTTCTCTCAAAAACTTGCTTACTATTTTTTGCACTCTTTGCACCGTACCTCTGAAACGGTTCGACCTGCCTTTGTCAAAAATTAATCAGCACATCTCCCTATCAATAGGAATCGAATGTTTTTTGAATCGTTCAAACCGGTTGAACCATACGCCCAAAAACGTGGACGAAAAATTGTATCCATACATACACACACACATATCCATTTTTCTGAGCTTTGCCAAAATGTTCAAAAACCTTCAAACCGTAAGGAAATGTGAAAATTTTAAATGTTTGGACTATTTCAATAACTTACTTTGCGGGAAGTTAAAAAATAATACAGAATATGGTGAAGTGAAGCCTGGACGTCCTCGGGTAAAAAGATCCAACACCGATATCACAAAAACAAGTAAAGTTAATAATTTTTTAACAATAGTTGAAAAGTGATGGAAACTCTGATGATGAATATTTCTGACAAATTACCAGATCAAGGCTATTTATCTCTGTAAAACATGCACCTATGAAGTTTATATTTTGCATTGGTTGAATAATGTAGCTATTATCTTGTAAACTCTCTTCAAGTATGAAATAAGACATTTGGCCTGTTTGCCGCCTTGACCGTTCCAATTTATCCCGGCTATAGGGTGAAAACGACCTGGATACAAATTTTTGAAAAACAGCAAAAAGTACCCATTCCTAAAATGCTGATTTAGCCGATATGTGTTATTTGTTGTTATATAATTGGTTTGGTTTTCACAATATATAATTGCTCAAAGTCAATTTGGATTTTATGCCCCGCCCCACCCAATATATGTATATATATGTACAAATCTTGAATCCACATTCTTTTCTTTAAATAAATTTCATTCACAATAAACCACACATTTTACACACAATCCATCAAAAACTATCATTTACATATATTCAAAAAGCATAAAATATAATAAAACTTCCCCACAAAAAATATTTGAGTGAATAAATAAAGAACACATCATTATATGACATGTACCTCAAAGTTCAACGCGGGTCATGTTTTGTATAATGAAAACCATAAACAAAATAGATTTAACAAACACAAAAGATGTCCTTTAAAATAATCTGCTTAAATCTTCCTCAATGGGTAAGGATATGATATCATATTTGTCCGTGAGACGATAAAAAGGATAGTACCTCAGAATTGTACATTGTTATGGTAAATTAATCTGAACTTCTGGGTCCTTAGTGCGTGCTAAGGATGGGAAACAATTTTTTTGGCTCTGTGAAACTTGTGGGTGAATGAAATTTGAGCTTTTGAGCCTATTAGGCTTTCGACAATATACAATTGGTGGAATGTTTAACATGGTAAACAGAATAATTTTATGTGATTATTATATCTTGGAGAAAACTATTGAACTTAGCTATTATATTAATATTACTATTATCACATTTTAATTTAAATATTTATATTGCACGAATACAAATTTTCAAGCTTTTTTCTATTGCTAAGTTGCTTATTAATAAATGTTAGTTATTTTGAAAAAAATATTCTTTGTTCCTAATTCATTTTACATTTTTAAATAGAATTATATTCAATTATCACGACATTTTATAGAAAATTGTTAGCATTTTTATATTGATAACTTAATGGTTCTATATTGAAAATTTAAATAATTATTACATTTTTTTTATGAAGTTAGACGGTCCTTTTTATTAGTATTTTATTTTAGTACAAATGCAATATTAGGTTATTGTTAGTAATTGAAATGAAACTGTAAGCTTGAAAAAAAATTAGTAAGGCTTGTAGCATATTTTGAATGTATTTCAACATATAATCACTTTTTATTAGACACAAATGCTCATTATAGGTACTAATACTTGCATTATTTATAGCCTGAATATTACAACTAAGACCTTGTTAGGTCTTAATTTATACGCCCATAAATTTTCAATATTTCTACCAAAATAAATAATTTTGGTACATTTTATTGCTGAACTATTAACACTAAAAGTGGGAGCTTACAAGAAAAAAGTACATCAACATATATTTATTTAATGAAATTAAGTTTAAATTAATATTTAAATTTCGTTCATTTTTACTCACGTTACTAAATGTTACGTTACCGATTAAATTATAACCTAATAAATAATTTTTAATAAACTAAATAAATGTTGTTAGTATCAAATTAGTTCTTAACTAGTGGTGTATGGCATCGTGCCTTAAGGCATATTGCTAAAACTTCCCATACCGTAACAAAATGTTCGAGGAATATTAAATGTTTTCAAATAGTTTATTATAAATAATGTTACATTGTCTAATATGTATTTATAAGAATTATATAATTTTGAATTAAAAAGTTAAAATTATTTATTTAATGTATATGAGTGAGCTTTAAAGCTTTAAAGCAATTAAAGCTTCCAAAGCAATTATTTTGTCAAAACAAGCAGAATTTTTTTGAATTATTTAAATCGGATGCATAGTTCTTTCAAAAACGCTGTTTAGCCCTATACTCGTATGTTTGAAATGGCTGAACCTATCTTTACGAAAAACTAATCATCACTTCTACCCGTCATTACGAATTGAAAACTTTTTGATCATTGAAATAGGATGCTCCCTTCTCTTAAAAAGTCGATTTCTATTTTCTGCACTCTTTGCTCCGTATCTCCGTAACGGCTAGATCTGCTTTTGCTAAAAACCAATCACCACATCTTTCTATAGATAGGAATAGAATGTTTTTAACCATTCAAATCGGTTGATCCGTGCGCCCGAAACGAGGACGAAAATTTGTATCCATACATGCATACACACACACACACACATTTTTTCTGAGGTATGCCAAAATGTTCAGACGGCTTCAAAATATGAAGAAATATAATAATTTTCGATTTCGATATTTGAACGATTACAATAACTTACCCTATACTACGGGAAGTTAATAAAGTAAGGGATTTGCTATTATTATGTATCAGAAATGAATAAAAAAAATTCCGTCAATAAGTATCTTAAAAAAATGTATAAAATACACTTGCTTTGACTATGTTTATTCAATAATGTAATATTAAATAACTTGCATGTATCCATGTAAAAATAAATATATCATGAGTAGCACTTATTGTACATAAATATGAATATACTTGAATATACTGAATATATTCATATAAACATAAATATAAATATAAATGTGTTGTATAAGTTTACTCTATGGTATGCGTCCTTATGGTTGTAAAACGATTTTACAAACACCTGTGCACCCCTGTATTTGCATTGTACAAAAACATGAGAATTTCAACCTATTTCAATTCCAATCAATTATTGTCTTTTTAACCATTACCAATATATACTATTCATCTGTCTCCAAACAATGTTTACAGGTGCAACATTTCCGATCAGAGTCAAAGCTAGAAACAACCCTTAATTTGTTTATAATATATGTATAAAATATTAAAACTTTTTCACCCCATCGTCGGCTTTTCACTGTTGCGTACATCCTTTTCCGGTATATGGTTTTTAGTCGTGTGCAGGATAATTACTCTATGGTCAAGGCGCGTGGCGACAGCAACTTGTTGTTAGGTGGAATTTTTAAAATGCACCCTTGTTTTAAAATGCATCGGTGCACTTGCAAGGTTTGAAATATAAACATGGGTTTACTAAGTGCAATAGAAATAGATTTTGTAGAATTATTCTATAAAATCTTATTGGTATATGTATTTGTCTTTTTTTATATTGTTACTTATATTCATTGCAATATATGTTAAGAAAGTCATAATAAATTGATTTGCATTTATTTACAATCCGTAGGAAGTTATAATAAAAATATAATTATCTGAAATCCGAAATTTAAATTTAATATTTTAATATTTGCCAATTCTTATTGGGATAAAATATACCATTAATAAAAAAAAACTCTTTTCGCAATACTTTCCTAAATTATACTACTACAATGCCATTTAACAGTAATGTGATACTATTTTACCTGTACTCATAGTTGTTTATTTATGACTGTTCTACTACGATACTCTATAAATTTACGATATTAAGAGATAGTACAACGATTCTACAATTTAAGTACGCTACAATAAGTCGATATTATATTATTTCTGCAATAGTACCTTAACGTACGTGATATTAGTACAATAGTTTGTGATAGTATTACGATACGATAGTAATACCACAATATATTACTACGATATAGTACTACGTTATAGAGCTGCGATACTACGTTATAGTACTATGATTCTACAATACTACGTTATAGTACTACGATACTGCTTTAATTACGTTATAAAGATACGATCCTACGTTATAGCACTATGATGCTACGTTATAGAACTATGCTACTGCGTTATAGAGTACTACGATACTACGATACTATGTTATAGTACTACGATACTACGTTACTACGTTATATAGCTACAATACTACGTAATGGTACTACGATACTACAATATTACGATACTACGATATTACGTTACTACGTTATAGTACTACGATACTACTTTAATTATGTTATAAAGATACGATCCTACATTATAGTACTATGATGCTACGTTATAAAACTATGGCATTGCGTTATAGAGTACTACGATACTACGATACTACGTTATAGTACTACGATACTACAATATTACGTTATAGTACTACGGTACTATGATACTACGTTATAGTACTATGATACTACGTTACTACATTATAGATACGATAGTACTTTATAGTACTACGATAATACGTTATAGAGCTAAAATACTACTATGCTATGTTTTAGTACTACGATACTATGTTATAGAGGTTTGGTACTACGTTAAAGTACTACGATACTACGTTATAGTTCTACAATACTACGTTACTACGTTATAGAGCTATGATATTAAGTTATAGTACTATGACATTACGTTACTACTTCATAATACTACCGTAGTACTTTACTACCATACTATTTTACTACGATATCGTGCTATCATAACATTATATTTAGTACTACGATAATACGTTGATGTACTACGACAGTACTATATCCCAGTACAATAGTATATTTTACAATATTAGTAATATTATTGAATGAAACATCATATGATCTTATATATGTGTCTGCCAATATGTTGAGAAAGTCATAATGAGCTGGTACGCATTTATTTACAATTTAACAATTTTATGAATTGAAATTATAATGAAAATATAATTAAATATACCATAAGTAGGTACTGAGATGATACTTATATAATTTAAATTAAATAAGTACAAATAAAAAAAAGAAATATATACTAGTATAAAATATTTGATAAAAAAATACTAATGATTATTTTAAAATTATAACAATTTACATTTATTTATTTTTATTTATTTATTTATTTATTGCATTATGAAAAACAGTTTTGTGCATTCAAGACTACTTTTGATTTTCCTTATATTATATATATATATATATATATATATATATATATACATTTTTTCTATGTCCAACCGAAACACTTGTAGTTGCACTTTTACTTGGCTTCTATGCACCTGCTCATAAATGCTTCTGCAAGTAAATGACATATGAGTATAAAATAGCAAGTCTAGCGTATCCAAAGAATTTGAATATTTCAAATACAACACGTATATGGGTATCTGCCACCAAAGGAGCGTGCCACAAATTTTCTGTAGATATTTAGTAGAGTGAGAGCCGATGTAAAATTTGCTCAAAGTAAAATAAAAATATTGTAGAAGATAAAAATCTTTAGTAAAATCTTTTTTTTTTTTTTTTCTTTTTTTTTTGTCTTAAATACATGCATTGATTTTTACATAAAGATACAAATTGTATAATGATATTCCCAGAATAGGTGTATACAATTTGTATCTTTATGTAAAAATCAATGTATGTATTTAAGACAAATAAAGCAAATTTTCAAATTAAAAAAAAAAAGTATAAAATGGTATAATATAGAAAATATTACATATAGAATACAATGCTATTTGCAAAATTACTTTACTTACCTCATTTGCTAAGAAACTTCTATTATAATTATGTGCAACTGCAATTGAAAACGTAATTCAGAAAATGTTAATATATCATTCACAAGTTCACCTCTAAATTAAAATAGTAAGTGTATTTGTGTATTATTGAATCTGATTTTTATATTCAATAAATAAATGTTAAGTATTAAATTACGAGTTTATTTCAAATCCAAAATACTTATTTCTAGTATAACTTGATAACTATAAAACAATTACATCAGCTACATGAAATTCAACACATTTCCAGTTTTACTCTAAATTTACGTTTTTGGGTGTTTGCTTTAATTGCTTACGTTTATTTTACGAAATATTTTTATTAGGCTTGCAACGAATACCAAATATTCGGCAACTATTTGGCAGGTTTTTGGCGCCTAAACTCGTTTGTATTAATATAAATATTATCAGTAGTAACGTTGGAGCCACTATTTGGTTACTCTTTGTTATTTGGAATAATTGGCACCATTTATTCTATTCTACCGAATACCGAATACATGAATACTATATGTGATAGAAAAATAAATGGTAAAATCATGAAAAAGGCGATTCTTTACATATATATAAATGTATTTCCAATTATTTATTTCATAAACATTTAATATTTTCTTTTATGAACTCAATACAATTTCTTATATATTAGGAAGGCGACTCATAATAAAAAAATTAAAAAAACTCATAATAAAAAATTAAAAAAACTGATCAAAAATATTGTTTGTATATTTAGCGATAAAGATTAAATATAATAAATGACTTTATTGTATATAGATACACCACATACGTGTAACCTTTTATGTTACATTTTTATGTATTAAATAACATAAAAATGTAACAATAAAGTATCCTTTGAATATTTAGAAAAGGACCTTTACGTCTTCATTTATAATCTGAAAAGTCGATGAAGTTTAAATTGTTATATATAATAATTATTCATTATTACAAAAACGAAATCATTTTTTCATATTATATTATTAATCTAAACACTGCCAAATACAGATCAATTCGAGCTCTTTATCGCTTAAGAGATAAAACACCAACAATACTGTGGCTGAGCGGCGGCGGCGTCTTTGATTTTATGTATTCGGTATTCAGCCGAATATTAAAAAATGTGTCGATTATGCCGAATACTGAATAGTAACCGAATATTCGGTGCAAGCCTAATTTTTATCATTTAGTAAAATATTTACCAGCCTTTGTCCTAAGGTTATGATATACCTTTCCCCGGCGTCCGCGCAATGGTCATTGCACAGGCGCGTGCATAGGTGTGCAGCAGCGCGGCGCGAAATTGGGGGTTGAACTCTTAAGAGCGATATAATTATAAACAATACTTGTAACAAAAAGCAGGTGGTAAGAAATGTGCACTATTATACAGGTTCCTTATGACTAAACAGCAATTCCACAACAAAAGAACACAAACACCACCGGTGTTTCTAAGTAATGCATAGGCTCAAAGCCAATTACCAGGCGGCAAAGCATAGTTGTTAAAAATAATGCATTCTCGCTTCTTGTGTCGTTATAATTACTAAGTTTATTTAAATAATAACGTACTGTTTTATAAGTATATATTTTCACTTTGGTTAAAAACGCTTTGAACATAATGGATTACTAATCATTTGTTTTTAGAAGAGTGCACTTTATTAACGACAATGGTAAAATACACATTTTTATTATACAAAAAGCACCGAAGACAATTCTCGAAAACTTACGTGAAGGAATAATATTAAATTTTTAGTTGGCCTATTAAACAGAAGACGTTAATTGAAATGCTACTTATTTTTATGAAATCATTGATGAATTTGTGTGCATCATTTACTACATTCGTGAAGATCTAAGAAGAATTGTAAATTATATAGAAAATTGTGATAAAACACATTATCGTGAGGAATGTTGTACTCCATATAGAAATCACATGGTTTATGATATTAAGCAGAGCACATTAATAAAAATGCTACCTATTTTTATGTAATCATTTTTATTATTGATTAATTTGTGTGCGTTGCTTATTACATTTGTCAAAATCTGAGAAAAATTGCAATGTTAATAAAAAATTGTGATAAATCATATACATCGTGAGCAATGTTGTGATTCGTTTAAAAATTAAGCAGAACAAATTAACGTAAACTTAGATACTACCTATTTTTATGCAATCATTTCTCTAATGGATTAATTTGAGAGCATTGTTTATAACATTTAACAAGATCTGAGGAGAATTGTGAATTCTATGGATAGTTTTGATGAATCATAATCATCGTGATGAATGTTGAAATCCATGTTGTAATCCATATAAAAATCATACTAATTATGCTATTAAGCAGAGCACATTGATGAAAATGTTCCCTATTTTTATTATTAATACATTTGTGGGTATTGTTTATTACATTTGTCAACATCTAAAGAGAATTGTAAATTTTATGCAAAATTGTGATAAATCACAATGATCGTGAGGAATGTTGTAATCCATATAAAATCATAATGTTGTAATCCATATAAAAATCATATGAATTATGTTACTGTAAGTAGAACACATTATTGAAAATGCTACCTATTTTTACGCAATCATTTCTATTATTTATTGACTAATTTGAGTGCATTGTTTACAACATTTATCAAAATTTGAAAAGAATTGTGAATTTTATGAGAAATTTGGATAAATCATAATCATTGTGAGAAATATAGTAATCCATATAGAGATCATACATTGTAATCCATATAAAAATCATAAGTAATAAATACAAGTATAAAACACAAGTAGGAAATTAGATATTGTATTAATTTTACTCATTTTACATTTATACATATAGGACATAATTTGTTAACTTTGTTTTATTTTCTTTTTCCTAAACTGAAACTGAATAATACTTTCCTTAAAAAACTTTTTATTTAACACTTCACATAAAATATTTATTTTTAACGACTTATTTTATTAAAATAAAATAACAAAAACCACATTTTTAAAACTCAAAGCAATGCGTTTATTTATCTTCTTTACTGTCTTCCTGATAAATCATAATCATCGTGTGGAATATTGTAATCCATATAGAAATCATATGTATAAAAATCATAAGTAATAAATTAACATATGTAGAAAATTAGAATTTGTGTTAAATTTACTGATTTTTCATTGTATACATAATTTATTAATTTTGTTCAATTTTTATTTTCCTAAATAACTAAAAATGAATAGTTCTTTCCTTAAAAAGCTTTATATGTACATATACTTAACAAAAATATTTATTTTTAACGACTTATTTTATTAAATTAAAATAACAAGGACCCATACATTTTAAAAACTCAAAGCAACGCATTTATCTATCTCCTTTACTGACTTCCTGGGTATCAAAACAAAATCTTAATTCCCATATCGAATAGCGGGTTTCCTTAAAAAGGACTATTTCTTGATAAAAAAACAGACTTTGAGCAAAAGGAGATCACAAAATACAACATCTGTTGTGTCGAATGGACGCAGGTTCATAAAATTCATTTAGACACCAGTTGCGGGTATATTAACTTTAGTAGGAAATTTATTCACCTGAATAGGGGTTAACAGGGCCGCATGATTCTAATTAGATGAAAAGATATATATATATATATATATATATATATATATATATATATATATGTATATAATCTTTTCATTTTATTTATATTTTTATTTATATTAATTTAATATTTATTACAAAAGTTGTTGTCATATAACTTGTTGTGATATTTATTTATTTATTTATTTATTTATACGTCAATCGGCTATAGATATGAATCACAATTTTTGTGTTTTTTCTGTATTTTTTTTAAATTACTTGTATGCACCAAGCTGAATCAAATCAGATCCCGAAACGTTTGTTAATAAAGACATACTTCTTCACTTAAATTGTTTTAATTATAAGATGGATACCCAAAAACAAATCTATCATATATGTAAACTAATAATAAAAAAATAAAATTTAATTCCGTATTGTGATAATAAAATTGATTTAGCAATTTTGAAAGATAAGTTAAGAAAAATTTCAACAGAAAATTAATGAAGACACTATAATAATAAAAACAAGAGAAAATTAAATTTAAATTAAAATATACCAACCATATGCTAAACCACATCACTTACAGTATATAAGTCTTATACATGCATGAGATGTAACAAATAATTTATAATTTTTTACTAAATCTGATCTTTTACACTATTTTCTGCATAATATTTTATTAAAGATAAAATATTTTGTAAGTTTTATACATAAAAACTTAAAATTTTATTTTATTAAATTCTTGTATATTTTAATTTTTTATAATATAAAAAAGTTTACTAAATTCTTATATATAATAAATTATATCTAATTTTTTTTTTATATATTTTATAGGCTCATATACCTTGTAGTTTTATATATTTTTATGTTTATATAAAAGTTATCTATGTAAATATATAAATGCTCTATTAAAATTATAATATATATGGTTGTTACTAATATAAAATTATGATAATTTTATATAATAATATTCAATATTATTTGTCATGCAGCATGTTGTGACGAGATGGGTTTAAAAGTTCCATCTTTGGGGCGATACTGCTATTTAGGATAGTTTTAGCATAGTTTCCCTAATACAAAAGTTCACCTTAACACCTTAATAAGACCTTTAAATTACCTATAATTACAATATAGGGAGTTGTTAGCAAAGTATGCTAAAACCATGGTTGCCTTTATAAATAAGGCAAAACCAAGATTTTCTTTATAAAAAAAATTATTTATTGATTTAATCTCCTATACAAGATTTGTGAAACATAACGGGTATGAAGTGTACTCTAAACAAGATATAAGTAGAAAGATATTAACTTAAAGTCCCTTTAAAAATAGAACTGGTGGTGCATGGCATCGCGCCTTAAGGCAAATTGCTGGAATTTTTCGCATCGTAATGAAGTATTTGAAGAATCTTAAATGTTTTCAAATAGATTATTATAAACACAGCGACTTTTATATGTCTACAGAAAAGTAAATAAACAAAAGTTAATCAATCGAATTTATTAATGAATGACAATGTGAGCATTGTCTAATATTTTTAAGAATTATATAAACAAAATTGCAAAGTTAAAATCATTTATTTTTTTACGCCCCCTCGACGGATCCGACACATTGACCTCCACATAATATATAATATATTCATTCTAATTAGCAGTACTACTTATTTAGTTGTTTATTTATATTTTTATTTATTTTTATTGTGTTTAGTTTATTAGTTTTGTCTTTTTTTATTTGTTGTTATAATTCACAATTTATACTCATTTACCTCATAGATCATTTTATTTTTAAGTTTACTCTATATAATCACAAAATTTAAATTCAATATATCAAAATTGGAAAGCCTTACTACTGGGTAACCTTTTAGATCTAATGTTCAATATTTCATATATCATCAAAATTACTAAATATCTTCCTTTTTGTTAAGACATATTCTAATTCAATAAAAAGAAAAAAAAATCATTTATTTAAAATGTATGAATTCAAATCGGTTGATCATACATACATATACATACACATTCATTTTCTCTGAGGTATGTTCAGAAGCCTTCAAAACGTGAAGAAATGCACAAATTTTCAAGTTAAAAATATTGACAAATATGATTACAGTAACTTAAACCAGTAATAATCTTTTATTTTATAATTTTTTAACCCAAAAATGTGGCCCTGCCCCATGTCACACGTATGGCACGCGTAACGGGCGATCGTCACGCAGTAATGCACCTGATGCAACGGCCGATAGCGAATAAAAAAACTGAGAAACCGAATGAAAAAATTATCTAGACTTATTATGCTATCGCGTTTGTTTTCTGATGATGGTATTCCTTCGGGTATTTATATATGTACCCTCTACTGGATATAAAAAAATTCATATGTACCTGTACTGACCATAAGGTCTTTCGGACACTATGCGGGTCGTACAAAGGTATCGAATTGCAAGCAATGTGATATATAGACATAATATAAAAACTTATATATTTATATATATATATATATATGCAATTCTTATAACATATTACATAAGTGTTTTTCAAAATACAAAAATTTCCATTATCTCTCTGAGAGTAATTTGTAATGAGAACTTTGCATAAAATTTATTGCAATATGCTAATACTTAGTTAAGCGTTTCTGACAAAGCACATTCGTCTTTGTTAAAAATAAAGCCTATTTGAAATTGATCACGTTGCTTTCAGAGATTTCGATCTTCCCGTCACCTCGGCGTATATTATTCACGCGAGATACACCAACGAATAAAAGTTAGGAGACTGGTAGTAAATTTATCTAAATTTATAGATATGAAATTGAAATCATTTATTTCTTAGTCTTAGATGTAATTTAAAAGATATCCGACAAAATCATTCTTGCATGTTATAACTAGCCTTAATATTTTGTTTCAACTAACTTCAGATGTGATTTTTTTCCAGTAATCAAGATAACTATTGAAGCAATTTAGTAAACCTAAAAATTGTTAAACATTATCAAAGATTGAAAGATTTTACTCATTACCAAATTAATAAACCAAGTAAGATATATATTCAAGAATTATTCTAGTGCAGAGGTTTGAAGTTTAGGTTATTTCTAAATCATTGTAAAAGAAGACAATCCATTTTTGAATTATCATCTTTTTTATAATTTCTTCATCAACGTTACAAAAGTACATAAAAAAGAAAGGAATATTTTTAATAATTTTAAAAATTAGTAGTTGTTGAAGTGGGGAGTCTCAAAAGGTTGACACGAGACTATCTCCACGATTGCAACCCTCCTGGTAATCCAAAATAAAAAAAGAAAAGGATACACTTAGAATGATTTAGAAAATAAATTTTTGATAAGATGGTGACTCTTCGAAAAAAGAATCAATTTCTAATCAGTTTTTTGAGTTTCCCGAATTATTTAAAAATAGTAAAAATTAGGTATAATTATTTAATAAAAGTTTTGAGATTAGGCTAGTATATGTACAAGAAAAGCCAATAAAAAAAGAGTGCGCGAAAGGTTCATACGCGATTGAAGTAAAACTTATTTGCTACTGTAGAAGATGGCATTTACGTAAAAATAAATACATCATATAACAATTTTGCATAATGTTTATAAGTAATATGGTAACACTTGTGATACACTCATTTATTAGTGGTAACCATTATACACATTAATATAATGATAATTTAAAAATTATATATTTATAATTGCGTTAAAAATATGTATAATATTTAAAAAAAATGTAATTATAGTCATACTTCAAATTTGACATGATCGGTGTGTCATTGTAATTAGCAACTTCACTCATCATGTAATTGTTTTTGAAGAACTTCATGTAATTAAAATTAACATACATTTATTCACTGCTTGTATTTTTTTTACTTTTTCGCTGGCGATATAATTTCATTCTTTAAATATCTGTAAGATCTGTCTTGCCTAAAAAATATTTTCCATTTTAATAACTTCAAAGATTTATAGAAAATATAAATAATATAGAAATTATTTCTAATCAATAAACTTACGTTTAATACAGGGCACAATTGCTTAATTTGTTTTATTATTTTCAAGAAACAGGGTAAAATTAATTTTCTGATTCAGGCACTTTTCTTTACATCAAGATTTGTACTACAATGTAACTTTAAAATTTTTATTTATCCATGCCGATTTCCTTGTTGATATCGGTGCGCATACAACGTTGATGCCGGTACGCATACACTGACAGATCTCTATTCGCATACACGACGACTAATCACAATCGACCCGTATAGAAATGATTTCATCGAGAGCGAATGAAGTACAGTTTTGGCGTGACGCATTTCCGTTGCATTTTTACGGATTTACACCATAGTCGCGTCTAAGGAAGTTTTACTTGAAAAATTCTAGGTAAATTTCAAGTGAATCATTTCAGTAGAATTCGGCTAATAGTAGGCATCGTATTGAAAATGATAGTTTTGAGAAAAATTCGTTTAAAGTTTAGCAAAAGGAAAAAGATTATAAAAAACCTCTTATGCATATATTCTTGAATAATTGAACTTTGGAAGTATAAAAAAAGAAAAAAAAAACATTTTTTTAATTTATGCATTAGAATATCCCCTTAATTCAAAATTAGTCGATATAATGACGCAAACTGAAAGTTTTACCCAAAATGTTTAACGATTAGAAAATTCGCAACTTGACTATCTATTTCTATTATATCAAATAATTCCAAGGAACAATCGACCGACTCCTCGCCGATTTCTCTGATATGTATATTGTTGGCCATAAATCGGCTACCGAGTTCGGAATACTCATGCACACTACTCTTGGGCCGAGACTCTTCCGGCAAGTGGAGCCTAGCGTAGAAGGAGAAAATCTTATGTGTGGTCCCCATTTCCAATAAGAATCGTATAAGAATAAGAATCGCATTGAAATTGAAGCGAAACGCGCCGCAATACAATACTCGATTTCAACGACTTACATGGGACCGTTTGGTGCGGGATCCTCTCTTGTCTTCTGGAGACGTCTGGAGTTGGAGATGGTAATAGTGGATTGTACATTTCGATGTAAATGGATACTCTTAACTGTTTACAAAATGCATAATAGTATTTAATAGCGATTATTACTTCCAGTTAGAGCGGGTTTGAGAAATACCTTCCAGGACAGTTGAGGCAGGCATAAAAATAGGACAAAAAACAATAATAATAATAATAAATGGTAGTCTGCCCGAAGGCAGGTCCATGGCGTGAGAGCCACCACAACAAATGATTTCCTTGTCCTTCATCCCATTTCCACTAATCCCGTTTTTTTTTTTTTAAAGCAATATCAATGAAAATATGAAACACAACAACACAACATAATTATTTAAACAAAGCTTATGACTATAATATATCAATATATCATAAAATATAATTTTGTAAACAAAAAATCTTTTTACTGTATTGAATTTTTCTCTTCCTTTCTCTTTCGTATTTTATTATGGTTAAGTCTGATTTTTCTGCATCTGTTTAATCTTTGCTCGGAAAAATATAAGTGCCACATAAAATATAATCAATTGTTTGGTAATTAACTATTAATATTCAACTTAAAGTAAAATAAATAATAAAAGTGATTTGTATTAAGGTGACCATACGTGCCGGTTTGGCCGGGGCCATCTTATGTTCCGGGTTTTTTGTCCCGGATTGTTCCGGGCTTTCGAAAAGCATAGGTTTAAATTGAATCTTTACAATAACTCTATAATAAAATTACATCTACGCAACAAATATCTGAAAATGATATCTTATCTATATAATGTCACAAGACGCAGAATACAAATTCCGGTTAAAATAGCCTTTCATATTCAATTTTACGAAAATTTAATAGAGCTAACGAACAAATGATATTTAAATATTTTAAGATAACTATAAAGAAAATTCAACAGAATTTTAATGCAAGACTCAAAAGCAAAAAAAAAACGTAGCAATCGAAAAATATAAAATATAATATAACATCGTAAGTCAAAGAATAGTATAATATAATCTAATAATAAAAGGATAATTTAAAAAAAAACTGTTTTTGATGTATCCTTAAATAGTTTTTGATATTTAATTTATTTACCATAAAGCCACTCTACCCCGCACCACCCTTTAAGGATTATTATAACTAAAGTTTGTCCGCCCGGTTTTGATTTTAAAAAATATGGTTATCTTATCTGTATACGAGTAACAGTAATTATTAAAAGAAATCGAACAAAAGAGCTAACTTTTTGGCAAAAGCGATGCCGTGTTCAAATCATTTTATTGAAAAACGCTGACTCAATGCAATAAAGGAAACTTGTTCGAACAAGCATACTTCATCATTTGCTCTCTGGACCTTATCTCAAAATAGTTTAGCTGTTCTGATGACAGTTAATACCGCACCCAATCACCCTTAATGTATTGTAACATTCTTGTTGTTATAACGCTTAAAAAAAGAAATACTGTTTTTATAGTAAAAATTTGAATTAAAAATAAAAACTATCAGAAACCTAAATATTACACAACAATCAGTAAAAAAAAACTTATGCGAAATCGCTAACACATTTTATAATATTTTTTTCATGATTTTATAAAAATGCAGTCATCAAAATATTAAATATTTCTATGTGGCTACGAGCTGATTTTCCATGGACTTGGATGGTTCCAATAAGATGTGATTTAATCCAACAAAATACCATATTATCGGAATTTTAAAGGCCTCATATATTCTTGACTGAAAATTTATCCTAAATCTGTAATTTATAGTTAGTTCGAATAGGTAATAAAGAATTTTATTCTTTTATTTTATTTGATTTTATTCATAAGCAAGCCGTAATCAATAATAATAGATATTATTTCAGGCTCTTGTCAAAGAATTTAAATTCTATGTAGCGTTTATACAGTTAATCTCAAAATATACTTCAAATTTAGATTAAAATATTAAGGTGCGATATTCATATTAGGAGTATTCTATCAAATTTAAACTAATGCAATGGTATGTTTTCTATTCGCGACCAATTGTTACAATTTTGCAGCAACCTTCATGACATTGAGAGTTTGTACTTGAAAGTTGCTACCTTTGAAGAGGAGGTAGCGGAGAGTTTGATGGGACTAATTGTTCATTTCTAGAAGAAAAGTCCGCTTAACAACATATGTAATAAATAATCAATAAATTTATTTTCTTCAATTATAACTTAGTGACAAATCAGTAATTGTAACAAAAACTGCAATAAATACATAAACTATACCAACAAATCAGTGTTTAATACAGTACACAACCACAAGGGTTAAATTAAAACCTAACCACCAGAGTTATTAAGGAGAGACTTGATACATTCCATAACTACGTGGCGGACAATACAAACTGTTATATATATGATATACTTGTATAAACCACATTTATCAATTGATATGGATTCTACGATGTTTCTAAATAAATGTGTCCTTCAAATTTCGTCACCATATCTCATTTCGCTTTGGCAAATTGATGCAAATTTATCTTTGTCAGCAACACTAGGTCTGCCGGCAGGTTCCAGATCTATAGATCTACAGCTAGACCAGATCATAACGATAAATAAACAGAGGCAGTCCAATGCCGATGCCAATTGCTCCGGGCAACGAAATTCTCAATACTTCTCAATACTTTTCAATAGTCGATACGAGCGACCACCGGTAACAAAAAACAATTCACAATTTACATTTCATATGCAATCATAGCAGAGCGTTGAATTCGAACAATCAATTAGATGGATATTGTTGTTTTTGTTACAGATTGAAGATAAATTTATTATTATTGAATTTTATTTAATATTCATTTATGTTATATCAGATTTTACTATCGACATTTGATTTTGTCTCTTCTAGGAACGTGCATTGTTTACAAAAAGATTTTTAGCCTGGAAAGTCTTCCACTTTTACTAACTAACACAAATTTACAAAACTCATTTACAAAAATTTATTTTATTAGTACTACATTAGGACTTACAATTAAGATCTAAGTTTATACAATACTTTTTTTATTATATCATAATTTATAAATATATTATTTATTATAATTTGCATATATTTTTTCTACAATCGGTGAAAAAATTAATTTAAATAATCTGCCTAAATAAAAATATTAGAACATTTTCTTTATTATAACTTTATTCTCATTATACTCTGAGAAAATTAATAATTTTGTTTCCAAATTTTTTTTAAAAAAAGTCTATAGTCTTAGTTTTGTAAATCATTTATTAATTAATTTTCCCTATATTTCTGAGGACTGTTTGGACTTTTATAATATAATTTATATAATATAATTTTCATTTAACGCCTGATAGGTTTACCATAAAATCATACAACACACCTGGCAGGTAGTATTGTTATAACCGCCAGGTGTTTTTTATGGTTCTGGCATTTGTAGGTAGATGTCAGACAAAATATTTTTAGTCATTCTTAAAACCTGATTTAACCAGTATTACAACTACTATACCTATCTAATTAAGATAGAAGAAATTGGAACGCCATCTCCGAAACCTTGTTGAAATAAATATTAACTAGTGGGGCGCATGGCATCGCGCCTTAAGGCAAATTGCTGGAACTTTCCGTACCAATTTTTTTTTTAAGATTAAAATTTTGAACAAAAAATTACTCTGAAAAATTAGATTTTTGAGAAACTTTAAATTTTTGACAAAAATTTACTTTTTTTTGAAAAAAGACTTTTTGAAAAAAAGTGTATTTTTAAATATTTTGGAAATTCTGAACTTTTTTTTAAACAATCGTACTGCTTTAATTGCATAGAAACGAAATATCGAAACGCGTAAGCGCCGCGCCGCCGTCTAACGGATAAGCATTGGTACGGAACCCATAGGAATGTAAACAAAATTTATACTTATTGTTAAAATCTCTATAAAATATCTGATAATTGATCTATCTGATTAATCTAATGATCATTTTTGACCGCCAGATGGCATTTTTTTTTACTTTTTTACTAGATCTCCAAAACCGCTAAACCTGCCTTTATGAAAATTTGATCAGTTCTTCATCTTGTTAATACAAGTAAAATGTTTTTTGAATTATTCAAATCGAACGCTCCGTTCTTTTGAAAACTGAGTTACCGTTTTTGGCACTTTTTGCCGCATATCTTCGGAACGACTAGACCTGCCTTCGCCAAAAACTAATCAGCACGTCTCCTTATCAATACGAATCGAATGATTTTTGAATTATTCAAATCGCTTCATCCGTGTTCCCGAAATCGTCGACGAAAATTTGTATCCGCACACACGCACACACATACACACACACATACATCCATTTTTTCTAAGGTATGCCAAAATATTCAGAAACCTTTGAAACGTAAAGATATATAAAAATTTTCATTTTCGATTTTTTTGCGATTGCAATAACTTGCCCTACGAGAAGTTAAAAATTTAACAATATAGAGTGTATATGCAAAAAATATGTTAAGAAATTGTTCTGTATTGTTATCAAATTAATTTACAAAAAATAAACAAAAAAATAAATTATATATGATGAACAAGCGCCTTGAATGCTAAGTTTATATTAGTTGGTTATGGTTCAGATGCACATTGAAGAAAAAGTAATGTAAATTTAATGAAAAATGTATACGTTTGTTCTAATTATGCATCTCACATTTACCAAAATATCAAAATCAGATGGTTTTACTCAATTTAAATATATATTAACCCAGTTATTATTATAATAATTCTCAAACTTTTATTAAATGCACAAGATATAGGACTAAAATCCTTTCGGTGATAAATGTTGAATAATTAGAAATAAAAGTGTTTGCAAATAGTGCAATTCTATTATAATTAATTAATTAGTTAATTAATTAATTTATGAATTGATTATAAATTATTTAAGTAATTTATTTATTTTAAAGTTGCTTTATAAGATATGTTAAAAATATAATAATAAATGAATACTACTTCTGACTACTTCAAATTAAAAATTAAACGCGCCTGAATTAGTTTCTTCACAATACGTTATATATACAACGTATTGTATATATTTTAGGCTAATCCAACAAATGTTAAAAAATTTGTGTATTTTGTCACAATTGTGTGTTTTGAAATTATCTGGACGACAAAAGCAGTAGATATATTATCACCAAATAGAGGTACATGACAACTTTTCTTCCATGCAAAAAACAATATCATTCTAGGACACAAATAAAATTTTTTTGTTTTCCAAATCCAATCGTTCTTTGAATTTGATTAAAAAACAAACCATTTAGAAAACTTTTAAACATCCTGCAGAATTATAGATATATAACATATGTAGGCTAAATTTCTATTAATTTGCTTGAATATGTGTGAGATCAAGATATGCAAAACATCAATTTCATTACTACTGGAAATCAGTAAAATAATAAACATCCTTTAGAACCATATATAAAATTTGTTGTTTAATATTTATTGTTTTGATCATATGTCAATGGAATTTTTAATTTAACAAAATAGATAAGAAACCAATGGCTTTATTAAGTAAATTAATAAACATCCCGCAAAGCTATTTTTAATATTTGCTTTTTAATCTGCGAAATCTTTATTTCTATAAACAATAATTTTTAATTATAACAAGATAAACAAAAAATCAATTTTATTATGACTGGAATTCATTAAACTATTAGATTATTATATATAGTACATCCTGCAGAATCGTAATTAAAATTGTTGTTTAATTTCTAATATTTTAATCAATCAAGACAAAATATTTTAATCAATCAAGACAAAATAGAAAAAAACAATTTTATTAGCACTTGATTTAGTAAAGTATAAATATATATATATGTATATATATATATTGTATATATATATATATATTGTTGTTTAATTATTGGTTTGCACAAATATCTGTTAAATCAAACAATTATTATTAATCAATATAAGATAAAAGAATCAATTCACTATCCCTTGGATTCAGTAACATATTGAATATCCTTTTACAATTTTTTTCAGATATGTGTGAATCTCTATCTTAACAATATAGATAAAAAATCAATTTTATAATTAATGGGATTCAGTAACTTATTAAACATCCTGCAGAATCATATACAATAATTGTTGTTTAATTTCTATTATTCGATGCGAATATCTGTGGAATCTTTATTTTCTTAAACAAATAATTTTGATCATAACAAAATACGCAAGAAATCATTTTTTCTGTCACACAGATTCATTATACATCCTGCAAATGATGTTTTTGATTTTGTTCAAAAATTGGCGAAATCTTTATTATTTCATACGAGCATTTTTGATTATCTAAAAACTATAAAGGTGGCATTAAGCCTTAAAGCAATTTGCATGAATTTGCATGAATAATTGACTTAATTAACCGAAATTAAACTTTAGATACTTAGATAAAATTTTCAACTATTTATTTGGAATATAAAGTTATCGCTATCCATCGATTCTAAACATTCCTATTTCCAATTGATAATCTCTCAAACATATTTATATTTAAATTTTATTATTTATTATTTTAAATTATATTTTATAGTGCACAGACACTAGTGATTGTATGTTCTAAATTAAGTAGCTCATTAATATAAATTTTAATGAATTGATAATGTTTGACTCCAAACATAAAAGCAACTTTTGATACAAATTTTGACCATAATATTTTTTTAAACTTTAATGAATTTTTAACCTTAAACTATTTGTTGTAAGACCGTAACATTTTAGTATGTTATTCAAGACCATGATATCTATTTCCATAAATAAGTTTCATCAAAAAAATTTGTTTCAACAGTTAATTACGAAAAAACAGCTCGACCAATCTCTGTCCAAAACTAATCAGCACGACTCCCATATAATATATTTCGAATAGTATTTGAATTTTTAAAACCGGTTCAAAATTTTTGGTTACAACGTGAATGGAAAATTTTTCACTTTTCTACTTTACAAAAAAACGGCTCAGTCGATTGTATTAAAAATCTAACCGACGCAAGTGTTTATCAAGTTTCATTAAATGGTTTTTACATTTTTAAAATCGACTCAACCTTTTTAGAGAAAACGTCGATGTAAAGTGTAATTTTGACAAATGCCAAAAAAACCATACTAATTTTTGCAAACTTTGACAAATTTTTAAAGTTAAACAAGTTGTCGTAGGTCCGTAATATTTTAGTACGATCTATAAGAGTATGGTATCTACCGCAAAAAAAAATAATAAAAATCGTCGAAACATTTTTTTTAATACTTTATTACAAGAAAACTGCCTGGCCGATCTTTACTAAAAACTAATCAGCACGATTCCCAACCAATATTGTTCGAACGGTTTTTGAATTTTCAAAATTGATTCAGAATTGCGGGCTAAAACGTATATGAAATTTTTTTCACTTTTTTGCTATTTACAAAGAAACGGCTTGGCTGCTCGTCGCGCAAAATTGATAAACGCTAGTCCTCATCGAGATGCATCGAAGAGCTTTTAAATATTTGAAATCGGTCCAGCCGTTTTTTGAGAAAACATCGAATTACAGCAAAAAATCTGTTCACATACACACACTTACACATACATACTTTTTCCAAATTTGGTCCCATTTGATTCAAAATGGCTTGAAACCTCGAGAAAACATAAAATTAGCGAATCGATTTTTTTATGAAAACATAAACTTCTCCTTCGGGAAGTTAAAAAAAATCAATTTTGTTGATTGATTTCATTGATTTAGTATCTTCACCCCCCTCCTTCCCAAATGATCGTCTTTCTTTCATCCAGCCAGCAGAGTCGAGGTGGTATCACGCAAACTTATTTGTATTCAATCCGTGCCGGTGCACGGCCGTGCATTCTGATGTGTTGAATATTTCTGTTTTTGATTTCAATGTAAACAATATTGTTTGTGCTGTTGTGATTTTAGTGATAGACAATGGTTTGTTGAAGATAGAAGGATTTTTGTAAAATTAAAGTGAAAAAATTTGTGGTACGTTATGTGATGGCATAAAACACTGGGATAGAAATATATATCTAGGAGGTTGTTTGCAGGATAATTAATTCCACCCCTAATAAGTATGTATATGTTTATTATGTAGTATCTTTGAATGTATAATGTTTATTTATAATATTATGTACCAAATTATATTAATTGCGGATTACCACCATAATGCGATGGCTGATTAATCAAGCATTTGTTTGGAAAATAACTAATTAACATTCATTTTACAATAGAAGTAGTACTGCTGAAACTTGATACATAGTTTCTAGTCATGTCTACTATAGATATTATTAATGTTCTCAAAATAATCTTTACAAAATATTATACAAGAGCATAATTATTGAATGTCATGACAAGCTCGAGATCATTTTTAATTGTTTACGACATTTCAATCACTTTTTATCTCATATACCACAACTTAATTCGTTTGTTCAAAGGACCCTCTTTCAACCCTCTTTATCCAAATATGTGATAATGCTAATGATCTTGGATATTAATTTTTGAAAACTTTTTCTTCAATCTTCTTGAAACTGTGGAAACAGGCTGAAGGAGTTGAGCGACTATTTAATTTGTATGATATTACAGTTTTAGGAACTGTCGAATACTGGTTAGCTTTTTTACATGCAAATATTTTTCTTACATGCACCATATTTCAATCGATATTTGTCATATCCACCACAATTTAGTCAACTTTACTCATAAGTATTACTTACATACTTTACTTACATTACCAATAAATAGACAATTTTTTTCTTACACAAGGTGCATTTTAATCCATCCTCCTTCTCACATTTACCACTACCCAATATATATTTCTCAAATATACCATTTTTAATCGATATAAGTTAAAACTAGTAGTGTGTATGGCATAGTTCTTTAAGGCAAATTGCTGGAACTTTCCGTACCGTGATTAAAAATCTTGGTACGGAATCCAAAAACATTTACATAAAATGTGTACACAATATTAAAATCTCTATAAAATATCTGATAATTTGATGTACATATGTCCAATAAATATTTATCACCGCCAAACTTATTTTTATTGAGAGTTCATAACCGCTGGATCTGCCTTCCCAAAAATTTATTCAGTTCTTCACCTTATCAATACAAGTAAAATGTTTTTTGAATTATTAAAGTGGACGCTCCCTTCTTTTAAAAGCTGAGTTACCGCTTTTGACACTTTTTGCCGCTTATCTTCGGAACAGTTAGACCTGCCTTCGCTAAAAACTAATCAGCACGTCTCCTTATCAATACGAATCGAATTATTCAAATCGGTTGATTGGTGTTCCCGAAATTGTCGACGAAAATTTGTATGCGTACACACACACATACACACATACACACACACACACAAACATCCATTTTTTCTAAGGTATGCCAAAATTTTCAGAAACCTTTGAAAAGTAAAGATTTATAAAAAGTTTCATTTTCGATTTTTTGGGATTACTAACTTACCCTACGGGAAGATAATAAGTTGATCATATTTTTTCAAGTCAAACCCAAGACGGTAATTTTCAATTATGCTAATCCGGAAGGGGGGGGGGTGAATGCTAAAAAAAATAATATAGTTTCAGAATAACAAATATTATTTAAGAATTCAGTAAAAAACAGAACTTTGGGACGAGTATTTTTTTTAAATCAGAAAAAGTTCATTATTCATTACTAGCTTTATTTTTAGGTCTATATGTTTTTTCAGCTTTCAAACTAATTATAACATTTTATTCAATTTTCTTCATGATTTAAAAATAATTAGCACATTTATTAGCATTATTCCAGGTGTACCAGAAGTTCGTTTTCATAATTTTTATTAATTTTTTAAAAGTAAAATTGAAAATAAAAATTTTAAATTAAGAATTGGAGAGGTTATTTTAACCCGCCATTTTCAAATAGGCATACTAGTTGTACATAACATTTGCAGATATTCGATGGGTAATTTCATTATCAAGAACAAAGAATTTTGATCTATACTTTTCGAAAACCTGGAACATTCCGGGACGAAAGATCTAAATCTGGGACAAATATTGGTTTTAGGAAAACCCGGAACACAAGGTGCAAATCCGGGACTGTCCCGGCCAAACCGGGACGTATGGTCACCTTAGTTAAATGCGTCATAATTTTGTCCATTTTTTCAAATACACTACAACTTTTTTGAATTATCTCATACACATCACATTTCAATCAAATTTTGCCACAGTTGGGAGCATCGATTACTTACGTGATCGCATTTTAAGGATTTTGGGACCTATTTCGAGACCTTGGTGATACATGATCATATTTAAAAAATCACGCATACCTAGAAAATTCGATTTTTTGTAAAATATTGGATTAGATTTTAATTTAATAAATACACGTGTAATCTTACTTGATCCTCCCTCCATCTCTTGAGATAATTTTTGTTTTTTGTAACCTTTTCACGCCCTTTAATAATTAATGAAATTAGTATGTTAATCACTAATTGTATTTACTATCTGTGATATAAAACAATTTGTATCATATTTTGTGTGCATGTATTCTAATAATAAATCTATAGTGTTGTTTACATACTTATTATCACATACGTATTTCTTTTCTGCTTTATGAATGATATGAATTTAATTGAAAACAATTCTCAACTATAAACAAGTGATTATAAATTAATTAAAAAACATTCATTAAGAGTAGAAAATTATGATTTAAAGATATATAAAAAAGTATCTAATGTTTATTGCATTTGATAATGATTAGTTTTTTGGCAAAGGCAGGTCCAGCAGTTACGGAGATAAATAGCAAAGAGTGCAGAAAATAGAAAACGAGTTTTTGAGAGAACGGGGTATCTGATTTGAATGATCTAAAAAACATTCAGTTAGTAATGATTGGAAGAAGTGTATTTGAAAAACTTCCTGCTTGTTTTAACAAAATAAGTAATTCAGGAAAAAACATTTGTTTCAAAATTTTTTTCCAAAAATTTTTTTTTCAAAAAAAAAATTCTTGTGTATCGAAAATAAATCAGATTTTATTTTTAACTCTGACTAAAGTTCTAATATACTTTAAATAAATAATTTCAACTTTGCAATTCAGCTTATATAATTCTTACAAATATTAGACAATGTTACAATATTTATAATAATCTATTTGAAAACATTCAGTATTTCTCGAACATTTCGTTACGGCACGGGAAGTTCCAGCAATTTGCCTTAAGGCACGATGCTATACACCCCACTAATTTGAATTTAAAAGTAAAGAATAACTCGGGATATATTTAGAATCATAGAAATTATATCAGCATATCTTGTTGGCTAAATGCTTCAGGTTAAATATCGAACGTCAAACGGTTTTACACAGAAAACGCAAAATAAAATCGATGTAGCAGTTCTGTCCACAAGAATATTCAGAAAGGGTTTAATTTTAAAATATTTATAATAAATTATAAAATAGTATTGTTAGAACCACAACTTTTCTGTGGTGGTGGTTTTACTCAAAGATTCTAAAACACAGCTGACTACGTCTAATACAAATTTAACCAAAAACGTTGGTTCGAGTTTTTTCACTACTTACAGCATTGTTATTACAAAATACAAAAATTGTTTTTCTTTTGTTAAAGATTAATAGAACAGAAAGTTGCTGTTTTACTCACATTGTGATTTGCTCATCCTGTGTAGTTTATAATTGCAAGATGATATGTATAAAAGATTGTTGAAAGAATAAATCCCAAGAACCGCTACTTGTTAATTTATTTTACATTATAATAGAACAACTTGTTAATATAGTGTTCTAATCAGAAATTTATAATGTTACTGGAGTATTTTTATATATACTTTTAAATCTTACAAATTCAGCGGTATGTACCGATAAATTAAAACTTTTGTAATGCTTGCAAGATTCGTATTAAAGACGTCATTGAAATTAAATTTATTTTCTGAAAAATACGTATTTTCTTATTTTTGCATATATTATTAAAATCTATTAAAGTATAGATATTCCTATGGCATTGGTTAAAAAAACTGTAAACTCCTAAGGTTAAAACTGAAAATTTCCAAGTCTTAAATTTCTTTGATGTAGTTGCACTTATGATTGTAATTGCATGTAATACTTATAGCCGACTTGGTTAATTTGGTACAATAGTGAAACAAAAAAAAAGTATGTGATATTTATGAATGCTTCATAATGCATCTTTAATGCACTAACCTCTGAATCACCATCTCTTAATTATGATCACCTTGCCTCTAAGGGTCAAGTCTTCTGACTCCAGAAACAATAATGTTCGGAGGACAAAATATCGGACACCAAACGGTTTTCGCGCGAAGAAAAGAAAATGCTAGACATTTCTAAAAGCCTCAATTCGGCCGTATCGTATTCTGTGAAAAGTGTTTTGTGTGAGTTATCACTATCAGGTTTTACTGCATAAAATGGTAGAATCGCTTTGCTTCGCTTCTGAGGTCGATCTAACGGTATACCAGCACCATAAAACTCAGGAACCGCTAACTTCTTCAATATTTCATCTCGCGCGTTTTCCTTCTCGAGTCTGTATTCGGATTTTAACCATGAATGTGGTTGTAGAGATCGATTTGAAAAGATGAACTTCATTAGGTTTATTGATCAATAAAATTGCTTATTGCAAGGTAAAGGTCATAAGTTCAAACTAGTGGTGTATGGCATCGTGCTGAAAAAAATCAGTAATCAATAAATATTGATCAATGATTAATAACAATCGTTTTAAACATTTTAAAATGGATATTTATAATCACTATATATTTTATAGTTCATAAAATATACAATGACGACCTTGCCGCTCAAAACACTTAAGAAACTTCACATTATCAATAGGTGCCGAATAAATCCATCTGAGGATATATTTCTTACGATTAGAATAACGAATTTGAAATATTCGCATTTTCAAACTGGTTTGTAAATTTAAAATTCATTCTTGAAGTATAAACTTTGTATATTTTTGAAAATTTTGAAGAAATTTTTTTTCTGAAAATTTTGAAATGAAATTTTGAAACTTTAAAAATTAGCTATCTTGGTACGGAACCCAACAAAATGGTAACAAAATTAGTATTCATTTTTAAAAATTTTATCAAATATCTGATAATTTGATGTGCATATGTCTATTGTCTAATGACCGCCAAATATAAATTTTTTGTTATTTTTTCATTTTGTCAATATGGCTTTTTTTTTTACTTTTTTTACTGGATCTCCGAAACCGCTAGACCTGCCTTCATGAAAATTTGATCAGTTCTTCATCTTGTTAATACAAGTAAAATGTTTTTGAATTATTGAAATCGGACGATCCGTTCTCTTAAAAACTGAGTTACTGTTTTTGGCACTTTTAACCCCATATCTCGGAACGGCTAGACTGCCTTCGCCAAAAACTAATCAGCAAGTCTCCTTACCAATACGAATCGAATGTTTTTTGAATTATTCTAATCGCTTCATCCGTATTCCCGAAATCGTCGACGAAAATTTGGAAAGTTAACAGGTCGAATTTTCGGAAGCTAATTTGTTGGGATGATGCAATTTAGTATATAAAATGCAATGCGATCGCGTTAGATTATACTAACAAAGTAATTATAAAAAAACCAAAAAAATGGTTAGAATAACAAATTAAATACATATTAAAAAATCTATTTTGCGCTTTATATATACCAGTATAAGCAATTTCAGTGACATAATGTACTTATCTAATAAGAACTTATATCCAGTGATAAATTGCGTAACTTTTGAGATAAAAAGTTAATATAAATTTAATTAAATTCAAACATTTTACGATACTATAAATGTAAAATGAACTATGTTTTAAAATACGATCAAGTTTTAATTGAAATTTACCAGTTTCATACATATACATTCATTATGTATTTACCATACATAAAAACGCGATTGTCATGCAATAGTTAATATAAACAACTATAATATTGCACTATTTACATACTATTTATAATATAAATGAATTAATGAACACTTTTTGCATATATTTATTTCTTGTTTATTGCTTATTAACCTTATTCTATATTTTATTCAAATTTTCTCAAATATCTTAGTTTACTTATTAGTACAGAACTAGTCTTTTTTCATTTGTTACATTTATGCTAATAGACTCTGTTAATTTTTTCACATTTATTCTTTGATTTCAAAATATATAGATATATTAATAATAAATTTTCAAGGTAATACAATATATTATTATATTATAGTAATTATAATTAAATATCAAATGCTCCATAGATTGAACTAAAAGTTATTAATTTTTCAGATAATACAAATTTTCATTTTTGATTTAATCATTTATCTGTAACTCAATTAATTTTTTTATTGAATTTTAAATGAACATACCTATATTTTTATAATTTAATATTTAAAACACTAATAAAATTTTGCTACATGCTATTTAATTTCGTGTAAGTTCTACAGATTTTTGTATGTATGTTTTGTATGTATAATATTTATACATTTTATGCCTCTTCATGGGCAATATTACTATAACGGTAATAATTTTCACGGATATTCTTACAAATAATTGAAAGAGAGTAAACTAGGCCAAATCGCAAAAAGTATTACAGTAATGTATCAATTGAACTACATTGTTCGAACAAAGGAGTGCACGATAATTTTTATAAGAATAAGGTAAACATTTTGGATACAATTTGTTTAATTTTACATTATAATGTGAATATAAATTGATGCTCATTTGTGTTAGTTCATTTTCTAATTTCCTCATTAACATTTTTATATTTTTATGAATGCCATATCTTAGACTAAGATTTTACGACTATTTTATTGCGTGCACATATGACGCATTTTTAGATTTCTATTAAATAATTTTCTATTTTGATATTTGTAAAGTTTTTAATTAGAGCTTAGCAGAAGATAGAGAAATTCGAATTAAAATTGCAAAGTTAAATAATAAATATTTATACATACGCATACAGTAATGCATAAATACATAAAAATATACATAAAAATTAATTATATTTACTCAAAAGATATTACTTTTAGAAAAAAAAATAAAAAAATGTTAACTAAGTTCAAAATGCAAAAGATATTAAATTCAAAAAAAATTCAAAGGATATACAAGAACTTCCTGATTATGTATAAAGAATCGTTAGAAAAAGACAGGGTGTTCTAGAACTTAACATTAGGCCAAAATATGGTGATAATATTGATCTCAACAGTCCTGAAAAAAATTTAGAAAAAAAATATCTCGCGTTGTTTAGATATTACGAGCTTTGAAGTGCAACTTAGAGCTTTGGTGTAATTATGATCATTTTTCGGTTATTCTGGTGATTTCTTCATTAATAATGTTTATTTAAACTTTGGAACCGTAAGCGTGAATAATATTTCTAGGACCACTTTAAAAAATAATACTACAATTCATCACAATTTTACAGGAATTAGGACTTATTGTTGAACTATAAATTAAATATTTTCGGCGGCTTTGAGAAGCCCTTCTTAAAAAAAAAATACTAAAGTGTGTAGTCAAGTTTCATGAAAAGTTGGCGCAATTAGTTGTCAGGATTGTAAAATGGTACGAAATACTTGATAATTGTTTTTTTTATTTCTCAAGATTCAATTACAATCTGTTTTATAAAATACAAAAAATATTTAATAATTATGAATGACAATATGTTATGTTAATTAATTACTTGATATTTGTTAATATAGAAAAATTTTGAGTAAAAAAATAAAAACTTAAGAATGACATGATTTTGCTAGTGCATTAATCATTAATGAGGATAATATTGGCCTCAACAGTTCTGAAAAAATTTAGGAAAAAAATTATTTCACGTTGTTTGGAAATTATGAACTTTTAAGTGCAATTTAGAGATTTGGTGTAATTATGATCATTTTTTGGTTATTGTGGTGAGTTTTTCTTAATTTAAACTTAACTTAATTATCTTCATTTAAACTTTGGAACCTTAATCGTGATAATATTTCTAGGAACAGTGCAAAAAATAATATCACAATTTATCCCAAGTTTACATAAATTAGGACCTTTTGTTGAACTATGAATTTAAAATTTTCCGGACTTTGAAAAGCCCTCCTTAAAAAAAATTACTGAAGTGTGTTTCAGTTTCATCAAAAGTTTCATCAAAAGTTGGTGCATTCATTCAGGATTGTAAAATGGTAAAATACTTGATAATTGTTAATATTGAAAAATATTAAGTAAAAAAATAAAACTTAAGAATGACATGATTTTGTTAGTGCATTTTACACATAATCAGTTCAAATGTATTAATGTACAGTTCAGAGAGAAACATTTGTACTAAATGTGAGAAAAATGCGTTAGTCGCTATCGCTATTATTTTTATTTTTTTGGTCCAAACATTTCAATAAGATAATTATCAAGAATATCACTATTTCACACTACTGATACTCTAAAATCTTTCTAATTTCTAAGCAGTCTACTGCACATAAACAAAGAGACAAACTAGTGGTGTATGGCGTGGTGTAGTGGTGTACCGTAATGCAATATTCGAGGAATATTAAATGTTCTCAAATATTATTATAAATACTGTAACATTGTCTAATATACATAAGAGTTATATAAACTGAATTACAAAGTTAAAACTTCAGCCAAAATTAAAATTGAAATCTGAATTAATTTCGATATACAAAAAAAATCTCAAAAAAAAAATTATATTTTTTTTCCAAAAACAATTGTTTGGTCAACACAAGTAGAAAGACTTTTGAATCATCCAAATCTATCTTCGAAAATGGTTGAACCTGCATTTGCCAAAAACTAATCACCACATCTTCCCATCATTACAAATTGAGTGTGTTTTTGATCATTCATATCGGATCCTCCGTTCTCTCAAAAATGCTATTACTATTTTCTGCACTCTAGGCTCTATATCTTCGAAACGGCTGCACCTGCCTTCGCCAAAAACTAATCAGCACAAAATTTGCAAACACACACATTCAATTTTTTTTAGGTATACCAAAATGTTCAGAAACCTCTGAAATGTGAAGATATACAAATATTTCCATCTTTGATTTTCGACCCATTCTTACGATTAGAATTACGCATTTGAAATATATACATTCTCAAACTGAATTTTAAATTTAAAAATCATATTTGAAGTATAAAATGTTGTATATTTTTGAAATATTGAAAAAAAATTTTCTGAAAATTTTGAAATTTGCTTGCGTATAAGTAAACTTTAAAAATCATTAATTTTGGTACGAAACTCAACAAAATTAGTACTCATTTTTAAAAAGTTTATCAAATTTCGAGAATCTTAAAGATATATAAAAATTTTCTTTTTCGATTTTTCGCGATTACTATATCTTATACTACGAGAAGTAGTACCAAGTCAAGTACCAAAATTTTGCTGCAATTTTTCCCTAAGATGTGTAATAATGATCCACTCCAGTTCTCAATATAAAGCCTCCGTAGAGGCAATTTTCTGTTTTCTTGACCACCGGTGTATCCGGACTTGGCAGCATTATATGTATTTATTTTATTGTGTACATAAGAATGTTAGTTTGATACGTAATCCTCACGTACGCGGAGTGCAAGAACTCAGAGCAGAACAATGACCCCGCAATAACCTGTTCTTTGTATAAATAAATAACAAAACTTGGCGTTTGATTGCTAGAATTAGATTTTAGATTGTTTTTAATCTTAACTTAACTTGAGATAATATTGTAAAGATAAATAGATATAAAGGGCAAAATATTTTATTTTGGTCTGATTTGACAATTCTTCAATATTTTTCGTATTGCTGACGGGATTATCACATAGTAGCGTTTCCGACTCACTCCCTGAAGGTTCTGAGTTCGAATCTCCGGCAATAATTTGAAAAAATAATAGTACTTAGTTTGTAATAATAATAGAATTATGAATTGTAATAACAAACTAGTGATGTATGGTTTCGTGCCTTTCTAAAAAAGATTAAATAAGATTTAAATTTTGAAAAATAAAATTTTTGAGAAAAAATGTCTTTTTTTAGTTCGAAATATTATGGAAATTTTGAACTTTTTTTTTAAAGCGAACGCACTGCTTTAGCTTTTATTGTGGACACGCAATATCGGATCGCGTAAGCGCCGCGTCGCCGTCTAACGGACAAACGATGTTTCGAAACCCATAGAAATGTAAACAAAATTGATACATATCATTAAAATCTCCATAAAATATCTGATAACTTGATGTGCATATGTCTAATGATCATTTTTGCCCTTAAAATGGCATTTTTTTTACTTTTTTTACTAGATCTCCGAAACCGCTAGACCTGCCTTCCCAAAAATTTAATCAGTAGTTCGTCTTGTCAATAAAAGTAAAATGTTTTTTGCTCCGTTCTCTTAAAAACTGAGTTGCCGTTTTGGGCACTTTTTGACTCGTATCTTCGTAACGGCTAGACCTGCCTGTGCCAAAACTAATCAGCATATCTCCTTATTAATAGGAATCGAATGTTTTTTGAATAATTGAAATCGGTTAAATCCGCACACACACACACAGACACACACACTTACATCAATTTGTTTCATGGTATGCCAAAATGTTCAGAAACTTCTGAAACATACAGATATATAAAAGTTTTCATTTTCGATTAAAGTAGTAGAAGAATTAAGAACACTATAGAAATAGAACGTTTTAATAAAAGTACCAAAGCTTTTAAAAACATTATAGGGATACTTCAAAAATTTTCAGTGCAGTATGCAATTGAATTTGCTTTTTGAATTAGATTTTAGATTGATTCAAAATTTAAAACAGTAGGTATTACAAAATATAAAAAATAGTTTTTCAAAAAAATCAGGTTCTTCAGAAATACTGAAATCATTCTGCAGATAGTTAATTTATTTTATTTTTAAATATTTGCTGTTATTATTTCTATAAATTTCTTAACTATTTTATGTTATTCTAACGGTTATATACAAAACAAAGTAAGAAATTCAAAGCATTAAATCAAAACATTGCTTAAATTAATTTTAAAATTGAATAATTTTTAGAAAAACTAAAATAATTACTTTGCCCTTAAAGCTATATGTTTTTAATGACTAATTTTAGAACATCTCATTATAAACTTCATTTCCATAATATATTTATACATACATTTATTTTTGTCCACCTAAAATCATGCAGAATCTATGTCTTCCTATAACACTAGTAGCTTAATCATAATTTCAAAATGTTCTCATGGCATTAGCGAAACTTGATTATATAAATAAAATGCGTTTTAGTATGTTGTAAAACGTACATTATTCACGTCTAAAATCATATTTTAATTATGTATTCAAAACAGTCAAATTGGTAGCCAGAATATAATATAATGAATGCATCATTTCTCAAATCAAGAAGTTGCTTCAATAACTGTGTGAACATGTGAACAAAAGTATTTTGCAGGAAGTCGGAGCTAATTTATTATTTACCATCTTTTATTTATATTTAAAATTGAAGTCAAACAATTGAATTAGCTTTTTATGATTGGGACATAAATTTTTACATCATAAAATGAAAAGTATCATTCTCAATGAGATGGAATTGTACTTAAATTTAATTCGACGTTTTATGATTATGATTATAATTCAAATGTTTTTGAACTCACATATTAAGGATACTATAATATATGGAAATTATACTTACAAAAATGCAAAAAAATATATTGGTAAATATATGCTAATATTTTTGATAATGTTACTAACAAAATAAACTTTGTTGCTAAATTCTAAACAACCTATCGAGGAAAATAAAAAAAATATTCTAGGTTTAGTGACATTTTTAACTATTCCTTATACCTTATATAACAAATAAATGTTAAGGAATATAATCTCTCGCAATTTTTTCTGCCAAATTAGAATTTTTTTTTCTCAAGTTATAAACAAAATATTGTTTAATTTAATAACTTTATATCTCTAGCTAATATTATTAACAAATAAACTTAATATAACACATAAAATAATATTGGGGCAATATTAATAAACTATACAGGGACCACATAAAAAAACAATATTGCGCAACTGAAGGCTATGTCTGATGCTATTAACAAATCATCCTTAAAATTGCAATCTCTTGTTGATGTTAGCAAACTATTTGATTAAAATTTTTGCTGATGTTTTTATAAAACTATTGCCAATATTTAAATCTTTGACTAAAAAAAACTAACAAAACTAATGGTGTATGGCATCGTGCCTTAAGGCAAATTGCTGGATCTTCCCGTACAGTAATTAAATATTCGAAGAATATTAAATGTTATAAATATATTATTATAATTGATATTTCAAGTATATAAGTTAACTTAAGAATTTTGGCTAAAATTGAAAATAAAATCCGAATTAGTTTCAATATTCATAACAAAAAAATTTTTGAAAATGAAAAAAAAAACTAGTGGTCTGTATGGCATCGTGCCTTAAGCAAATTGCTGGAACTTCCCGTACCGTAACGATATGTTCGAGGAATATTAAATGTTTTCAAATAGATTATTATAAATAAATGTCTAATATTTGAACATTGTCTCATATTTATAAGAATTATATAAACTGAATTGCAAAGTTGAAGATATTTGTTTAAAGTACATTAGAACTTAAGTCAAAATTACAATTAGAATTAGAATTATTTTCTATATACAAAAAAAAATCACTCAAAAACTGCCATTTTTTGCACATTTAGCTCTGTATCTCCGAAACCGCTGGACCTGCCTTTGCCAAAAACTAATCACCTTTTCCCCCCGTCATTACGAATTGAATGTTTTTTGGATCATTCAAATGTTCCGATCTCTCAAATCTCGATTTCTATTTTCTGCACCATTTGCTCTATATCTTCGAAACGGCTGGACTTGCCTTTGCCAAATACTAATCAGCACATCTCCCTATCAATAGAAATCGAATGTTTTTTGAACCAAAATGTTCAGAAACCTTCAAAACGTCGAGAAATGTAAAGATTTTCAATTTCGATTTTTGACGATTACAATAACTTACCCTAAGGGAAGTTAAAAAAAAATTGAATAATTCAAATCGCATATTTTTTTCTCTCGAAAACTACAATTTTTTGCATATTTAGCTCCGTATCTACAAAACGGCTGGACCTGTCTTCGCTAAAAACTAATCACCACTACTCCCCATTATTAACTTCCCGTAGGGCAAGTTATAGTAATCGCAAAAAAATCAAAAATGAAAATTTGTATATATCTTTACGTTTCAAAGGTTTCTGAACATTTTGGCATACCTTAGAAAAAATGGATGTATGTGTGTGTGCGTGTGTGTATGTGTGTGCGGATACAAATTTTCGTCGACGATTTCGAGAACACCGATCAACCGATTTGAATAATTCAAAAAACATTCGATTCGTATTGAAAAGGAGACGTGCTGATTAGTTTTTGGCAAAAGCAGGTCTAGCTGTTCCAAAGCTACGGGGCAAAAAGTGCCAAAAATGGTAACTCAGTTTTTAAGAGAATGGAGCGTCCGATTTTATTAATTCAAAAACATTTTACTTGTATTACCAAGATGAAAAATTGATCATCAAGGCAGGTTTAGCGGTTTCGGAGATCTAATGAAAAAAGTAAAAAAAATGCCATTCGGCGGTCAAAAATGATCATTAGACATATGCATATCAAATTATCAAATATTTTATAGAGATTTTAACAATAAGTATAAATTTTGTTTACATTCTTATGGGTTTCGTACCAATGTTTCTCCGTTAGACGGCGACGCGGCGCTTAAGCGCTTTGAAGTTTTGTCTCTATGCAGTCAAAGCAGTACGATTGCTTTGAAGAAAGTTTAAAATTTCCAAAATATGTCAAAATAAAAAAAAACATTTTTAAAAAAAAAATATTTTTTTTTAAATGAAGTAATTTTTGTCGAATTTATAGTTTCTCAAAAATCTAATTTTTTTGAAGTAAAATTTTTTCAAAAATGTTAATCGTTTTTAAAAAAATATGAATTTTTGGTACGGAAAGTTCCAGTAATTTGCCTTAAGGCACGATCATGCGCCCCGCTAGTTACAAATCAGATGCTCTGTTCTCCCAAAAACACTATTTTCATTTTCCGCTCTCTTTGCTTTATATCTCCAAACGGCTGATATCAATAGGAATCTATTGCTTTTTGAATATTTCACATCGGTTGATTTTTTCTTCCGAAAACGGACAAAAAATTGTATCCATACTTACGCACACACACACATACATACATAATTTTTTTTGATCTTGAAGATATGCAAAAATTTTCAATTCCGATTTTTGGACGATTACAATATCTTATCCTACGGGAAGTTAAAAAATATGGTTAAAAATTCAAATCTCTGGGATCAATAAAAAAGTATTGGTAAAATTAAATTATGTCGCTGAATGTTTAACATACTCGTTAAAGGTAATTTTACTGTACGAAGGTTTTAACGAGAAGAGGACGATTTTTAGCTGAAGTTATTAACAAAATATGGTTAAAATTAAAATCTTTCGCCGATGTTATGAACAAATATAGTTTTTTATCCTCCACCTGATGCAATATTTTTTAACTCGGTTACGGTAATTGCCGTCAAACCGGACGTGGAATTTCATAGTATCATCCGTTTCCTGTCGTGCAAAAGCAAACTATCTGGCCAAAGAGTACCTGTCGTTGTCTATCGTATCTTAAAACTTCACGTGGAATTTTTTATCGGATATGAATTTCACTTAATCGCGTTACGCAGATATTTTTATAAATTGAACCTGTTTGAAATTAGTGTTGATAACTGTAAAAAAATCATCTATTTGCATAGAGTTTAGTTGATGGTAATTATGTAAGATTTGTTAAAACAAGATATCACATTTAGTGTTATGTACTGTATTGGATGTTTCGTGTATTCCTAAAAAAATTTGTTTCGTAAGTGTAAACGTCAAAGTTTAGTTCGTTTATTTTTGCAACAATTTCATGACATTTATCACAAATTGAGTAATAATAATGGGTAGAAGTGCACTAAACAGGTTTGTAAGCTGAGTTAAACTTCAACTCGATTCAGGAAAAAAGTAGTGCGAGAATTTTTCCCATTTCCATTTCACACTGCAGTGCCCGAGATGAACTTATTTTCAATTTGAAACATATTTTGATCTATATTTTCAATTATATATGGACATTGCGCTGCCCGATGTCAGATTGCCAGAGCGGGGTATCGAACGCGCTACCCCATCCACATCGGTCAAATAAAATTGAGTACAATTATGTTATTTATAAAATACTTTAATTGTGCTTTTTAAACTAAGTTAGTAACCAATAATCAAATCTAGTTAGCAAGATTCTTAGTTTTTGTTTTATATGAAAACTTTGTATTTAAAAAGAATAATAGGCGAGCAAGACTTATAAAATTGAACAAAAATGGGAAATTTTTCGGAAAATTATATGTCACATAATATATCATAATATTTTATGTTGATTCATTCTTTTGCTAATATATTGCTACTTTGCTCTAACATAACATCTGTCAAAATCTAAACACTTTATTTTGTAAACTGAGTAGGTAACTCTATCAGCAGTTTTTTCTCCTAGTTTTGTGTGTAAAAATTGACTTTTGTATCTGTTATATTGATAGTTTTGTATTAAATGCTTGTAAAATTCTTTTAGCTGAATGGTGAGACACACCCGTTCTCGAAACTAACATAAATATCTCATTTTATTTTGACGCATTGACTGTTTCTACTACATAATATATATATATATATATATATATATATATATATATATATATATGTATATGTATATAAATACATACATATATATCAATTTTTTTTGTACGGGTGTATGATTTGATATTTCTCCTAGACGATTATCCTGATTTTGATAATTCTTTTTAGAGTTTGTCAAAGAAAATTTTCAAGATTCCATGAACTATAAAACTATAATAATATTGTAGAAATAAATGGCAAAAATAACAAAAAACTACTTATTATTGTTTGACATTAAAAACATTTGAACTGTCATATGCTATAAATGTCTATTCATTTGAAAATTGAATGTAGGTGAAATTATGAGTCTGGGCAAGATTAGAATATAATATACAAGAAAAATGTAATATCTACGAGATGTGCCAGAAATTAAAATAATATAAGAAACAGTCTATGTTTGGCAGATGAAATTATATAATACAGTTTAATAAATAGCGCAATATGCCCAAAATTGCTGTACATTATTTTTTTAAACTTTTTGAATTGCTCTACTAAATTATCTAACAGTATAACAAAATATTTCTACTCATTGGAAAAATGATTTAGAAATTTGTTCCATGTGTCAAAAATTCATTTGTTTGGCATTAGATATGGAATATTTAGCAGATTGATTGAAAGAGCGCACATATGAACTAGATTTTACAAATTAATTCACCTAAGATTTAAAGTTGAGCAATAATGTTTATTAAATTATTAGTAAAAAATGTATGTTAGAAATTATAAATGCCGAAAAGCAACTAATATATCGTACGAGATTGTAAAAATTATTGAAGCAATTATGTTGTGTGGTAACATTCAGTGTGATATTGTTGTTTTACCGCAGATACTATATTATTATTTTCTAAATTTCTTATACTGCTTATGATAAGACCATAAATAAATTACAAAGGCAAGACATCAAATAGCATATTAAAAAGTATAGAATAGGATAGTATAAAAATTGGAACTTTTGAATTGAAGAAGATTCTAGTATATATATATATAAATATATATATATATATATATATATATATACTAGCCGACCCGACAGACTTCGTCCTGTCAAAAAAATTGTAATGTGGCGGTGTTTTGTTCCTACCTTTTTTCTATTCTTTGCAAAAAATTATCCTGAACAGAACCGTCACCCTGGTAATAATTCGCTGTGAATTAAAAATAATTAAATAAAACACTATATGCATTTAAAAGTGAGTAATTTTAATCATGTAAATCATAATTCAAAAATCAGTTCAATTTTAATTGTAGTCCTTTGTGATAAACGATATTTTTTGTTTGATTACCTGGCGTATAGACAAACAAATCTGATGGTTTTCCAATACGGGAGCAGACAACATACAATTTTCCATGTGAGAAACATGGGTTTTCCAAATTAATACTACAAACACTTAATGATACCATAAACGCACTGGATACTGTAGTCGTTTAATCTCAAATGACACATCAGTCGGAATCATTGGGATGCACGGCGCGAGAACATCTTCTGCTTCATACTATCCTTTCAATATAGTTGCTTCCATCACGTTGTTTGGTAGTTTTTTTATCGCTAACCTTTTGCCGTTGCAAAGGCGCGGTTGGTCGATATTTTGCAACATTATAATTGCCGAACCAACCTTTAATTGAAGATTGTGAGGTGACAATCCTAGCAAATCCAGCGAGTTTAAAAACTCCGGTGGATCGTCTTGGTTAGTTGCCGAATCAACTGATTCGCCTGTAATTTGTTCTTGAATTTTGAAATTTAATTCATTTACATCAATGTTTTTGACTGCCAATATAGCTCGTTAATTAATACAAAGATATTTTTATGTTTATATAAATCTATTAAAAATTAGATTATCAAAAACTACACAAAATGTCATGACATAGATCATTGTTTTTTCTACAAATTTTGTTGCCTACTCGATTAAAAAAGAAAAGGGCTGTTTTTAGGGTTTTCCCGGCATTTATTCGATTTTTTCTCGCCGTAAGAACCATCCTTGGACATCAACGAACATTTTAAAAAAAGAATTGGCCAAATTAGTCCAGGCGTTGTTGAGTTATGCGCTTACCAACACATTTTGCGATCCATTTTTATATATAAGATGGTGTGTGTGTATATTCATGCACTTAAAAAAATATCTCTATAAAAAATTCCATCACAAAGATGCCTCATCAAAGACAACACGTATGAATCATTCATTCATTCATCAGAATCATACAAGAATTCTCAATACTGGTCTTTAGTTCTTCACCAAAAATTATTTTTAAGATGAAAAAAAAACATAAATTATTGGTATTTCAAATTGCTTTTACTTTCACGATGATAAGGAAGTTTAATTATCAGTCATGCAAAGCATGTATAATTTAGCATATATATGTATCATATATCACCTAGCGATTTCTCTGTATAGTGGTAGATCTTGTGGTAAAAAATAATATGTTAATATAGAAATATATTTGTGAGGAGACTTCAATATTTTATATGATCTATTGTTAATTTTTAGTTAGATTCAACAAGTCTTTTAATATTACTTCTATAAATGCTTACATGTGAGTAGGGTGGAAAAGGACCAACTGAATTTTTGCCAGGACAAAGTTGTAAACAATACCAGATCAAGGTTATATACACTGTTATCTCGGTAAAAATGTACCCATGAAATTTATATTTTAAATTTATTGAATAATGTAGCTATTATTTAGTCAAATTCATTTAAAATTAAAATAATATATTGGATATGTTTGCTCTCTGGCCTTTCCGTTCTAGAATTACCATTTAGCTAGGAGTTTTACTGAACATAGTCAGATGGTTGTTTGTTAGATATGTGTCCCATTTTACCCCGCCTAAGGAGTAAAACAACAAAAAAAATTTTGAAAATTAGCATAAGATAACAATTTTAAAAAATATTTATTTAAAAATTAAGTTCTTAAAAAAATATTTTTTTTTGTTTCATGTAAATAAAAAGGATTAGAATTTTGTAGAAAATTATTTATGTATTTACTAGTAATGATCAAGCTCACGGATTTGTGTCATCGTGGTGGTAAGGTCGAACTCTACTCTAAACAACCTGACATCGTGCAGGAGCGATGTCAATATTTACTTGAACATATATATCAAATTTTTTTTCTAATTGAAAATAGCCAATTTTGAACACTGTCGTGTGAAATAGCAAAGAAAAATCTGTTACACTATTCTTCCCTGAATCGAATTGGAGTTTAACTCAGCTCACGGACCTGCCCTATGGCAGTACTACGAATTATTATATTATTATTATAGTTTAAATAATATGGACTCATTATCTACCATGCCATATTTTTGGAATATCAGTTCAATTCTTAATAATTCATGTTTCCAATTTACCTCCAATTTACTAAAAATGATTGTGTTGATAACATCTTCACCAGCTTTCTGATTACTTTTTGGTCATTAAATGATCTTGCTTGGCTGATTTCCAATTATAATTATTCTTATTCCACGAGCAATAATTGTGAAAAGAAATATATTAACTTCACGATACTCTATAAAAACATATTTTTTTAGATTGGATTGTGGATCGTAGACTTACATGAATATGGAACTAGTTTGTTCTATAACTTATTACAATAATAATAAACAGTATAATATACATATATGTGGATTCATTTAATTGGTGAAGTTTCTCATTGTGCATTTATAGTAATATAAAAACTTTTTATATTGACGCTAATTATATTAAAAATTTATCAAGAAGCGGTTTATTTGAATACTTGTTTCGTCTGAGTTTATGGGTTTTTATTTTCACATGTATTGCTTAAGGCATATATATAATTAATGTTTTTTTCATTATATATACTGCATTTATTTTAAAGTTGTGTGAAATTTATATATATATATATATATATATATATATATGTATATATATATATATATATATATATGTATATATATATATATATATATATATATATTCTGAAGTAAAATTGGTTATTCATCAATTTACTATAAGGCGGATATAGCAACTTTCATGCATTTACACAAAACGTCTAATCTTCTCCTTTACAACTCAATTAACAATTTAATACATGAACTTTCATTGCAGATATTGGCAAATTCTAACCATTACATAATGTTTATTTGTTAGATAATTATATGCTTGCTATATAAATATAATTACACTTATTACATAGAATTGCGTTATATTGTGTCTGCTCATTGTATATTATTTGTAAGGCTTTCGTGTTGCGAATAATAAGAATGGTTCAAAGTAGTTAATTAGATTCTAAGTGTAAGCAAAAGTCTCACATATATTCATATTACATTATATGTCTTAATTTTATGCATTTTAATAAACTTATGGAGTTATGAATGCACGTGGTTTGCTGCTAACAAGGAAATTACAGAATTTAAAACCATATGAAAAAAGACATCAGTTATAAAAATCTCTATAATTGTGACGAGAAATATTTTTTTTTCGAGCATAATATTTTCTATGAATTTTATATTCTTTTTATATATTACTATTTATATTACTAATTATATATTATTAATTATACTTACTTATTATATATTACTAATTATATTTAATTAATATTTATCTTTGATAGAAAATTTCATTCTATAATAGTACTTATATAATTCATAATTCATCGACGGAACAAATTAAGGATCTTGATCCAAATTGTCAGTTGTAGAAATATATATTGAAGAAGTAGAAATTATATTGAAAAGTATAAATGATTATTAAATTATCTAATATATTTCCAAAAAATTTCATCTAAAGAAGTTATTTACTGGAAAATTCTTGTAATTAAAAATACATTTCAGCAGCCGTATTTTATATCAATGCTTTACTTATGCTCAAATTAAACTGGTTAAAGTAACCATATAAACTTTTTATTCCACATAAATGTGATTTAACAAAAGGAAGCTTATTAAAATCGTATTATCAAAATACAACAATCATATTTTGCATCGAGAACACGCCTACCTTGAATTAACAATTCAAAGAGAACCGATTTATTATAACGACCTCGAATTTAAAGGTCGAAAAAAATTAGGTCGATTCATATTTTGGCATATGCAATTAAAATAATTCATTATATATACAGGAAGGTGAAAAAATAGATTTTTATGGTATCCGATTAACAATAGATTCTAAACGATATTACTTTTCTACAGAACGGATTAATTCCAATTAGGAAAGATTTTAATAATAAATGCATTTACAATAATCTTAGAAAAAAAATTATATTATATTATTATTTAAAAATGACTTAAATCACTATATACGATTAAGTTTTTTATATAAAAAACCTAATTGCATAAAGTGACTCAAGAAGTATGACTGTAAATATATAAAAAAATAGTGCTGCTACCTGGCTAAGATGGGCCCGAATCTAGGGGATAATTTAAATAAAATTTTATTAATGTGTTTTATTCTTTCTCATTTATAAATTTGGTCGAAAAGCACTTTTTGTGTAAATTTTATATTTAACTGAACTGAGGTTATTCATTTTTATGCTATTGAGGTTTTTATATTTTGATCGAAAATATATGTAAATAGTGCTTCCATCTGGCCTAAATTTAGTGAACTATCCTAAGGGTAGTAATGGGCACGGGTATCCAGGGGATAATTTAAATGGATCTATATTAATGTATCTTAATTCTCTCCATAGTTTAGTATTTATTTACAAATTTGACCGAGAATCACTTTTTGTGTAAATTTTACATTAGCAATTATAAATTACCTTAGGTAATTCATTTTATACTATTGAAGTTTTTTTATTTTGTTCCAAAACATATATAAATAGTGCTTCTATCTGGCCTATATTAAGTGAACTATCCTAGGGATAGTAATGAACACGATCTCCAGGGAATAATTTAAATGGATCTAAATTAATGTTTTTTATTCTTCCCTACAGTTTAGTATTTATCTACAAATTTGACCGAGAATCACTTTTTATGTAAATTTTATATAACCAATTATTAATTACCTCAGGTAATTCATTTTATACTAATAAAGTTTTATTTATTTTGATAAAAAAAATATATAAATAGTGCTTCTGGCTTATATTTTGTGAACTATCCTAGGGGTACTAATGGACACGAGTATCCAGGGGATAATTTAAATGGATCTATATTAATATATCTTATTCTTCCCTATAGTTAACTGAGGTAATTTATACTATTGAAGTTTTTTTTATTTTGATTGAAAATATATGTATATAGTTCTTCTATCTCGCAAAGATTTAGTGAACTATCCTAGGGTTAGTAATGGGAAGGGATTAATTTAAATGGAGTTTTATTAATGTATCTTATTTCTCTCTATAGTTTTATATTTATTTACAAATTTGACCGAGAATCACTTCTTGTGTGAATTTGTTTGACGGTAGATACCATGGTCTTGTAGATCGTACTAAAATATTACGGCCCTACGACAAGTCATTTAATTTTAAAAATTCATCAGTTAGTCCAAAAATTAGTATCGTTTTTTTGGCGTTTGTCAAAATAAGACCTTTCATCGACGTTTGCTCAGAAACGACTGAACCGATTTCAGAAATTTAAAAGGCATTTGATCTTGATGAGGATTATCGTTTCTCAGTTTTGTGCGACGATCAGCCGAGCTATTTCTTTGTATTTTGGAAAAAATATTTCTAAAAAAATTTATATAACTAATTATAAATTACCTTAGGCAATTCATTTTATACTATTGAAGTTTTTATATTTTCGAAGATATATCTGGTACTATCTGATATACGAGATCGTAAATGTAATGAACTACCCTAAGGGAAGTGTTGGTCACGATTATCTAGAGGGGTTGATTTGAATAGTTATGTTTTCAACCAATATAAAATAGTTCTAATAAGATTCTATGTATTTTATAATTTTTTTTTTGTATTGTAGCTTTGCAATTGTAATTTAATCTTAGAAATCTTTGTAAATGTTGTGTTTTGTATAGATCACGTGATATCTATTATATGATAGTAATGAATGAATCAAGAACAAAATTCTTATCATTTCTATTATAATTCCATTTTATTTTTATTTCACACTATTGAAGTATTTATCTATCATATTATTATATCGGAAAATTCTCACACTTATTATTTAATTTCTTTCAAACTGTTTTTTGACTTTTATGAAAGTAGTTTGAATGCACTTCTCGAAAAAAAATTAATCTAATTTTTCTAATTACTAATTGCAGTCGTAAATGCAATAATTGAAGCAGATGTATAAATAAGTGTGAAAGTACTAATAAATACTTTTTACCCGATGTGAGATTGCGAATGACTTTCTTCTTTGGTAATTTATTTGCTTGTGTAATGCAAATTTTATTTTTAAAGAGAAAAAGTTTACAGGAAAAAGCTTTACGCTTTTATAACTTAATAGTCTGAAAAGAATTAAATAGGAATGGGTTGAGATCATGTGTTGTAAATTATTTCCTCATTAAAATGAGCAAAGGGGAAAATCATCATAAATAACAAGTAATGAACCAAGAAGCAAAGTAAAATTAAGTCGAGTAATAATATAGCTGATTGGTCTTTTGAAAAAAAAGATTTAATTTAAAATTTTATTTATTTAAATTCAATTTATAAATTTAAATATTCCTAATAAAATGTACTAGTAGTAAAATGACTAAATGTACATTATTAAAAAGCATATATAATAAAATAGTACATCTCAACTGCTATAGTTTCATTCTAGAGAAATTAGGTCTATGTCTCACTTTTACTTATGTTACGAATAAAAAGTCCTGATATAAACAGGATAAATAAGTCAAGGTTAAAACCAGTTCGAAAGTCACTTTTACTTGTGTGTATGAGCTTTTTGTGCCAAAGAATATTTTTTTGTATTTTATGTCATTTTATATGAAAGGAATTATTTCGAAAAAATTACTACATGCTCGGTTAAAGTGACCTACATAATTGTGACTTTGTTATTTATGATACACGCGATATTCTTCAAATAATTATTGTATTTATGAACATCCGCCTAATATATATATATATACATATATATATATATATATATATATATATATATATATATTATCCCACATTCAATGGCAACAATGTAATAAATTATTTATTTTATTTGTTTATATTTGCTAAAATTATTTTAACTCTTTTCTTGCAAGGATCTGCGGCGAATATTAAATTAAATGCATTAATTAACTATCTTTTAATTACAAAAATAGAGAAATTTTTCTACAGTACTTCTGCCCTTCAGTATTCTATTTAATTTTATTTCTATTGTCCTACAAATTTTATTATATTATGAATAAGCAATCAGTCATAGTTATTCACCACTTATTATTATTTTAAAATTTTTATAAAAAATAAAATTAACTCTATAAACTTTTTTTTGTTGTTTAAATTTGAAGTGCCAATTTATAATTTTTTTAGATATAGAATTTTAGTTGATATAAATAGAAAAAAAAATATTTGCAAGTTGAAAATTATATATTTTTTACCAAGCATATAACGAAAGGCTTTCCTTTTCTTTCTATAATTTTTAAATTTATTACACAGCAAAAACTATCTTCCATCATTAATTCAATTTATCTTTTCTATAATTTTTAAATTTATTACATAAGCAAAATTTATCTTCCATCAATAATCCCATCTATTCTTGCTTAGAAGTAAAATGTATTAATATAAGGAGTAATTTTTGCTTTACTAATTCAGAACATATAAAGTTTTGTTGTGCAATGAAATTTATTTTGAATAAATTATAATTTGCATTTAAATGATTTTTGGATATAATCATATTATCTGTAATTATTTTTATACTAAATTATAAAATAACAAATTCTCATTAGAATGGTTCAATTAAGGTTAATTTTGGGTATTTTATTATTATTATTTGTCATTATTTATATGCTAAATTATCGAATGGTATTTTCTAATCAAAATGGCTTAATTAAGGTGATTTTCTGATATAATCATATTATCTGTTATTCGTTATATGCTGAAATAATAATAAATTCTAATTAGAATTGTTCAATTAGCATGATTCTTAGAAAATATAATATTTTTTTGTGATTCTTTGTATGCTAAATGATTAAATAACATATTTTTATTGGAATGGTTCAATTTAATGTGATTTTTGGATTTAATCATTTTTTCTGTGATTTTTTTATGCAAAATTATTGACTAACTTAATCTAATTGGAATAGTTTAGGATTGGATTTAATCATTTCATCTGTGCTTATTTGTATGCTAAAATATTAAATAACAAATTGGTTATTAGAATAATTAGGGTTAATTAGAAATGGTCAAGGTGATTTTCGGATATAATCAAATTACCTGTGATTTTAATATGCTTTTTTATTAAATAATAAAAATCTTAAATCTAAAAACTGTTTAGTGGCACTTATTCTAAATTTTTTTAATATTTTAAAAGACCAAGTTTTTCTAAAATTTTTATTTATTTATTTATTCATAAGCCGTACTCAACAATAATAGATATTATTTCCGGCTCTTCTCAAGCTTATTCATAATTAATATTAAAAGGATAGTAATTTTATAATAATTCTTCTGAAAAAAAGAGCCGAAAAAAAGCATTCGAACATTAAATACAATGTTTATCATCAAGTTCATCATATTAAAGTCTATTAGACCACCTGTCAAGCTCAAAATTCTTGCACAAGGTTGAAAGTTATACTCATATAAAACCGTAAAAATTTAAATTAATGAAATAGCAATAAGAAAATAGAAAAATTGTTTTTATTATTTTTTATATAAATAAAATAAAATATTAATAAATATAAATAAAAATATAATTAAATTTAAAAAATAAAATTATCAAAAATAAAAAAAAATAAAAAAAAACAGGCGATGGTCAGACTACACAAATAATAAGTATTATGCAAGAAAATATTTATTGAAATCAAATTGAGAAAATTCAGTAATATCATAACAAGCCAATTCTTTAAAAAGTTTAACTAGGGAAGCATGAAATTTTTTGTTGTAAAATATTTATTCTACCATACCAATTTTTATAACTCTCATATCTTATCACAACAGATGTGGCCTCTACTTTAAAAAAAGTGCTTTATTTAAAAAATTAAACTAATTTTCCCATAATAAATTGTGTTCAATAATTAATAATGCGTTATTAAAAACTCGCAGAGCACATGTTCCTCATGTGAATTCGCACCTTTCTTCTTTCTTATCTTTCTTCATTTTAACCAGTTTTCACTCAAGATTTCTGCATGAAATAAAAGATGTTCGAACAAAACCACAGATAATATCTGGGTCGATATAAACAAGTACCGAGCGATTTTTCTCAAAAAACGACTTTCATAGAATTATTGAAAATTAAAGTAATAAGAGAAAAAAGCCCTTCGAGTTAAATAAATGGTGCGTGCAAGTAAGAGTAGATTTCGAACTGGTTTTAGGATGGGAATGATTTGTATTTCATTCATCAATAAGTTGATAGATAATGAGAATGGTATATATATATATATATATATATATATATATATATATATAAAGCGAGAGGTTTTTCTTCAGATGGTGAAATAGTATGATAAAAATTGTTTCTTGGGCATCCATCCAATAATTAAAAAAACAGTTTTAAAGCAAAATGTTTTAATTAAGAGAACATACGTTTCGGGTCCAGATTTAACCCATCTTCAGTGCATACAAATAAATTTTTAAAAAAATACCACAAAGCACAACACAAAATTGCAACAAAAAATAAGTATGAAAAAAATTGAAAAAACATCAAGTTATGAAAATTTTTGAAAATTGTAAAAATTAAAATAAATAATATGTTTTTTTATAAAAAAACGTGTGACACACGCAACTCTGTCTCCAAACTAACAAGATGAGCTTTTGGAATAAGCTTTTTTTTTTTTTATAAAAAAACATATTATTTATTTTAATTTTTACAATTTTCAAAAATTTTCATAACTTGATGTTTTTTCAATTTTTTTCATACTTATTTTTTGTTGCAATTTTGTGTTGTGCTTTGTGGTATTTTTTTAAAAATTTATTTGTATGCACTGAAGATGGGTCAAATCTGGACCCGAAACAAATGTTCTCTTAATTAAAACATTTTGCTTTAAAACTGTTTTTTTAATTATTGGATGGATGCCCAAGAAACAATTTTTATCATATATATATATATCTTATATATAAAAATGGAGCTCTCTTTCAAATGTCCGAATAAAACTCGAAAACGGCTGAATCGATTTGGCCAGTCTTAGTCTTGAAAAATTTGTGCCAATCCAGAGAATGTCCAAAAGGTGAGAAATTATTTCAAATCCGCATAGAAACTTTACATTTATAATTTGAAAATTTTTGTAGAAGCGTAATTTAAATAGAACAATTGACGGTGGCAATTTCGTGAAATGTCAAACGCTTTTGACAGATGATGTTCAATTACGTTTAATAGGATGTTTTACGCGAATATTATTTATTTGTGATAAATTTGTAGTAAGTAGTTTTGTTTGTAGTTTTATTTATATATAGTAAACGGGCCCCAAGTGTTACTAGAGAAAATATAAACTTTTTTGATATGTTAATATGAAAATGCATTTTTGGCATATTTTTCTCAAACACGGTGCTCTGAAAGATCTTATTTGTATAATTATATGCTCATTGGTATTTATAAAACATTTTCTAGGTTATATTATTTTTTATTTATGTTATTTAAATTCAGAACCTAAATTTGGTATCGATCAAATGGACCTTTTGTCGAATAACATTTTTCCAGTTATAATTTTCCAGAATTTATCGCAGAATAGATAGTAATATATGAAGGTCCGGGGTTAAAAAGGCCAACCACCGATTTGTCAAAAATCAGTAAAGTTAAGCATTGTTTAACAACAATATTTGAAAGTACAGGAAAAAAGATTTATAGCCAGCTACAAGCTTGATTTGAAAACGGTAATCTTTGAAATGGGGGAGATAAACGGTAATCTTTGAGAATCCATAATAAAAGTATTTTCTTCCGTTGGTAGTTTTTAAGCATTAGTTAAAAATGTAATTATTTTGTAAAATACCTTTAAAACTATAATAAGGCTTTAAATCTTTTTGCCACCTGCCCGTTTCAAGTTACCCCGCCTACAGGGTAAAAATGTCTAGACAACAAATTTTTGAAAGAAGCATTCAAACAACACATCCTTATACACTTAAAATATTAATATTTTTGATTCTCTAGAAATTGTGTAGAATATACCTTATTTAGCAAAACAACGTTTGCCGGGTCAGCTAGTATATATATATATATATATATATATAAAGCGACAAGTTTTTTTCAGATAGTGAAATATTATGATAAAGTTGAATTTGGGCACCCATCCAATAAGTAAAAACGGTTTTATTGTAGTAAAATGTTTTTATTGTAATATCATACGTTTCGAGCCTTGAGTTGACCCATCTTCAGTGCATACAAATAAACTAAAGAAAAAACACAAAAAACACACCAAAATATATAAACCACTAGTCCAAGTTATATTATATTTTTGATAAATATTAAATTAAAACAAAATAAAAATAAAATTATATTTTTATAAAAAGGCTCTTCTCATAAAGACTTGTTATTCGTTAAGGGCTTGTTTTACAAGTCAGACTTGTTGAATCCACTTTTCCAGTTTTTTATTCAATTGTGATTGTTTAACAACTTAAGTCACACTACACCATTAAAAATAACTAATGTTATTATTATTAATAATAATTATGCTACCAATTCTAATACTAATAATTATGCTATCAATAACAAGGACACCTTTTAACATCGATAGTCGTAGAAATCTGGTTTATCAAATTAATTGATTAAATTGCGATTCAATGTACATTGGTGACACTAGTCAAAACTTCGCCAACATAAAAGTGAATGATTTGGACGTACATTTTTTATATTCTAAGCATATTTAATTGCAATATTATTTATTTTTAATAACTTATTATATATGCAAATATCTTATTAAAAAAATCAAGTAAAACTAAAATAGTATAATATAGTATTTTATAAAGATTTGTAAAACTCTAAGATTATTTGTGATAAATATATTTATAAATTTCACTAAAAATAAATAAAATGTAAACAAAACTCGCATAAAATTTAATATATTTAATTTAATTTATAAATCGTAAATATCAATCAAAATTCAACAATTTTATTAGGCTTGTCGAAATATTTAATGAAATTCGTTAACAATTAAAAGACAATAATAATTCGAGGATAAACTTCTAAATTTATTCACTTGGGTCACTGAGTTTTCAAAGAAATAGATTTGAATTTCATTAAAATGGATTTTTATTTACTACGCCTTACATAATGTATGTATTTTTTTTATTACACCTCATATAATAGATTTTTTTTCTACACCTTAAATAATGGATTTTTTTACTACACCTTACGAAAATTTCGTTTTACTACATCTTAAATAATGGATTTTTGTTTACAGGTTATATTATATACAAAAAATAATTTATAATTTATTTTTTAGAAATATTATCAACGGCAATTCATGAGATTTCTGAACTTTGAATTATAGTGATAAATATTAACACATTTTAACTTGTGGCAGCAGATATTGTTCTACAAAAATTAAGCTTAACAATTAGTTAACTTTTCATATGTTGTGGGTTTAATATTTTAGTTCCATTATAAGTTAACATGTAGATGGTTGTGATTATTTAATATTGTTAACAGCATAATTTATATTCTTACTGCATCATTTAAAATCAATATTATTACCTAAACTCCTACGTAGTGAAATTTCACCTCGACCAACTAGAGTGCATTTTCTCTGTTTTACAAAACTACTTTCATTTACCAATGTAGTCAATTATAGATTTTATTTTAAGTGAAACCACACATTTTATAAAGGAAAACTAGAACACTTTTGATTCAAAAAATTGTAACAGGTTCAATCAATGTAAACAAATAAGCCATATAAAATAAATAAATTAGAATTCCATGAAAGGAAAGTCAATTGAGCAACAATTTCTATGACAATATTCACAATAAAACCGGGTACTCACATATAATAGAAAATGACATACATATGACTTGCATAGGTTATCATGTTGTATAGAAGCCTTCAATAGATTGTTAAATAATTATTTATTGTACGTGACAAATGGTCTTTCGATTTGGTATAAGCAATCAGAAATCAATATAGAAACTAGACAAGTCTTTTACGAGAACTTTTTATCCTAGAGCTTATTCAGCAGACTGACATCAATTTTATTCGATTAAATAACGGTTGTATTTAATCAATTAGATAGTACCATAATAACGAAGGGATTTTACTGCAAATCGCTTGAATAATGTTGTTTTTATAAATTTTTATGTTAAATTGATCAAACATTTAATAAACTAGACTAGAACATTTAGAAAACTAAATTATTAAAAAAAAATTTTCAAAAATTAGATTTTTGAAAAATTTGGAAATTTTTGAAAAATCTGATTTTTTGTATTTGGATTTTTTTAAAATTTCGAACGTTTTTTAAGCAATCGCGCTGCATAGCTGATTTTAAGTCAAATTATCAAAGCGCTTAAGCGCCGCGTAGTTGCCTAACGTGCAAACATTGGTACGGAACCCATATAAATGTATTCAAAATTTGTACTTATTATTTTAATCTTTATAAAATATCTGATAATACGATGTACATATTTTTAATATTCAATTTTGACCGCTAAATGGCATTATTTTTTTCTTTTTTTATTAGATTCACCGAAGTCGTTGGACCTGTCGTTACAAAAATTTTACCAGTTGTTCATTTTGTCAATACAAGTAAAATGTTTATTGAATTAATTAAATCGCACGCTTCGTTATCTAAACTGAAATACTACTTTTGGCAATACTTGCCCCGTATTTCCGAAATCGTTAGACTTGCCTTTGCCAAAAACTAATCAGCACGTCTCCTTATCAGTAGTAATGGCATGTTTTTTGAATTATTCAAATCGGCTGATCCGTGTTCGCGAAATCGTCGACAAAAATTTGTATCCGCACACACACACAAGAACATACATCCATTTTTTCTAAGGTATGCCAAAATGTTCAGAAACCTCTCAAAAGTAAATATATATATAAACATTTTCATTTTCGATTTTTGGACGAATAATAACTTGCCCTAGAGGAAGTTAATAAATTAAAATCATATCTTAAATTCATCTCTTAAATTATCAAGACAATCACTGCATGTCTTCATGTAATACTAGATAGATTTTAATTAAAATATAAATAAAAAATGCTATCTTAGAATTACTAAAGTTCATAAATTTGTAGCAGAAACTAATTATTTATTTGTAGAAAAATCTAAAAAAAAAGATTTAGTAATTTTTAATATTTAGGTCCATATATTTATAAATAGGGCTCGCCCGCAGGTAAGCGGTTAAGAGCGACGAGACATGTTTCAGAGGTCCCGGGTTCGATACCCACTTTGAGCAGCCTGTTGTCAGGCAGCAGTGACAACGATTTTTACTTGGAAATATAGATAGCAATATGTTTCCAAGTGAAAATAGCCCTTGCCCGGCATTGCTGCACCAATAAAATGTCAGCCCAATTAGATTAATTCTAATAACAAAAATCATCAAATATGGATGAATTAACTATTGGGTTATCATCTAAAAAATACGAAGTAAGGAGAAGTTTTAGCCCAACAGCTCATAGGACGTAAGGTTTTGATTGCTGTTAAAAAATAATATACAAAAAAAAATTTATAAATCTCTGATATATTTGACATCAGACCTTATGATCAAAAATAGTTTCAATGTAACACATTATATTGTTCTTTAATATTTATAACATTATTGGCATTACAAAATATGAGAGCAATTTTATATTAATATAATTATTAAGATATAATAATTACATTGATTTATAGCTAGAGGAATTGAAACTGCTATAAATCTTAGTAAATAATTTGTTTCACACTTTGCTGATATGACTCTATTTAATTATATGTTCGCAATCTTGTTAATAAAACTATAACACATTTCAGCTAACATGAAAATAATTATATAAATGAAATTATTGAAAAACAAATATTGAAATATGTAAATTATTCACGCAACTCATACATGTTACATGTACAGGATACATTTCCATGTTTTGCAACAGGAAAAATAGTTACGTTGACAATATAGTTACACTTATATATATTTATATATAATCATATATATATATATAAATATATATATATATATATATATTATTTTTCCATTAAAACGCAGGAAATGCGTAATATACTTACATCTACATTTCACTTTACAAATTAATGTTACAAGCCACAAATTGCTTTGCAGACCGCATAAATTCTATCAAAATAGAAATGAACATAAAACACAATTGAATTAAATTACTGTGAAATATTAGTTTCTAAATATTATAGATGTACTAAACGCTTCGATGCTTGTTTTAAAAACTACGTTTTAATATGCGCAAAATTCATGAAATCATGTTTGTTACCTAAGAAGAAATGATATTGTTTTGTTTCAATAGAAAGCTGAATATTTTATTCACTTATGACGAATTAACACGAATTTATATGAAGGTTTAATGAATTTTAATTTGTAAGCAATTTGAAAAATAAATAAACAGTTCATGAATTAATAACCGTGAAGCCCAATGGCCCATAATTAAATTCATGTTATTTGGTAAAGGTTACATAAAAATTAAAAAATCTTTAGTTACCTATATTATATTCCATCGTCAATTTTGTAAAATATTTTTTAATAAAATAGTCTTATATTGTAGAAAAGATTTTTGGCTAATATTTATTTTCCATAATTTTATCATTATCTGATTTTATTTCAATTGAGTCAGGTAATTGAAAATAATTGATTATATGCAATAACAATTTCAAAGCTATCAAATGTAATTAATTTATTATTTAATTATATTTATGACGATAAAAATAGACTTTTCTGCACTTTTGCATATCTTTACGTTTCATAGGTCTCTGAACATTTTGGCAGAACCTCAGAAAAAATGAATGTGTGTGTGTATGTATGGATACAATTTTTCGTTGATGATTTCGGGCGTCAGATCGGAACAACCGATTTGGATGATTCAAAAAACAATGAAATCCTATTGATAGGGTGATGTGCTGATTAGTTTTTGGCAAATGTTGGTCTAACCGTTTCGAAAATACAAAGCTTTTTGAGAGAAGGGAGCATCCGATTTGAATGATCCAAAAATACATTCAATTTGTAATGACGGGGAAAAGTGGTGGTCAGTTTTTGGCAAAGGCAGGTCCATTCGTTATGAAGACACGGAGCTAAATGTGCAAAATATGGTAGTTTTTGAGATAACTAATCTTCCGATTTCAATGATTCAAAAAACTATCTGCTTGTATTGCTTTTGGAGAATAATTTTTTTTATTTAATTTTCAAATAATATCTTTTTAATATCAAAAATCATTTGGATTTCGATTCTAATTCTAGCTAAAGTTCTAAACATACTTATACTTCAGATAATTAATTTTAACTTTGCAATTCAGTTTACATATTTCTTATAAATATTAGACAATGTTCTTCATTTTAAATCCGATTGATTAAGCTAAATAAACGTCGTCGTCTAATTTATAAGCTCTTATATTTTGTCTATAAAATAAAAATAATAAAAGTTGCAGTATTTGTAATAATCTATTTGAAAACACTTAATATTCCTCGAATGTTTCATTCAGGTATGGAAAGTACCAGCAATTTGCCTTAAGGTCACTAGTTTTTTATAATTCTATCATAATCTGATTTTATTTCAAATAAGTTCAGTTAATTGAAAATTAGTAATTATGTGCATTAACAATTTTGAAGCTATCAGAGATAATTAATTTATTATTTTCCCATGGACATTTAATCAATAACTGTTGCAATTGACATACTAAGAATTATATTTATAACAATAAAAATATAGTTTTTCCTTATTAAACTAAATAATAAATTTATTTCTATCATAATTTGTACATATTATTTAACAAGAAAAATCAAGATCTTAGTACATTTGGTTTATAAAATTGGCTCTTTTTAGAGTTCTGAAAGCTTTATGATTTTGTTGAATTGAATTGAATTGAATAACACGCGGGAAAATTTTATAACTTGGTTAAACAATTTTCATTAAATTTTGCATGAAACTTGATTCAAGAAAGCGTAGAAAATAGAGTAATGAATAATTAAAGTCTTAATAATTAAAAAATTTATTGTTTTAGAGGTTGTATTATAATATTTGATATAACAAAGCCACTGCACATATATATATATTTTATTCTTTTATTTTGTTCTAATTTAATTGAGAACTTTATTCAAATAGTTTTGTATTTTATTACAGATTGAATACAGAAAATAATAAACTATGGCTCCTAGTAGCAATAATAGCCCAAAGCAGGGGCTGCGTTCTTCTTGTAGTCTTCGTTCAAATCCAAGTGATGCTTGGCCACCAGATGAAGCTGTTCCCAAGGTAAAAAATTAAAAATATTAGATGTAATATTATTATTTTTATTCAAAATTGTTATTTTTACATATCTCAATTTAATCCTTTGAATTAAGCAAAGTTGACTTTCATAAATTGCCTAAAATATATACTTTCACGTAATTCTTGCTAATGTGTTGATTGTACTCTACTTAGGCCTAAGTTTCCAAAATCTTTTAGAAAGATATTATTTGATACTGAATAACTTAGTATTATATATTACCTTCATATATAATACATATAAATAAATGCCTAAATGCATTCCAAACACTAGATTAAAACTAAAGTACTTAACATATTATACTAAGGTAACCATACGTTTCGGTGACAATCCCGGATTTCCACCTTGAATCCCGGATTTTTTCAAAAGCATTATTTATCCCGGATTTAGATCTTTTGTCCCGGATTGTCGCGGGTTTTCAAAAAACATAAACTTAAATTGAATTTTTACTCTAATTTGATGATCAAATTACAACTATTACATTAAATATCTGAAAATGTTATGAACAAAGAGTATGCTCATATGGAACACATTATGAATGAAAAAATTGCTGAATACAACATTTTGAAGGCGGTTCAAAATAGCCTCTTACTTTATTAATGTCGACAAACATTAACAAAAATTATGAAAACATTTTGATTGATGTTTGACATTAGTGCTATTTTTGTTAATTAGCACAAATAAAATATAAATAATAATAAATAAATAAATTTAATTAGCAAATAATTATATGAAAAACTGAACGAAGAAGTATTATAACATATAAATTATAACATATAATAAAGTAAAAACTAAAAGTCAGTAATGATTTTTATTGCATTTTTAATAGTATTTTTTGTTTTAAGAATTTTAAGTTTTGTTGCATACACCTCCCTCCTCCGCCTTGTACCCTATCGGATTACCATGACTAAAACTTACTGTCTCGATTTTTGTTTTAAAAAAATATGGTCACCTTAATTGTACAGGTTAATTTTTTTTAATATTTGGGTTTTTACTTTTCTTTCTAGGACCATCAAAGACCACCAGTATTTAATCCAGAAGATTATGCAGTATCCTTAAGAACTTGGGGAAAACGTCCTTCGACAACCATTTCTCCATTGTATGTTCTAAGTTGTCCTTCTACACCAGAAGCACAAAGACAGGAGGATACTATCAGATCTCAAACCTTGCCAATTAAACAGAAGGACTATAAGTAAAAAAAAATAAAAAAAATATTTTTTTATGTAACTATTAAAATTAATTCTAAGACGTTTTAGACAAAGTGTGTATTTGAAGAAATATTGCCTTATATAATTATGTCCTTTTGAAAGTAATACTTGCTGATTTATGTAATGTTGGAAAATCTTAAGTAGTCACTTATACTTTGAATACCAAAAATAGTTTAAACTATTTTTTTATTGCTTGATTTTTTTTAAATTAATTGTGCACATCCAATAAACCTATAAATATACGAGTATAATACCAAAATATAACCATTTAATGTATTTTTTTTATTTTCTCAAATATTTGCAGAAGTCCTATAACTGCACCTCCACCAGCCGAATCTGAAATGAAACTTCGACAGTTCGGAAGTGTTTCTGAATTATTGTCAAGATTGCGATGTGATTTGCGAGAATCGTATTTAAGGTAATAAAATAATAAACTAATTTTATTATATATTAACCAAATTCATAATCACTAACAAATAGTTTTTGAAGTAAAACTTCTTTATGCGCGACTAGGGTGTAAATCCGTACAAATGCAACGGAAGTCCATTACGCCCAAAGTGTTCGTTATTCGCTCTCGATGAGATTATTTCGATACGGGTCGATTGTGATTAGCCGTCGTGTATGTAAATAGAAATCTGTCTTTGTATGCGTACCAGCATCAACGTTGTATGCGTACCGATATCAACAAGGAAATTGGCATAGATAAATAAATACTTTAAAGTTACACCGTAGTACAAATCTTGATTTAATGAAAAATGCCTGAATCAGAACAATATTTTACGCTGTTCTTCGAAAATAATAAAACAAATTAAACATTTGGGCCGTGTACTAAACATAAGTTTATTGATTAGAAATCATTCCTATATTATTCGTAGTTTCTATAAATCTTTAAAGTTATTAAAATGGAAAATATTTTTTAGGCAAGACAGATATTACAGCTGTTTAAAGAATGAGAACATATCGCCAGCGAAAAAGTAAAAAAATACAAGCAGTCAATGAATGTATGTTAATTTCAATTACATGAAGTTTTTCAAACACAATTACATGATGAGTGAAGTTACGAAAACAATATTTGTTTAGGCGTTGTTTAACATAATCCACTGTGTGAACGATATTAATCAGCAATTACTTCATTTTTCTAATGAAGGTTTGTTTCTAATTGCTAATTACAATGACAAACCGATCATGTTATATTTGAAGTATGACTTTATTTACATTATTGTTTTTAAATATTATATATATACTTTTAATGCTATTATAATGCCATCTTGGACAGTAACAAATAAGTTTTACTTCAATCGCCTATGAACCTTACGCGCACTCTTTTTTTATTAGAATACCGCCGGCAAGCAATAATCTCTTCAATGATTTAGTTCCTTCATCAAAGAAATTTTGTCCAAAAATCATAAATTCTCGCAAAGTACAAAGTTTTTACCGTTCTATGACTTTAACCAACTTAAAACTCGTATTTCAAGAAATTATCTATTATTTGATTATTGATATCTTATACAAGTTTTCTACAAAGCAAAATAAAAATTGTGTAAATACCAGTTATTTCTTGAGCCATATATTTCACTTCTTCTTCGCACGTATGATATTCAAATAAAATTTTAATAATTTTGTGATTATTAGAATATTTATATAATAAACCGTAAAATCTATGACTGGTAACTTTTAATTAACAGTTAACTCACAGTATAGTATCACATTAATCCATGTTGTTCATAAATTTATATTAAAGCCATTGACCTAGATGTTTAAACTCACATGCCGATGATTACTTTTCCGTAAAATATGGAATATATGTAGAAGAGAAATTGACTTCACGATGAAATGAAATAGAGTAATAAATCTTAAAAATATTATCTATTTTTTAAATTATACGACAAACCAAGCGTACAATATTTTAGAACGTATGCCAATTAAATTGCTTATTCTTAAATATTAAATCTATGGTTTACTCGAATTATTATTTTGCCATTATAAATTTTATATGCTTGGTATTTCTTCTAATTACCTTTACAAAATTTATTGTATGTAATAGTGAAATCTATAGATTGTTTAAATTTGATTTCGTGTGGCTATGATCCGAAATTTCGACATATTCATGTTCAAAAATTAATTTAGGCTTGTATGTTTAATTCTATCAGAATTCAGATTTCAATTATAATTGTTATTATGTATATTTTAATATTCATATTTTTAATTTCTTCATTAATATATTCAATATTTTCTTCAATAGGCTGATGTAATTTATATCGATACATTAAGATTGAAATGATTGAGATATTGTTATTATCTATATATTTAAACTTTATAATTCCTAAAACATTATTTCAGGAATAATTTTTCCTGCTCCGTGAAATAATAATTTGTATAGTTACTAACTGTTCTACCTTGCATAATTTTTGTATTGTAATGCTTTTTCATAATAATAAAGACGGTTTTGTAACAAATTCATTAATGAGTAAATTTTAATCTGCGAACCACATACAACGGTAAATATAACAGAAATAATTGTACTTACAACTTAACTTTGATGAAACAGTTATAATTATATGTGAGCAGATGCTTCTAAATCTTTTGGATAAGAAATGATGAAATGATTCGTAATTAGATTTTTTATTATTAACTTGATTACATTTTTTTTCTATGCCATGAAATATTTTTTGACAACAATATTAATAGGATAATTTAATGGGGTAGAGCGGGTAAAAAATTCCACCACCGATTTCTCAAAAACAAGGGAAGTTAAGAATTTTATAACAACAATATTCGAAATGTCGTCGCTATCAGGAGATGAACGGCAAAGTTTGGAAATCTATAATAAAAATATTATTTTTCGTTATTATTTTTTTTGTTGTGAGCGCAACTTGTTTAGTTTACAAGATCTTAATATGTCATCTACGTTAATTAATGTGTCTACGTTAATTATTTGTTTTATGAGATGTCTTGTTATTTTTCAGTTTCAACAGTATTTTTTTAAGTGAAACAATCAAAAATAGTGAATAAAATAGAAAATTAAGTGAAAAACTGTAAAAAATTGAATAAAAAGTTATTCCTACTTATATACAGTGTTATCCCGGTGCAAAAAATAGAGACATACAATTTATATTTTGCATTGGTTGAATTGTGAAGCTATTATTTTGTAAAAGCTTTTAAAAATAAGACACCGAATCTGTTTACCCCCTGGCTGTCCTACTTTACCCTGCCTGTGAAGTAAAAACTACCAAGTGACAAATTTTTGAAATTAGCTGGGAGTTTTACTGAACATATTCAAATAGTTGTATGTTTGATATGTGGTATTTTTTTGTGAAATAATTGGTTTGGTTTTCACAATATAATTGCTCAAAGTACTCTGCCCTATCCTATATTATCAAATTTGTAAGCAGAAATTCTGAAAAGTTGATACATACTTAAACCTTAAGAATAAAATTGTATGTTGAATTTTTGTATATTTTCAAATTATTACGTTATCACAAATTACATGCGTTTCACTTTTTTATTGTATGAATTTCTCGTATTGAAAATATATCGATAATAAATGAAAATAATGTATTGAAATATTGAATACCCTATTAATATTTAAAATAAGAATGATAAAAATAAAAGGGCGAAATGAAGTATCATTTATATTTTTATGATCTCAGAGTCATAAGTACAACAAAAAAAATGTTATAATTAAATATTGACATGTATACATGTTATGCAAATGTATATTAATTTACCAACTGTATTTTACAAGGATTAAAATGCCTAATTATCAGTAACTTACATTAATATAACTTAATATAAGTTTTCTAGATTAGCGTTTACGCCATTTTCATTTTTTTTATAAAAAGAGTAATTTGTCTTATTTAAAAAAAAGAACCAACCAGAAACTACATAATCTAATCTAAGCTAAGGGGCCGATACTGCCGGAAAATAGACCAATGTTATGGAAAAATATGTTATGTACCAGTTTTCATATAAAGTGATACTAAAAACTGTCAAAATCCTATGTGGTTGCTGTGCAGTTCGGCGTTTTACAAAGAAAATCTAACCTAGAAAACAGACAAATGTCGAAAGAAACTATGTTTTCACAATTGCAGTTCCATGGTTCTTTGAGATATGGCTTGATAACATATGAGTGAAGTTGCATTTAATGTGTAAAACGCCTGATAGCATAGTAAATACATAGTAATTTGACAGTATTTAGTAGCATTTTGTATGAAAACTGGAAAGTAACATAGCCTTGCCATAACATTGGTTTATTTTACGGCAGAATCTGTTCATAAACCGCATTTCTAACCATGCATTTATTTATTTTTTTGTCTTAGTAATTTTGTTCTCTCTAAAATGTTAATTATTACATGGCGCTACACTGTGCAATAATGCTTATTAAATATAAAGTTGTGTTAAAAAATACAAATACATTTTTTTATAAATTATCTAATTTTTTTTTCAGTTTTGTACAAGAATTTGTCAGTGCTCCTATGGAAGGTGTCTCATTATTATTAGAAGTTTTGCGAGCGGTTCAGTTGAGCCACAGCGGCGGCAACAAACAGGCGAAATCGCCTCAGCAGTACCGCGTCACTCCGGCCATGCAGAGAAGGGCACTCCTCGACGAACTAACCTGCCTGCAATGCCTACAACTCTGCTGCAGCAGGAGCTCAGATGCAGCTAACAGGTAAATAGAAAATTATATAAAGTTTTTGTAATTCAATCACTATTTTTGTGATTATTATTCATTCACTTCAAGGAATCCACGGCAATTTACGTCGTATTAACCAAACTAATCGAAACCCATTGAACTTTTAGTGCAAGTTATTAAACTAGCCTTATGATACGAAGAGCTTTGTTGTATTGCTATATTATTTAAAACTAGTTGGTACTGGTATTTTGCCTTGAGCCAAGTTACATGAACTTCCCGATATGTATAAATAATCGACCTAATCAATTAAAAATAAATTAATTTATGAGTGACTAAAAGTAGTCCGAGTGGATTCATTACACATATTTTAAAACGAACGAACGCGTTAATTCGTAGTATTTTCTAAAAGCAAATTTTCACAAACCAATGATCATAATTGAACCAGTTTCCGTAGGACTTTAATGGTTTAGTATGTTCATTAAGACCAAGTACTCAATCGTTATACCAAGTAAATCATTCTAATTTTAATTTCAACAAACGTCAAAAAAACTACTAATTCTCTCAAACTGTGATGAATTTTCAAAATTAAACTACTTGTCGTGAGGCCGTAATATTTCAGTAAGTTCTATAAGACCATGATATTTATTGCGAAAAAAAATCCATAAAAATCCTCTTAAATTTTTTTTCAACAGTTAATTACAAGAAAACGGCTCGGTAAATTTTCACCAAAAACTAATAAGAACCATTCCCAGCTAATATCTTTCGAACAGTTTTTGATTTTTTAAAATCGATTCGGTAGTATTAGCTTAAATGTGGACGGCAAGTTTAACACTTTTTTCCAAATTACAAAGAAACGGCTCGGCTGATCGTCGCACAAAACTGAGAAACGATAATCCGATTCGAGATACATCAAATGGCTTTTAAAATTCTGAAATCGGTTCAGGCGTTTTTGAGCACACGTCGATCAAAAGTCTAATTTTGACAAATAATATTGTCAAAATTAGATTAGAATTAGAATAGTATTATTAATAGAGTTTAGCTAGTGGTGCATCAATTTGTACCTTAAGACAAAATGTGAGAACTTTCATTATTTTCCTCAATAAAATATTAGTGGAATTTAAAAAAATTTCAAATACATTAAATACTGTAACTTTCATAATTATTTTGTAGACAAAATATATGAGCATTTAATTGGACGACGACGTTTACATATGTTTATATGAAGTTAATAAACAAATCAAACGGATTTAGAATGAATCTCTCTAAGAATTATATAATCTAAATTGTAAAGTTAAAATCATTTCTTTCGAGTAGATAGGTGAGCCTAAGAATTTTATTTAGAATCAAAATTGAAGTTTGCATCATTATCGATATTAAAAAATTTTATTTTCGATTTTTAGACGTATTCTATTACTTACCCTACACAAAGTTATTATATGCAGTTCAATAAATCATGTTATCTATTATTATTTACTAATATATCTTTTAATTTTATATTTTATTTGCCTTTCAATATTCTATGGACGTCAAAATCATAAATGTTATGATTGTGCATGTAATGACAAAGTAGATCAGAGGCAAATTAAAACTTTCGCATAATTTTTATTGTACTTACGTTCATATGTTCTTGATGAGAACTTAATGTTAAAATAATTACGAATATAATTGGTTCAACAAAATATACTTATCTTTGGTGTTCATCCAAATAGTTGTCTCACAACTGATATTTATCTTGCAAAATTACTGATTTTCTGAAATATAAACATAGATCTAATATTTTTGTAAACGGTTTACAATTTGATGTTGCTTTCTCTTAATTACTGGATATAATTTTTATTTAATATCTATTCAAAATATTGTCATACCAAAATTTTAATTTTAATTATGGTATATATTTTATTTTAATTCATGTGCGATTATAAATTTTTGGTGAGTTTAGCATTTAAATGCGAAAATATTTAGGATTATCTAATGGATATTATCTTTAGTAGTGTGGTGTTTTTTACTTGAGCTGCTAGCACTTCCAGGTCTACTTTTCTTCGCAGAATTCTTTCGAATCCGCTCCTCAATCTGCGCAATTTCATTCGGGTTTAGCTCCAATTGCGTTCCTGAAGTAGAATGTTGAGCTGATTCGCATTCTGGTAAATCGTATCGTGGCGCTAAAATAACAGTAACATCTTGTGTATTAGCTGAATGTTGAAAAGCTTGTTTTAAAGATGCAGGAGGTTCTTGTTCAAACGCGTCTTCTGGAATAGTTGCTCCACATGGTACACAAGATTTGGCTGTTGCTTCATGGAGTTTCAACGCTGATGATAAACTATCTATTTCGGCACTAAGCGCTGAACCTTGACTAGTACCGGCAACTTGTGAATTCGGCGTTTGCACTTGAGGTTCAACTTCAATTTTTGCCGGATTTGCTTCCTTATTATTTGCTGTTGTTTTTTCTGCGTCTGTTGGATCCGATTCGCAATCAGTAACCATATAAACATGTGGAGATCTGAACATCATATGCCCCATGTCTATGCACATACCAACGTAACTTTTGTGAACTTGATATTTTGCATCTAAATCATCATCATCAGTCAATACGTTTCGTGGTCCATTTACGGGAGTGAATTCTACTTCGCCATCTGAAAATGGAGGTTGGGTCGCATTCATTCTTTTATAAGACTGGTTTTCACTTGTGTTGTCTAATCCATAATTTTTTGATTCGGTTTTAATAAATCGTACGTCGCTGGTATTGTTGCTTGTTATGGAATTGTTGTCTCTCGGAGATGCTCCTAAAGTACCTATCAAAAAAATTATTAATCATTACAAATACAGAAAATGTCATTGTAATTGCTTCCTAAAATCTATATTCATAACAACGCACCTGTGGTGTTCATCAACAAATCTCCATAATGATCACCGACAGCGTGTTCTTCCAAAACAGCAGCAATTTGTCGAGTGCTCAATTTTTTAGCCCATGTCAATTTACGTAGCTCTGGACGATGTACGCACCAAAATGAATTTCTGCTTTTCACTTCATTATTTTTATGGCAACTTCCTACAACGTTTGAAGCACATTTGTTTGGAGTGATGTTTTTGCAGTTGACCAAATCTTGAAGATCATGTTTAATTGATAGAGCTGATAAACCATTGCCCACCAAGGCCGGATCGATCTCGAGTGCTCGACCGTTGTAGCAGGGAACCACGAGTGGCATAGAGTTTCGTGTTTCGGTTGACATGATAAGGGTTGATTCACTGAAATATTTATTTTCAGTGAATTATTAACTTTTGATCTATACTTTTATACGGTAATTTTTCTTACACATAATCTATTTCTATTTATACTATAAACTAAGGATTAAAATACTGTTATTTTCTATATTAAATACTTGAATTATATGGAATAAAATAAATTGGAATACAAAATAATACCCCGGACGGTTTTTGTGAGGATGTTCACCTAGGAGTGAAAAAAAGGAAACTCTAGCTTGGTATAAAACAGAGGAGTTTTGATACAATCAGCCTACTTAGACTGCCCGTGCTATGGAATAAATACTGTATAATCAGAACATTGTTATTTAAACCTTATGATCACAGAGAAATTACCAGAAACAAAATATTATTTTTATGGATGCAAATGATTAGTGCCTAATTAAATTGCACAGCAATCATGTATCAACACATAAAACAAACTGCTCAACAACTTATTCTGATGGTAATAAGCACATTGAAGTTTTAACTTCCCGAAGGAGAAGTTTGTTTTCATAAAAAAATCGGATTCGCTAATTTTATGTTTTCTTGACGTTTCAAGCCATTCTGAATCGAATGAGACCAAATTTGAAAAAAATATATATGTGTGTGTGTGTATATGTATGTGAACAGATTTTTTGCCGTAAATCAACGTTTTCGCAAAAACGGCTGGACCGATTTCAAAAATTTAAAAGCCATTCGATGTATTTCGTTTGAGGACTAGAGTTTATCAAATTTGCGCGACGATCAACCAGACCATTTCTTTGTAAATCGCAGAAAAGTGAAAAATTTCTCGTGCACGTTTAAGCCCGCAATTCTCAATCGATTTTGAAAATTCAAAAACTGTTCGAAAGATATTGGTTGGGAATCGTGCTGATTAGTTTTTGGTAAAGACCGATTTGGTATCGATCGTTTTCTTGTAATAAAAAAAAATCGACGATTTTTATGGTTTTTTTTGACGGTAGATGCCATAGTTTTAGGTGAAAATCTACCGAACCGTTTCCTTGTAATTAACTGTTGAAAAAAAAATTAAGCAGATTTTCGTGGAATTTTTTTTGGAGATATATATCATGATCTTATAGAACTTACTGAAATATTACGGTCTCACGACAAGTAGTTTAATTTTAAAAATTCCTCAAAATTTGAGAAACTGAGTAGTCTTTTTGATGTTTGTTAAAATTAAAATTAGACGATTTACTTGATATATCGAAGAGTACTTGCTCTTAATGAACATACTAAACCATTAAAGTCCTACGGAAACTAATTCAATTACAAAAATTGTTGATTTTTGAAAATTTGCTTTTAGAAAATACCCCGAGTTAACGTGTTTGTTCTTTTCCAATTATGTGTAATAAATCCACTCAGAATACTTTCAATCACTTATAAATTAATTCATATTTTATTGATTAGGTCGATTCTTTACATATACCGGAAAGTTCATGTAACTTGCCTCAAGGCAAAATACTAATACCAACTAGTTTTATACATTGTTGAACAGCTATCAAAACATGATACCGTTTTATAGTTATTTGGCTAAATATTTAACTCAGTATGTTTTTTATATGTTATATGAGTATGAAAAATTAAGAAAATCTACTGGTTGGTTCTTTTTTAAGTTTCTGTTTTTTGAGTTGAACAGTAACGGTTGTATGCAAATCTACTAGAAAATCTACTGGTTGTTTCTTTTTCAGGTTTCTGTCTAGTTAGTTCAACAGCAACGGTTGTATGCTTGTGTTAATATGGTTATAAGACCGGGAAAATTGAGATATGCTTCTTAAGAAATTTTGCCAGTTACTCTTCAAATATTTCGATATGGAGATCATTATGTAGGATTTTATTCGATACATACCATGCTGGATTCATTGTTTCCTTTGTAAGGACTTAACGTAAATCTTAATACAGCTCAATCCTATAAGTCCAAAGGCGTTTTTTGAAAACTTTGTATATGAGAACCTTGTTGCTTAGGGATAGTTTTGAGTTACAATCTGTTTGCCAACAGAGTACATACTCTGCAGTTGTTTTATTTTTTGATTTATGGGTTGTATCCAGTTCAATTTTTAATCAAAATACATACCAAGATATTTAATGGTGGTGACTTTGATTATAACCGTATTATTTATATTAACAGTATCGCATTTGTCTCTTCTCAACGTAAAAGTTATGACTTGTATACGTAAATTTTAAATTTTACGAATTTTTTTTTCGTATCTTTCTAGACTTAGTGTTGCACAAGGCGGTTTGCTGCCATTAGCCGCATCGGCGACAGGACCCGCCGTGCGGGCCCGTCTGCTCGGCCTGCGCCTGCTGGCGTCCGCCTGCAGCGCCGAGGCGCGAGGTCATCGGGCAGTAGACGAAGCTCTCAGTACATTAAGGTTGCAATGCGGAGAACCAGTACGTTTCCGATTATTAGCTGGGATGCTACAAAGTGGAGGTGGAAGCGGAGAATTGCAGACAGCTGGCATGGAGTAAGTAACAAAGATTCTCATAGATATTTTGTAAACTTTTATTTGACTCGAAGTTTAATAGACAGCTTTAAGGGGCACAACTAGTGTGAAATTTCGAAAAAATCGATTTTTATTTTTTTTTATATTTCGGTAGATTACACTTTTAAAAATAACATATTAAAATTTTAAACCGATATCTTAAATAGTTTTTGAGTTACAGCCATTTAAACAGTATATATATAGTACATAGTATAACGATCATTTAATCTTTAAACGCGTTTTTCTCGAAACAGCATTTTCCGAATTTGCTGCAGTGATTACTCAAAAACGAATGATCCGATCACTATCAAATTTTTTTTACATATTCTTTATATAGTTCTCCGTAAAATGAACTATCGATTTTTTGATCGGATCAAAAATCGAATTTTGGCAGTCGAAAAACGACCAAAATTTTGGGTAAAATTCGACTTTTTTTAAAAAAACGCCGCCATTTTGTCAATTTTTGATTTATTTTTTTTATCGTAGTTCATTTTACAGACAATATTATCTAGTTTAACGAGATTTTTTTTTTATTTTATCCACGTAGAAGGCCGGAATCACTGCAGCAGTTAAGGGCCTTTTTTTGCCGCGCCGTTGGCGATCGACGATAACTTAAAAAATATTTAATTTTTTTCTTCAAAAATTTTACAATGTATTCTAAAAACATGTATAAATATATTCCTAAAATTTTGAAATGATTGATATAGTGGTTTTTTTTAATATAAATTACCAAAAATCACCTTTTTCTCAGGCGGTTATACTAGTTGTGCCCCTTAATTTATGTGGCTCTTTCTAAGCACATACTTGGATCAAAGAAAATTTACTTGTTTCGAATGAAATTTAATAACCAAATACTACTTGATATTATTAAAATTTGTGTTTTTTTAATTAATATGGTACATTCATAGTTGAACAACGAACATTTGTCTTAAAAAATGCAATAGCCTGCTGGGAATACTTAAGGTCCTTAATTTATCTTACTTTGATGAATGTGAATATAATAGCCATACATTCTAAGAAAAAGGCTATAATAAATCAAATTAATTTACAATCCCAGTATCATTGTATTTAATTCTATAATATTTTTAGATCTAACTGTGAATATTAAGAAAATTTATTTATGTTGAGAGAAATTTAATAGCCACATAAAAATATTCAAGATACATCTTTTATCATGTTTTGATGAATTTGGTACGTTATAAACACATAGTTGAAAAAAGGCTTAAAATGCTTAATTTTCAATTCCACTATTATATGCCTTTATATATTTATTTTTAACTGTAACTATAGATATTTTTTATTTAAATTGTATGTGTTATTTACGATATATTTATATTATAGGTTCATAAACTCTTTTATCGAAACGACAGGCAGTATTCAACAAAGATTATATTTGCAATCAGAGCTTCATCAAGCTGGGCTGGAACCTCAGTTATTGCTTAAGGTAAAATTACGTTAATTAATTTACATTTTTATTGCGTTAATTAATATAAATTACTTTAATCAGGTAAGTCGTAATCTAATATTCCAACTCATTATATTAGAAAATAAAGGAAAATTGAATAACAATTATTGCTTAAACGTAATTACGTACTTGCCTTTTATGTCAAACATCCACGTTCTTCATCCAACAAAATGGTAAATATGTTATATAGGAATAAATGAAAAATATAAAAAATAATTAATAATTAAAATTAACTACCATAAAAATGTTTTCACAGTCATATATGTTATATATTTGTTCTGAAGCCATATTATGTGAATGCAGAAAGTGTCTTCGGACTATTCACTCTAAAGTTTTAGAATTACAAAAAATATTTGTAAAAAAACTATAATATAATTTTAATATTTTAAAAATTAAATTATTTGTTAAAAAATAGTAACAATTTTATGAGTTTAGAAGTATAAACTATTATTAAAATTATATTTATTTCACAGTAATATTATATGCAGAAGCAGAAACTTTTGACATGTTTACCCTATCAAGATAAATAATTGTCAAAAAAATTAAATTTAAATCTAATATTTTAAAAATTAATTGTTAATTTAAAAGTACTATCAATTTTTTGTAGCCATTCTATATATAAAATTATCGATACACCATACTATTCTAGTCTGGCAATAAGTTTTCTTGGACTTACAATTTAACTTAATTAATTTTCTTGTTATTTACCTAGTGTGATATATAATTTTGCTTTGTTCTATGTTAAAATATAGCTTTTTGATTTGTTTCGTACACAAACCTGACAAAAAACTAAAAAAATGAGCAAGTATAGACACACACACATTTATATAACCTTAATCTGATATTTCATCGGGAATATTCATCAAGATAGTTGGAATAACTATTAATTACTTTATCCCTTGTAAAATTGCTTTTTTGACTTAGTTTACTTTACTGTTTACACATTTTCCAGGTTGAATGTTTATTGGTCTTTTTTGCCCCAAACAAGTGTAAGCTTTATATGAAAACTAATTATACTATATGGAAGTTATATGAAAACATCTGTTGAATCTAGTTTAAATTAACAATGTATGATACAATTGAATAACATATATGCACTGAAAACTTATATTAAGGTCTCGTAAACTAAACAACAGTACTCAGAACCAAAAAAACTTACAACGAAAGAAAATACTTTTGTCATAGATTTTCAAACATTGCCGTTTGTTTTCCAATGACCACGTCGTAAGAATCAAGGTGATAGCTAATTATACATTTTGTCTCTCTACTTTCAAATATTGTAGTTAATTTTTTTTTAACTTTACTTGTTTTTGAGATATAGATGGACCTTTAAGACCCGATCTATCCAATACGTTCCATTATTGAGCACGACATACCGAGACGAAAGACTAAGTCTGGTGTGCCTAAACGCATTTTTTATCTAAAATTTTCTATCTATGAAAAAAAATCCATTATAAATATATATTAAAACTGACCTATTTCTATGTTCCTCAGAATTGTACAAGTGGTCCCTGGTTAGAGCGTCTTCAGCAGGCAGTAAAACGCTGGGAGCGTGGCTATATCGACGTGGTGAGGCTGCAGGAGAGGGCTCTGACCAGCGAGCGCGAAGGTGCAGGACTCCGGGGTAGAGTTAGCGCCCTGGAGAGACGTATCAAAGCGCTACAGTCTGAAAAGGAGGACCTGCAAAGATTGTGTGCTCAATTACAAATGAATAGTAAGAAATAAGATTTAAATTGATAAAGGAAATATATGCTCAGATAGATAAGTTAACTGTAGGGCATAAGCGTATTTTCTTGCAGTTACATGGTATTTATCCAGAGCTTTCATTAATCTAGATCAATGGTTGGAGAACCGGGGTAAACTATCCAAAATAGTGTGAAAATTTTTGGGAGTAAAAATTATGTACTATTTGTAATTGATATTTACTGTATTTACTACAAAGTTGTTCATATGGGAGTAATTCTTTTCACCACGGGGGTAATACTAACTTAGACAAAAATATTTGGGGGTAATTATTAAAATAGTTCCCCGACCGCTCACCTAGATGAAATTCCTCCAGTTGAAAAAATAAAAAATCAGTGATTCCCATTAAGAATATGATTTATAAAAGTGTTTAAGAGGCCGGTTACGCCGTAAAATGGTACTAAACTGAAAACTGTTAAAATGCTATGTATTGGCTGTGGTGTCAGGCGTTTTACACATCAAATGTAACTTCACTCATATGTTATTATGCCACATCTATTTTACTTTACGTAGCGTTTGGCATATAAATTAGTACTAAAAACTGTTAAAATATAATCAAATGTAACTTCACTCACGTGTTGTTATGCCACATCACAAAGATGCACTTAAGATAAGATACTGTATTTGACGTTTGTGATTTTTCTAGGTTAGGTTTTCCATCTAAAGTTCCTGACTGCAGAGCAACCACATGGCTTTTGACAGTTTTTAGAACCACTTTATATGAAAAAAACGCTGAGATACTTTATTTGACGTTTGTGAATTTTCTAGATTAGGTTTTCTATCTAAAACACCTGACTGCATAGCAACCACATGGCTTTTGACAGTTTTTAACCACTTTATATGATAAACGCTACACGGCCTTGCCATAATATTGGTCTATTTTACGGCAGAATCGGTTCATGAATTATTATGATATTTCAAATGTTTTGCTTCTTTGATCTTGTTAGAATTTTATTCAATAACAATTAGCAAAATAGATTTATTTTTTTGTCTAAACATCACTTCTTGAATATTTTTAAATTTTTTATATTTGAAGTAGGTACGTGATTATTAAAATAAAATACTACATTTACTAAGGATTAAATATTGATCTATGTACCATTTTATACAATGATAAACTGATTTCACTTAACTAGAATATAAAAATTGTATTTTATATAACGTTTTCAAATGATATGTCATTCCTTTATACAATTCGTATTTTTAGATGGTTCTTCAGTCCAAGATTTGACAAAATCAGTTTTAAATATCACAACATCACCGATTAAGAGACGTCAACTATCAAATCACGAGGATGAAGGTATAAGCAGTTCAGAGGCCGAAAGATCTTTGTCACCTGATGATAACACAGGTAATAAGATATAGAATTTTATATTGAAATTATACGAATTTCATCTTTGAAACAGACCGATATACCTACTCCTAAGACATTACTCTCTAACTTTTATATACTCATAAACTACAATAATTTTAGTTTAAGTAATACTTTGCTAATTAATTAATTATTTAATAACGAGAAGTGTGTACTAAAGGATATGTGTATACTGAAATGTATATACTAAAGTGTATACTAAATATGTGTATATTAAAGTCATTGCTCTTGTTTTTTTTCTGAAACTAATAAAACTAAAATAATTTTATTGCGAATAAATAATTCACTAATTAATTGAATATCCAATAATATTAAAGGTGTATTGATACATAATTAAGGTGTAATAACATAATGGGTAAAGAGTTTTATCAAAAAATTAGAACACGTTTATTGCGTCGTATGTGTTTTGTTTTTTCGTTGCACGGATCAACCGATTTGAATGGTTCAAATAACTTTCGATTCCTATTGATGGGAAGATGTGCTGATTAGTTTCAAGCAAAATCAGGTCTAGCAGTTACGGAGATAAAGAGCAAAGAGTGCAGAAAATAGAAATAGAGTTTTTGAGAGAACGAAGCTTCCGACTTGGATGATCTAAAAAGCATTCAATTAGTAATGATTGAGAGAATTGGTTATACGTTTTTGGCAAAGGCAGGCCCGGCCATTTTGAAGATACAGAGCTAAATGTGCAAATAATGGCAGTTTTTGAGAGAAATAAGCGTCCGATTTAAATGATTCAAAGAACTTTCTGCTTGTTTTAACAAAATAATTGATTTTGGAAAAAAAATTGTTTCAAAATTTTTTTTTTTTTTTTTTTCAAATAATTTTTTTTTTTTTAATATCGAAAATAATTCAGATTTTAATTGTAATTATGACTTGAATTCTAATATACTTTGAAGAAATATTTTCAACTTTGCATTTGCATTCAGTTTATATAATTCTTATAAATATTAGACGAACATTTCGTTACGGTACGGGAAGTTCCAGCAATTTGCCTTAAGGCACGATGTCATACACCCTACTAGTTTAATTTTTATATCGTTTTTGTTTAGATTTAGATGTGCAACAAATACTGGTAGATGTAAAATTCTATCCCTTTTGCTTTGTTATTTGCAATTAATAAATTGTATTTATTTATTATTTTAGGTATTATAAGAGTGCAGACTCCAAACAACAAATGCCACATCAATGTAACTGATGAAGAAGAAGCCACCATCGAAGATGTAATCGAGGAACTACACAATATTGTCAGTGATGCCGAAAGAAATCCAAGTTGGGGTACGAAACAAATACCGAATAAAAGACCTTCAAATGGTAACAAACTACAGTTTCAATTAGTTATCGTCTATACGTATATACATTTATGATGATTATTTATTCAAAATTAAATTTGTAACAATTTCATTGACGAACATCATATATTACAAGGTGGTGGTTTGAAAAAAAAACTAACATGAGTTGACATATATGATGTATTCTAATTTGGTAAATAAAATTTTTGGATTTGGAACTCGTTCTCTTATTTATTTGCGAATGTGCAAATTATTGCTTGTTGCAAAAATTAATATGTAGTACCATATATAACCAGTAGTTATTACCACTTACTTTCGTTATATTTAAATTATGTTAAAAAAAATGACAAATAATTATGATAACATTTTTATACGAAATATTATACATACCTGCCGAGCAATATTTATGTTTGAATTTATATTTCATATCAAGTTTGCTACTACTTGAATTACTAAGTTTATTTGAAAAAATATCGTAGAAAAATTATTGGGAATTTATATAACTTGACACATGTTTTTGTTTTTTTTCTTATTATTTTTTTTTTTTTAATTTTTGACAATTTTACACAGCATGAATGTTTACTAATATTATTAATCATAATATCAGTTACTGGTAAAGAGCAGATTGAATGTCGTGCCATATTATTATATGTATATTTATATATAATTTTGGAGTATTTGGAGATGCCGTCTAATATTACAATTTAAAATTATTTAGTTATTGTAGAAACGTAAATGATTTTGACTTTAGGGTGCATTCGACTTGGACGCTTACGCGCTGTGAGCGCGCCGTGAGCGCGCTTTCATCGTTTCGACTTGGCGCTGTGATGTGGCATAAGTACGCTCGTAGCACCATCGTAGGATGCTCGTAGCACATATTTTGCGCTCACATACGCTCACGCCACAGAGGTAGGGCAGCGTGAGCGTGAGCGTCAGTTGTTTTTACTATCTGTCATTTCATTTGTTTATTAGGTCAAATTCATTATAATTCCGCAAAAATGGCACTGTAGATCACAATTATTTCTTAATATTAATATTGATATTAATTAATTTTCAATTTAATTTAATTTTAAATTTCAATTTTAATATTACTATTAATTAAGCATAAGCTAACCAAATTCATTTATTTATTAATTTTAAATCTTTATAAATCCCGCAAAAATGCCAAGTTGTATATCACATTATTTTTTATTCATATATTTATTTTATTTTATTCATATTATTTTTTTTTTAAATTCAATTAATTTTAAATAATTTTAAATTTTAGTTTTAATATTACTATTAATTAAGCCATAAGCTATCCAATTTTCATTTATTTATAATTGTTAATTCTTTATAATCCCGCAAAATGCAAGTTGTATATCACAATTATTTTTAATATTAAATTAATATTAATTAATTTTAAATAATTTTAAATTTTAATTTAATATTAATATTAATTAAGCATAAGCAACCAAATTTCATTTATTTTTAATTGTTAAATTCTTTATAATCCCGCTGAATGATCCAGAAAGTAATAAAATTTAACATTACCGTTACCGGTTGCCGCCATTTTGATGCTTATTTACGCTCACAGTATCCAAACAACGGAATTTAGTTTATCGATTCTGAGCGCTTATCGGCCAAGTCGAACGCTAAAATTCGTGCTTATAAGCGTGAGCGCTCACAGCGCGTAAGCGTCCAAGTCGAACGCCCCTAATAAATGTGTACTACGATTTTCCTGTTGGAATGCATTCGACATTCGTCTTGCATTTGATTGCAATCGGTTCTTTAATATTGTTGTTTGTCTATATGAAGTATTAAATATCATTTTAAAATCGCACTGATATAATCTTTTGAAAATTATTTTTATTAACCAAATTCAGATAATATATTATACACCTTGTACTTATTTCAATTAGATGGTACTAGTATTTCTTCATATAGAAAAATTAAGACATATATAACATACCTATATAAAAAACTAAAAATTTTGAGGGTTTTATGTGGATGGATTTTAAGTAAGTTATACAGGAACTAATAGAACAAGCAAATTTTGAAATGATTTTTGTTAATTCTATTAATTCTGAAAATCAAACCTAATTCTATTTTCTATTTTAGGCGTTCACTTGGAAAAGACAAGTCCATCTTTCAGCAGGGTAACTATATCCTACACCAGCGAATCTCCTCCAGAACTACCTCCCAAAGAAAAGAAAAGTCTATCCAACCAACTATCCAATGAGGAAATTCCTGAAGCAGCCATCGTCCCTGCCTGCATTCTGCCCAATCCACCAAGAAAAACCAGACATGACAAATTCAGGAGCAGGCATTCCAGCGAACTGTTTTTTGATGCCGATGCCATAATGGACGACATGAGTGATGGAACTTCTGATTCTTTACTCAGTGCTTCCAGATGCATTCCAATCCAGGAATTTTATAAGGAAAATAGATCTTATAATAGCGATTGTAACAGGGAACGAAATAGGGAGACCAGGAGACGTAGTAAGAGCGTTGATAGTATTGTTCTGGATGGTGTGGATGGTATAGTTGATATAGTTCTGACTTCTAATGAAACTTCAGGAAGTCGCCCAATGTTTTTAGATAGTAATAGACGTCGACCTGGTGGATTTATGTTTAAACGACAGGTTATGAATGCAGGTATGTATTCAGATACTGCCATCAATCATGATCCGCCATCCAAAATTATGGATCACCCGTCAGGATTATATTAATTACATAGAGTAGATCAGATGTACTGTAAGCAATAGATTGAGAGTTTCATATATATTGAGGAAACTGTTAGTTCTGTATAGTTTTATATATATATATTTTTCAATCAAACGCTAGAGCATGATAAAGAAGAAAGTTAATTCATATATTTTTTAATTGACAATAAAAATATATTGCAACTGAGTTTATTAAGTATATCTATAAGTTGATTTTCAGATTTTTCACTCGTAATAAACGCTATTTTGTATTTGCGCCATTTAAGTATTATAATTTTGAACAGAACGCTTTTAATGGCGGTTGTATGAGCAATAATTATTAATTATTTCCACAAAAACAATTAATTAATTGTTTCTACACAAATAATAATTAATAATATCATTAAGAGACATATTGGATAGAGAGTATATAATTACACAAATTCTAGGTCCATTAAATATCAAAAATTTGAATCAAAGAATTTTTATTAATTCATAAATTTAACACTTTGCCGTCCGCACGTTTTGTAAAAATTTATTCGCTTGGCGCCGGTAGTGCTAATTCGTTATCACTTTGCTTGTCCCCGCCCATTCTGAATATTATCGAAAAATTACAAATTTTTAGTTCTTACTAATGTTGAGGGGTGTAATTTTTTGTTATCTAAATTAAAACACCAACAGGATGGAAAGATTTCTGCCACTGGCCAAAGGAAGATACTGTGCTCATGACACCACTGTGGTGTCGCCGGCTGTTAAGCGCTAGTTCGCGCTCGACACCACTGTGGTGTCGCCGGACGGCATAGTGTTAATTATAGTACAAAAAAATAATGTTGAACATATTACAGAAGAGCAATACACCCTATTTTATTTGGACAAAATGTAAATAGTTCGTAAATTTTGCTTTATTTTTAATAAACTTATACAATTATTATTAAATATAATTCATGATAATTATTATTAAAACTTTAATAATAATTAAAATTATTAATAGCATAAGAATATATAATTATAAAATAGTTTAATTTTTTTTAAATTATTTTTACAATACATGACTCAACTTAAGTGCAATATTTTTATACTTAGATTAAGTTTAATAACGATATATATATATATATATATATATATATATATATATATATATACGAGGTGTGTTCAAAAAGTACCCGGAATTACTAATAATTAAATTTCGCGGGTCTGGAGTGTCTGATTGTCAAAATTTTTTTTTATTGTGTTGGTATACATGCCCCTAAAGTATGATGAAATTTTCAGCTATATTCACTGTTTACTTTGTCTGTGGTAGTCGCTAAGGTTCGACGTGTTTTTCTGAGCTCGGCGATTTTTACAATGGAAGAATTGAAAGTCAAAGAATTTGTATTAAATTTTGCGTAAAAAATGAAATAAAGTGTTGCAAAGTGCAAAAATTCACCAGATATGGCTCCGTGTGACTTTTTCCTATTCCCAAAGTTGAAGAGACCCATGAAAGGACGGCGGTTTTCCTCGATTGAAGAAAATCGCTGAGAGTGCTCAAGGACATATCAAAAAGTGAATATCAAGGGTGCTTCGAAAATTGGAAAAAACGCTGGCATAAGTGTATTATATCTGGGGGGGACTACTTTGAAGGGGACCACATTAATGTAGACGAATAAATAAATATTTTTTTGAAAAAAACGAAATTCCGGGTACTTTTTGAACAGACCTCGTATATATACATTATACATTATTTGTGTATACATGTTTATGTTCATATATTACCGACTGATTTTTACATTGCAATAATCAATTATTAATGATGATTTTGATAATATTTGTTCAAATCAAATTTTAACACAAGATCGATACGATTGTTTATTTGAATTTATTGATTTATAAATTTGCAATTAGTATTATTATTCAAATAAGATTTTAACAATATTATATAAAATAATATTATTTTTAAACCTTAGATTTATTTTGTGAAAGTGCAATATTTTTTACACTCTTAACATGAATTAGGAAATTAAAATGAAGATTTTATAAAATTTAAATAAAATTTATGATCTCCGTGTGATTATAGGTACAAACAGACAAATTGTAATATAAAATTAACTTTAAGTCCAAGTGTATAATAATTTATTCGTACCAACATTTACAACTTTCTTATTGGGCTCTCTTAGTGATACAACAGATCGAAAAAACGACTTGTATTTGATAATTGAAATTTCTAAACTTTTTTAATTTGTTCTATAAGTAAATTTATGTTATAAATTTGTCTGTTTTTCTGTACATTATGTGGTTAAGGTGCTCTTGTATTGTAAGTATCATTTACAACTGTAACATTATCAATAAAAATCACTATAAATTAATTTTATTTAATAATAGTAGAACATCATGATATGAATATTATTAACCGCGGTTAATTGTTTAATAAAAAACTGTTCTAAACTAATTCATTTTGCAAGATCAACTTTAAATAAACGATTATAAAACAACTCAGTACACTGTAATCTTGCTTTATTACTAGATATTTAATTACAAAAAAGAAGTGGTAAGAATAAATCTATAAAATTATAAGTTTTATCAATTAGTACTAGATTAATTAAAATTTAGTTACTTTAAGATTTATTTATATTTATAAAAAATATCTACAGAATTGCTGAAAAACAGCAAAGCTTTAGCCTACCACTAGCTTTTCTACTATTCGCATTGATTACAAAATAATAATAAATCCTCCTCCAACCTGCAAACAGATCCATATCCAGAGCCTATCTATAAATCAAATTAAACCAAGACCAAAAAAAACAAGTAAAATCTGAACACTGATATTTCATCTGGAACTATAGTTAGCTGCAGTTGTAGATAGCACCTAATATCTGGACTGAATTGCAGGTGAGAAATAATAATATATAATTTTAATGATCAGAAGACACGAATGAGATCAGTTTAATGGCATCAAATATTTTTGCTTATATTTGTAATTAACGGGATAACAGAAACAAATTTTAGTTTCGATAAAATTTGTCTGGATAATCAAGATGAATAAGAAGCTCTAGCATCTAGAGTCTAGATCAGTGATTCCCAACCTTTTTTGGGCCCCGCCCCACCTTGAGGTTTATAAAATGATTATGCCCGTCATACATTTTTTTTTCTCCCAGAAAAATGAGGATAACTTTTAAGATGAAATCGCTATTAAATTGTTATTAAACATCATGAGTAAAATTTCGAAATAAGCCAACATACAGAAATTTCAAACTAATTTTATTAATGTTTTTTTCGAAATTTATTTAATGCAATACTTAAGCTAAAACAAAGATTTTATATTAGGTTCTAATCTGAGCTTTTTCTTTTTTTCAATAAATTATAGCAAATTTTTGTACATATGATTACATTTGGGCATTTGGTTTCTGTTTCTTCATAAAGCCATTTCTTAACGAATCTACTTGACACTTTCTTAACTCGGAACGGAATTATATCTTAACTTTATATATTTTTTGTTAAACCCTTTTTAGTTATCAGATTGGCAACTAAGTAAGTGCGCATATTTTTCTTGAAATTGGTAGTTATCGTTGGCAACTAAGTAAGTGCGCATTTTAGATAGAAAATTAAAGACAATTTTTGCGTGGAATTAAATAACTTTGTTATGTATACCATTTTCATCGATGGCCTTTTGTTATTTTCCAAGAAGCATCATTATCCCAAGTTTATAAAACTTCTAATTTTTATTAGCAAAAACTAAATTAGACACAATTTGACACCATCATGATTTTTTTTTAAATTCAAGGGTTTTAAATCAGATGGTTAGTGGTCAGGAACATTTGGTGAATGTGGAGAAAATTTTTCACCAACCCCCATTAATTTTTAAACATAGCCAAATTGTTTCTATTAGCCCAATCGATTATTGCTTAACTTTAACTGGACAATCAGAGCAAAATTGAGTGGAAAATTACCATAATGACATTTTCAAAACCAATTTCAACATAGCTGTTTTTAAGGCTTCGACACCATAAACAGCACCTATTCTTTGTTATTTGCAGAAATAAAAATTCAAAATTTGACTACAATGTTTGTTTTGATATTCCATCTTTCAACAAATACTCTACATAACCGATCAAAACGTTAAAGCTAAATTTCAACTTCAACAAACCTAAAGAATCATTTGAAGCAATATAACAATAAGAGTAAAAGCCGCGCTCAATGTCAACCTTGTACTATTTAAGGATACAATAAAAATTAGTTTATTTTAAATTAATTCCATCTTTAGCCATAGTTACTGACAGTGAGTAAAAAACTCACATCTTATTTACAATTTTTCTGCTTTTAAAGCCTTGTATATAACTCTGTTCTCATAAAGCTTCGCAATTAACTTCAGTATTAAATATCACTTTTCTTGTGCATATTTCAAGTCGAGTCTTGTCACTGACCTTAAAACATTTATGCCAAGCAGTCAGAAACTTGATTTACCTATTTTTTTGGTAATTAGTAAAGGGCTACTGGAATCCAAAGAACTGTTGCATCCGCAATATACTCTTTCATAATGTTGTTGTTAGATTTATATAAAGTTTATTGCATATATCATTTTCAGATTATAATGGGTAGTTGTAATTTTTTTATAAAGTAATGAGAAAAAGTCAAGTCAACCCGGCAGAAAAAACATAACTCTGGCACCAGGAAAACAAGGGTGAAAACTAAAATCGTCGCGGCGAAACCGGGACACCTTATTATTCTAAATCTAAGAAGCATTTTTTTTGTCAAATGAAATTGCAAATTGCCCCCCGGTGGTCTAGACACTGGTCTAGATGCTTAAGGTACTAAGTTGTATAGATTTGTTCACAAGGTGCAATTGTATTTAATACATCTGATAAGTTTAAAGATAGATGTAAGTGATATTTTTCTTAAAGAAAGCTGTAAAACTTTACCGAAATGTGTAGATAGTAGATCAATAAAAAATAAAATTTGGCTACAAAGATAAAATTTTAACTACATATATATTAAAAATTATTGCAAATATGTCACAAAGTAGGTTTCACACGGGTTTTCTTTTGTTTTCTAGTATATTATTTAATCTTGTTTGTATTTTTTTCTTATTAACTTCCCGAAGGAGAAGTTCATGTTTTTATCAAAAAAGCGATTCGCTAATTTTATGTTTTCTCGACGTTTCAAGCCATTCTGAATCGAATGAGACCATTTTTGGAAAAAGTATGTGTGTGTGTGCGTGCGTGTGTGCAACAACAGATTTTTTGCCGTAAATCGCCGTTTTCTCAAAAACGGCTGGACCGATTTCAAAAATTTAAAAGCCATTCGATGATCGGCCAAGCCGTTCTTTCGTGAATAGCCGAAGTGAAAAAGTTTCTGGCCACGTTTTAGCACGCAATTCTGAATCGATTTTGAAAATTCAAAAATCGTTCTAAAGATATTGGTTGGGAATCG
>NW_020537758.1:48401933-48519912 GCF_003426905.1 Ctenocephalides felis
ATTTTTTTCTTATTAACTTCCCGAAGGAGAAGTTCATGTTTTTATCAAAAAAGCGATTCGCTTTTTATGTTTCTCGACGTTTCAAGCCATTCTGAATCGATGAGACCATTTTTGGAAAAAGTATTTGTGTGTGCGTGCGTGTGTGCAACAACAGATTTTTGCCGTAAATCGCCCTTTTCTCAAAAACGGCTGGACCGATTTCAAAAATTTAAAAGCCATTCGATGATCGGCCAAGCCGTTCTTCGTGAATAGCCGAAAAGTGAAAAAGTTTTTGGCCACGTTTTAGCCCGCAATTCTGAATCGATTTTAAAATTCAAAAATCGTTCTAAAGATATTGGTTGGGAATCGACCTGATTAGTTTTTGGCAGAGATCGCCGGCCGGCCGTTTTCTTGTAATAAAGTTTTTTTTAAAACAAATCGACGATTTTTATGATTTTTTTTTGACGGTAGATATCATAGTCTTCTAGATCATACTAAAATATTACAGCCCTACGACAACTCGTTTAGCTTTGAAATTTGCAAAAATTGGTATCGTTTTTTTTTTGGCATTTGTCAAAATTAGACCTTTCATCGACGTTTGATCAAAAAGGCCTGAACCAATTTCAGAAATTTAAAAGCTATTCGATGTATCTCAATGAGCACTAGAGTTTTTCAGTTTTGTGAGACGATCTGCCGAGCCGTTCTTTGTATTTGAAAAAGAGTGTACCGAATCGATTTAAAAAAATCAAAAACTGTTCGAAAGATAGTAGTTGGGAATAAAACTGATTAGTTTTAGGTGAAAATCTACCGAGCCGTTTTCTTGTAATTAACTGTTGAAAAAAAAATTTAAGCCGATTGTTATGAAACTTTCTTTGGCGATGTATACCATGGTCTTATAAAACTTACTGAAATATTACGACGGCCTTACGACAATAGTTTAATTTTAAAAATTCTTCAAAGTTTGAGAAAATGAGTAGTTTTGTTGACTTTGTTAAAATTAAAATTAGATGATTTACTTGGTATAACGATACATTACTTGGTCTTAATGAACATACTAAACCATTAACGTCCTACAAAACTGGTTCAATTTTAAAAATTATTGATTTGTGAAAATTTGCTTTTAAAAATATTCCGAGTTAACGTGTTCGTTTCGTTTTCAATCATGTGTAATAAATCCACTCGGAATACTTTTAATCACTCATAAATTAATTTGTTTCTTATAGATTAAGTCGATTAATTACACATATCGGGAAGTTCATGCAACATGCCTCAAGGCTAAATACCAATACCAACTAGTTATTTTTTTATATTCTTTGTTATATTTTCGCAGATCAACATAATTGCGATGATTACGGTGGCCTTTTCATCACCTCTTATTTTTGTTGTGACTTTACGCATCCTCCATGTATGGTCTGCTTGCCGAAGCCAGTTTCATCAAACTTACCACTAGACTTATATGATTGTACATAATATTCAGATATATTTAACAAAATACAGTAAAATATTAGTCCAATATTAATTTATGTGTCTTATTGTCCGCCATGCCTTTATATCAATTACAGGTACATTTATTTATCAATCAATGACCTCACATATCAACTTTGTCGACTTAATTATTTATCATGAATATATTGTTCATGCTTTTTTAAACAATATTAATATTTACCATAAAAATAATAAGATTCAAGCAGGACCGTGCCTGGGTACGTGGCCGCCTGCGTGCGAGCATATAAATGTTGTATTCTCCTCAGGAAATTGTTTTCTCTATTCGCGTTTAATGTATATGACGTTCAACAGCACCATAAACGTCCGCTGGAGCAAAATAAATTTGTCAATATGTGATCAAATAAAAATGATTTTATTAAAAATTCACCACCTACCGTGGTTGACCAATTCTGTGATGTGTCCCCTTGTAACATTGGCGACCCACTAATTCATAATGGCAGCACTATCAAATTTGGTGACAGTACCATCACTGTTATTTTTATTTATTCCATTTGTGAAATCTTTAGACACTATATCCGAGTCGTAGAACATTTTGGCAATCGCGTTGAAGCGCTGTCTTGGCTGGATCATGTGAGAAATGTAAATCCTGGTGTCGAAATCTAGATGGTAGGCAGGATTCTTGGCCTGGAGGAATAATTAGTATTGAAAATATAAGTAATATTAACAATGTTTGAATGTATTCAACCTTTAGTGAAGCTATAATTTTTCCTGCACGTTCCCTGTTGCTCTGGTAACTATCAGGAAGGGAGAGTAGTTTCAAAATTTCCAACTTTTGTCTGATATTTTGGCCTGCAGTAAAATGAATTTGAGAAATATATAATTATCTTCACAGGCATAAAAAAAGCTAAAGTTATGCAACGAATATTTAAACAAGATTTTAAATTTATGTATAGCATAGTATTACAGTGTGTATATATTTACTTACTTTCTTATATATACCAATAACTTTATAATGTTTGTGATGTGTATGTGTGTGTGTGTGTTTCGACATATATCTAATATGGTATTTTCACATTTATAAAAATAAATTTTAAATTTTTCTATATTTTGAAAATTGGTTTTATTTTACTATGAACACCATTTAAGCTGTTTGAAGAATATTTTTATAATTAACAATTGTATACATAATTTTGAATTGTGTAGTTCATTATATTATGATCGCAGTAAATTGAGATTTGAAACTTGTTTGATAAATGAAAATTTTGTTTAAAGTTTTGTTTCATTGTAAAACTTTTACTAACTGATCAAATCAATATGTAATCACATAGATTACTGTACTAAATTTTTTATAAAATTAGTCTTAAGTAGTTAATAAAATAATTAATTATTGAAACACGCTTGTAAAAATTGTAATGATCAATTAAAATAATCATAAAATGTAAAAAGTAGTATTTATTATATGCTATTTATTTAATTGTTTTTCAACTTTGCAAAGGAGTGGTTTGTTTTTACTAGATAATTCAAATTGCTTATTTTGTGTTTTCTCACAGAATGTCATTTGATTTTGATTATTTAAAATAAACGAAATTTAAAGAAAAATGTAATATTAATCATTTTTTGAATTAATTTATATTTTTCTTTTGACCTTGGTTTGAATTTTTTATATTTCAAAATATTTAACCAACTCTACTCTCAATAAGGACACAGTAAGACTCTTTTGCGCCAGCTTTGTTAGTTTACAATAGTTTTGTGGCTAGTTTGTATCATCATTAGTAATTTTATTGTAAACCAATAAGTCAAAACTTGAAAAAAAAATTGTATGTTTGTATTTATATAATATTTAATGGCTTCACGTGTTGCAGGAATGTAGAACTAAATTTTCTACCAAAATTTAAAAGCAATTCCACAAAACTATTATGATTTTATTAGAAAATTGCTTTTGTTAATAAATTTCAAAATTATTCATGTATATGAGCGATATATAAATAAAACAGTGAAAACTTGTCTGTATATTTAAAAATGTAAAAATATTTAAAAAAAATTGTACCCGAGAAAGGAAAAGCAAACAAGTGTACTGCAAAACACAGGTTAGTGAAAGAAAATAAAATTTATTCTACACCAAATTTATTTCAATAACCAACGACTAATTCATTGCAGTGTAAATTTTTAGAGAGTTTATTAAAAGAATGGAATATCGTTATTTAATTTATAAACCCTTATTGTTAAAATTGAAGATTCAAATAACGTCGTTTCGATTTCAAAACAGAAGAGGCGTTCGAGTTTCTGAAACGCCATCTTCGACCGAGCGAACGTGCACGCTCTGCAGTCGCACGTCTACAAGTCTTTTGCACATCTATGCTTTGCGACTATAGGAGTTGGGAGAGGGAGTTGTCTATGGAGTTGTCATTGCTAGAGTTCATTTTCATCGTGGCGATTGCTGGAAGAACACAACGAGACGTCGTCGAACACGGACGAGCGGGCCTGACCCTTTGCTGCCTGTGGAGAACATGCGTCACCTGGTACGTTGTACTTGTGCTAATTATATTTCTCTTCGCGGATTTCATTTCGTGTTTTCGAGTTTTAAGATGTTTTAGATTTAATTGAAACCTTTCCTCATTTCTGTTTTTTTTTTTGGAAAACGTGTGCTCGATTTATGTAGTTTTTGCTCAAGTCGTACTACTGTCTAAGACGTACGCCGGATATATTTTATCTGCTTATTTTATTTTGCATCATTTGGTGCCCACTGTTAAATAAAACTACATATTATTAGTTTGTTGACTGAGCAAGAGTTCACAATTGAATGGCTGGCGGTCATTGTGCAGAAGAAATAATCGAAAGTAATAGTAAAAAGTTGTGAAAGTAAAAAATAATGACTGTTAAGTCATTTTGAGAATTACTATGAGTACATTTATACGTATCGTTTAATTTGAAGTCTTATTTACATCATTATCATCTGCTAATTCATTTCAATTTATAGATCAGAAGTATTGTGTAAATTGGATCACAATCATCATGACATAAAAAATTTTAAAGCAAAATTACTTTTCCATAAAAGCCATTTTTTGTTTTAAATGCATAATTTTAGTTATTGAAAAAAGTTACAATTTGAACAACAAATTGCCAAAGAATAGTTACAATTTGAATGAATATAAAGATGCAAACAAAGACTATTCTGTACCTCGCTGGAGCGCTGCATTGCATACGAAGACAGCTTCGGTGACGCATCAACAATGACATTTAATAATGTACGTATGTATAAACAACTAAATTCAATAATAATTTGTGTATTTTGCAGGTGCGGGTAAGTTTGCGTTTGCTACTACCAGAGTCCTTCAATTTTTCTACGAACATTGTTACTGTGACGCCATGAATGTGGTATTTATTGGAATTGCATTTGGCACGAATAGATTTATTAAGCGGTGATTTTGTTCAAGATATTAATTGATCAATACTTTAGTTGTCACTATAACTTTTAGAAATTTACAAAATCATTAAGGCATTGAATTTCATGATTCGAATGATCACGATATGTCTTGCATGTGGGTTAATTTATTAGTTAGGTAGCATCAGTAGTTTTAATATTAATAATAACAAATACTAATACACTAATCTATTCAACTATTGAAAAATAATGTGGTCGTTTGAATCATTTGAGATTATGCAATGTAGATTTGACATATTACATTAGATTTTAATTTTCACTGTTTTCAATTCATGTTAATGCATTCCATATAAAACCAAGCGCAATTCTTAAACTGCTAGTAAATTTCTACATTCTATTTCTGGTCATCAAGATAAAATCATATGGAGGCCACAAAATATTATATCAAGCAAATTGTTGAGTATCGAATGGCCAAATATCGAGTGAAAATTGAACACTGACTCACTTCACCGGGAATCGCTCTGAAAATAATTTAAAAAGTACGTTTATATCCATCATCAGTATAAATGTGAACAATAAATAACATGTTTTATTTTTTTTTCAGGTTCTTTCAACTACTGCTGCTCTGCACACTGACGCCTTCACCAGGAATCGCTCTGAAAATAATTTAAAAAGTACGTTTTTATCCATAATCAGTATGAATGTGAATAATAAATAACATGTTTATTTTTTTTTGTAGGTTCTTTCAACTACTGCTGCTCTGCACACTGACCCCTTCACCAGGAATCGCTTTGAAAATAATTTAAAAAGTACGTTTTTATCCATAATCAGTATAAATGTGAACAATAAATAACATGTTTATTTTTTTTTCAGGTTCTTTCAACTACTGCTGCTCTGCACACTGACCCCTTCACCAGGAATCGCTCTGAAAATAATTTAAAAACTACGTTTTTATCCATGATCAGTATGAATGTGAATAATAAATAACATGTTTATTTTTTTTTTTAGGTTCTTTCAACTACTGCTGCTCTGCACACTGACCCCTTCACCAGGAATCGCTTTGAAAATAATTTAAAAAGTACGTTTTTATCCATAATCAGTATGAATGTGAATAATAAATAACATGTTTATTTTTTTTTTAGGTTCTTTCAACTACTGCTGCTCTGCACACTGACCCCTTGACCAGGAATCGCTTTGAAAATAATTTAAAAAGTACGTTTTTATCCATAATCAGTATAAATGTGAATAATAAATAACATGTTTTTTTTTCAGGTTCTTTCAACTACTGCTGCTCTGCACACTGACCCCTTCACCAGGAATCGCTTTGAAAATAATTTAAAAAGTACGTTTTTATCCATAATCAGTATGAATGTGAATAATAAATAACATGTTTATTTTTTTTTTTTAGGTTCTTTCAACTACTGCTGCTCTGCACACTGACCCCTTGACCAGGAATCGCTTTGAAAATAATTTAAAAAGTACGTTTTTATCCATAATCAGTATAAATGTGAATAATAAATAACATGTTTTTTTTCAGGTTCTTTCAACTACTGCTGCTCTGCACACTGACCCCTTCACCAGGAATCGCTTTGAAAATAATTTAAAAAGTACGTTTTTATCCATAATCAGTATAAATGTGAATAATAAATAACATGTTTTTTTTTCAAGTTCTTTCAACTACTGCTGCTCTGCACACTGACCTCTTCACCAGGAATCGCTCTGAAAATAATTTAAAAAGTACGTTTTTATCCATAATCAGTATAAATGTGAATAATAAATAACATGTTTTTTTTTTTTTTTAGGTTCTTTCAACTACTGCTGCTCTGCACACTGACCCCTTCACCAGGAATCGCTTTGAAAATAATTTAAAAAGTACGTTTTTATCCATAATCAGTATGAATGTGAATAATAAATAACATGTTTATTTTTTTTTTAGGTTCTTTCAACTACTGCTGCTCTGCACACTGACCCCTTGACCAGGAATCGCTTTGAAAATAATTTAAAAAGTACGTTTTTATCCATAATCAGTATAAATGTGAACAATAAATAACATGTTTATTTTTTTTTTCAGGTTCTTTCAACTACTGCTGCTCTGCACACTGACCCCTTCACCAGGAATCGCTTTGAAAATAATTTAAAAAGTACGTTTTTATCCATAATCAGTATAAATGTGAATAATAAATAACATGTTTTTTTTTAGGTTCTTTCAACTACTGCTGCTCTGCACACTGACCCCTTCACCAGGAATCGCTCTGAAAATAATTTAAAAAGTACGTTTTTATCCATCATCAGTATAAATGTGAACAATAAATAACATGTTTATATTTTTTTTCAAGTTCTTTCAACTACTGCTGCTCTGCACACTGACGCCTTCACCAGGAATCGCTCTGAAAATAATTTAAAAAGTACGTTTTTATCCATAATCAGTATGAATGTGAATAATAAATAACATGTTTATTTTTTTTTTAGGTTCTTTCAACTACTGCTGCTCTGCACACTGACCCCTTGACCAGGAATCGCTTTGAAAATAATTTAAAAAGTACGTTTTTATCCATAATCAGTATAAATGTGAACAATAAATAACATGTTTATTTTTTTTTCAGGTTCTTTCAACTACTGCTGCTCTGCACACTGACCCCTTCACCAGGAATCGCTCTGAATATAATTTAAAAAGTACGTTTTTATCCATAATCAGTATAATTGTGAACAATAAATAACATGTTTATTTTTTTTCAGGTCCTTGCAACTAGTGGTGCTCTGCACTCACACTACTTCACCAGGAATCTTTCCAGAAACATTTTACCAGGTATGTGTTTATCCATACCAGTATAAATGCAAACATTTCTAAAATGTTTCTTTTTTGCAGATCTTCTCAATCCAACTATTACTGCCCTGAAGCTATTACATGTGAATGACTCGCAAGTGTTTTTTTTTAATAACTGCCTATAATTATGCATGATTAACTTAACTCTTATTAACTCAATAACATGACTAACCTCACTAACTTAATCAGTTATTATAAATACCACTTGTTGAGTTTTACTATGAAGGTTTTACTGAGATTGCTTGGAAGACGGGGCTGAATGATTAATCAGGTAATTTATTATTATAGTATATTTCATGAGACTTGTTACTAATTTGTTTTTTTTTTTATAGGGTAAACGACAACTACAAGCCAAGTGGTGAACTCTCAAGTTGCTCATGAGTGAAAACAATAATTTCATCTACTAATTATGCTGTCCGTCCGTCCGTCCGTCTTGTCACCAGAGAAGATGCCTACTGTGATTCATTGAATAGTTAAGTGCCTAGATGTTAATGAAATAATGAATAAATATATTGTATTTGATTTAATTTGTTGTTTTAATTTAATTATGAGCCACTTTACGGCCAAATTACATTATGCTGTAACGTAAATTACAAAAATATTTAAACATGTCTAAATTTTAAAAATTTCTTGTGTTATTAATAGGGATACTTATTGAGTGCACTTTTTAGTGTAAACAATTGTGTAGAACAGCTTCTTTACTGTTTGCAACCATCTTGCTTTGACTCGGTAGAAACGCGCTGATAATAAACTTTGCTTTTTTGCAAACCCTTAAGTTAGTCGAGTGCCTTAAACATTTAATACGCCAGACGACTGATGTTTTCTCTTGTTTAAATATTTTAATTTCCATTATTTCTTTAAATGGTGCACTCTTTTTCTTAGCTATAAATATCACTTAATTTAATATCATACTGTATTATTATTAATATAAATATACATACTAGAGATGGGTAACTCACTCCGGAGTTATCACTCAGATACAACTCCTACCTCGGAGTGAATCCGAGTGGAGTTGTCTCGCCGGATTTGTCATATCCGACTTCCCTAAACTGGTTGTTTTTTCAATGATTGTTGTGATTGAATTTTGAAGGACCAATTGTAAAATACTATAATTTGTAACTAGTAATATTTATTTTATGTTAATAACAAGTTATAAGTGTATTTACAATAATTTTAATATGTTTGTTGATAACGTATTGATTGATTTTATTTATTATGTGATTTTCGACTGATGATTTTTTGATTATATATCAATCTAACCGCATGCTTTAATTGGCGCGAACACTGGTACTAAGGAAGCTGTCGCTTTCTCGTCTTCTAAACAGGCAGTTTTATGACCTTTTAGGTATACGTTTTTTTCCAGAAAATACAAAAATATTACTTCAAAGATACAGAACAATGAAATTGTGTTCAATTGTGAATAACTCCAATGTATAATTTATTGAATAGTAAGGGGTCATATTTCTAACTACGACAATCTTTGACCGTGAATTTGGACACATTTAGTCTGTTTTTTCCATAGCCTGAAATAACAATACTTTTTAGAGTGTAAAATATATCAGTGACGTCAATGTATTTAAGCAGCAAAAAATATTTATATTATATTATTACTTTTACACAATTATATAATTGTATAAAAGTAATAATATGCTAATCGAACTACCTGATATAATATTAATTCTCGAATGGAAATAGCAGAAGAAAAAATTATAAAGCAGAAGTAATATTATTTGATGAAAATATTTTATGATAAATGTTTTGCTTTTATTACAAAGTTTACTACGTTATTTTTATATAAAATTATTCCAAAAAATCAATTATTTTCTCATCAAAAGAAAGTTTTGCGTTTTTACTTTGGTCAACACTGTTAAAATTACGAGTCGTTGAGTCGATCATGTGGTCGACCGAAAAGTTTTAAAACTCGTCATTTATTTGTGAATTTTTTAGAAAAATTATTTTATTATTATAATTGTAATTTTATTTTATTCATAAATTTTCATTTAAAAAAATTAAATGGGATTTGGCAAATCCTTAGATGCATAAACAACGCACTTCGACGCATTTGTGTCGAGTATTTCGGTTTCAAAGTTGTCGGAGTCGTGGAGTTGTTAAGCGGATATAACTCCTTCCTGAAGCGGAGTTAAATCCGAGTCGATCCGGCTTCGGATATGATAAGCCCATCTCTAATACATACTATAATATATTATAGTTAATGTATTTTAGTCATCTTCATTACGGCAATTGTAAGAATAAATTAATATAATTGTATTATTAAATACTGTGATACATTAAGAGTTTTGAATAAAACTAACTGAACTTTATTTGGAGTGTTTCATTTCACACCATTTTCAGTGATATATATTAGAAACATAAGATACAGGTACAGGTATTATAAACTGATAAGCTAATGTTATTATGAACATTAATATGCTCAATAATTCGTTCTTCGAAGAGGATTTAATATTTTGAATAAATTTTATATAATATAATTTTTGTAATCTAATTCTATCATGATCAATAAAGTTAATGTAGTTATAACTTTGGCCATTTTAAATAGACTAATCTATGGTTTTTCACTCATTTCAATCATGTCAAAAATATTAACTTAAATTTTTCAATCACTTTAATCTGTATTATTATTTAAAGTCTTAATCAGATCATTTGAATTAATATACCTTGTATATTGGTCAGTTTTTCTTAACTATAACTTATAAAAAAAATTAAGTTTTCAGTGTTGGTGTTATTTTCTTCTTTTCGAATATCTTTATCAATACTAATATATCTTTATTTTGATTCGCGTAATTATTACATTAATTACATTAATATTCCTATCATATTGACGCTACCATCTCCTACCTTACTTCACACTACCCTACCTTAACCCAATACTTACCCACGTTAAGAACTAATACTCTTACCTTGCTTACCTCTACCACGTCTCGAACCTGCTACCACGTCCTCTCCAGTGACTCCCAGCTCCTAACGCGCGACGCCACGACGATCACATTAGTAAACCGTTGCAAAGTAGATGATATTGTATATTTTAAACAAAAAAAACTAACAGGTCATATGGCCAAAAAAAAGTTGATTTTGTGTGGCCTGTGTTGGCGTAATGGATAGATTGATGGCATCGTACCTTAAAGGTACCGAGTTCGAATCATACCTCAGGACAAAAAAAGAGTATTGTTCACGTTGTGGTATTTATTTAGTGTTGAATAACACAAAATTAATATTTAGATATAACAAACTAACAAGTCATGAGGCCGAAAGAAAGCAGAATCGATGTGGCCTGTGCTGGCGTAATTGGTAGAACGATGGGTTCGTACCCAAAGAGTGCCGAGTTCGAACCATACCTCGGGACAAAAAATGGAAAGCGTGGTATTTATTATTTATTGTAAGATAGCACAAAGATAAAATTTGGATTTAATAAACTAACAGGTCATGAGGCCAAAAAAAAGCAGAATCGATGTGGCCTGTGTTACCTCCGGACACAAAACGCAAAATAGCGTGACTGTTGACGCTGTGGAACGAGGTATGCACGGAATCACATCCGTTCGAATTTGAAACCCCAGGTATGCTCCCCTCGATCTCGATTGAGAGGAGAGATACGCGCGAGAATCCCGTATCATCCCCTAATGAACCCCGCAGCAGCCCCGAAAAGGGGCGAGGGGGGATTATAGGGGGGTGTGGGGTTCGCGAACCCGCAACCCTGTGGTCCCGCCCTCGAAAAAGGGAGAGGGGGGACTATAGGGGGGTGAGGGTTCCGCGCGACGACCACCACTGGGTCGCGCCGGTTGAAAAGCTGGGTGCGTCACAGGTTGGGTCGGTGTGCGAGTCCCCGGAGCACCCTCGAGAGCGATGATGGGGGTGTGGGGTGGGGAAAATGCGGTGACGAGGAAAAAAGGGTTGGAAAGATATGAGGAGGGAGAGATAGGGATGGTGGGAGAGAGATAGGGGGAGAGATAGGGGAGAGAGATAGGGGGGTGGAAGAGATAGGGGGAGAGATAAGTGGAGGGGAGTGATAAGAGGAGGGATGAGAGATGGGGGAGAGAGACCGAGGGAGGGATGGAGCGACGGTCGCAGACTTAACACATTGTAAAATGCGTTTAGTCTCGCCTATCGCTTCTTTTCCTCATCCATCCCTCTCATCTCTCTCCCCTCTCTCATCCCTCCCCTACTATCTCTCCCCCTCTTCATCCCTCCCTTATCTCTCTCCCCCTATCTCTCTCCCTCCCCTTATCTCTCCCCCTATCTCTCCCCACCCCTATCTCTCCCCCTTATCTCTCTCCCACCATCCCTATCTCTCCCTCCTCATATCTTTCCACCCCTTTTTTCCTCGTCACCGCATTTTCCCCACCCACACCCCCATCATCGCTCTCGAGGGTGCTCCGGGGACTCGCACACCGACCCAACCTGTGACGCACCCAGCTTTTCAACCGGCGCGACCCAGTGGTGGTCGTCGCGCGGAACCCTCACCCCCCTATAGTCCCCCCTCTCCCTTTTTCGAGGGCGGGACCACAGGGTTGCGGGTTCGCGAACCCCACCCCCCTATAATCCCCCCTCGCCCCTTTTCGGGGCTGCTGCGGGGTTCATTAGGGGATGATACGGGATTCTCGCGCGTATCTCTCCTCTCAATCGAATCGAGGGGAGCATACCTGGGGTTTCAAATTCGAACGGATGTGATTCCGTGCATACCTCGTTCCACAGCGTCAACAGTCACGCTATTTTGCGTTTTGTGTCCGGAGGTATGAATCGAACTCGGTACCCTGTTGGCATGAAGCTAGCACGCTAGCAATACGCCAACACAGGCCACATCGATTCTGCTTTTTTTTGGCCTCATGACCTGTTAGTTTACTAAATCCAAATTTTATCTTTGTGCTACCTTACAATAAATAATAAATACCACGCTTTCCATTTTTTGTCCCGAGGTATGGTTCGAACTCGGCACTCTTTGGGTACGAACCCATCGTTCTACCAATTACGCCAGCACAGGCCACATCGATTCTGCTTTCTTTCGGCCTCATGACTTGTTAGTTTGTTATATCTAAATATTAATTTTGTGTTATTCAACACTAAATAAATACCACAACGTGAACAATACTCTTTTTTTGTCCTGAGGTATGATTCGAACTCGGTACCTTTAAGGTACGATGCCATCAATCTATCCATTACGCCAACAGAGGCCACACAAAATCAACTTTTTTTTGGCCATATGACATGTTAGTTTTTTTTTGTTTAAAATATACAATATCATCTACTTTGCAACGGTTTACTAATGTGATCGTCGTGGCGTCGCGCGTTAGGAGCTGGGAGTCACTGGAGAGGACGTGGTAGCAGGTTCGAGACGTGGTAGAGGTAAGCAAGGTAAGAGTATTAGTTCTTAACGTGGGTAAGTATTAGGTTAAGGTAGGGTAGTGTAAAGTAAGGTAGGAGATGGTAGCGTCAATATGATAGGAATATTAATGTAATTAATGTAATAATTACGCGAATCAAAATAAAGATATATTAGTATTGATAAAGATATTCGAAAAGAAGAAAATAACACAATACTGAAAACTTAATTTTTTCTATAAGTTATAGTTAAGTAAAACTGACCAATATACAAGGTATATTAATTCAAATGATCTGATTAAGACTTTAAATAATAATACAGATTAAAGTGATTGAAAAATTTAAGTTAATATTTTTGACATGGTTGAAATGAGTGAAAAACCATAGATTAGTCTATTTAAAATGGCCAAAGTTATAACTACATTAACTTTATTGATCATGATAGAATTAGATTACAAAAATTATATTATATAAAATTTATTCAAAATATTAAATCCTCTTCGAAGAACGAATTATTGAGCATATTAATGTTCATAATAACATTAGCTTATCAGTTTATAATACTGTATCTTATGTTTCTAATATATATCACTGAAAATGGTGTGAAATGAAACACTCCAAATAAAGTTCAGTTAGTTTTATTCAAAACTCTCAATGTATCACAGTATTTAATAATACAATTATATTAATTTATTCTTACAATTGCCGTAATGAAGATGACTAAAATACATTAACTATAATATATTATAGTATGTATTAGAGATGGGCTTATCATATCCGAAGCCGGATCGACTCGGATTTAACTCCGCTTCAGGAAGGAGTTATATCCGCTTAACAACTCCACGACTCCGACAAATTTGAAACCGAAATACTCGACACAAATGCGTCGAAGTGCGTTGTTTATGCATCTAAGGATTTGCCAAATCCCATTTAATTTTTTTAAATGAAAATTTATGAATAAAATAAAATTAAAAGAATAATAATAAAATAATTTTTCTAAAAAATTCACAAATAAATGACGAGTTTTTCGGTCGACCACATGATCGACTCAACGACTTGTAATTTTAACAGTATTGACCAAAGTAAAAACGCAAAACTTTCTTTTGATGAGAAAATAATTGATTTTTTGGAATAATTTTATATAAAAATAATGTAGTAAACTTTGTAATAAAAGCAAAACATTTATCATAAAATATTTTCATCAAATAATATTACTTCTGCTTTATAATTTTTTCTTCTGCTATTTTCATTCGAGAATTAATATTATATCAGGTAGTTCGATTAGCATATTATTACTTTTATACAATTATATAATTGTGTAAAAGTAATAATATAATATAAATATTGCTGCTTAAATACATTGACGTCACTGATATATTTTACACTCTAAAAAGTATTGTTATTTCAGGCTATGGAAAAAACAGACTAAATGTGTCCAAATTCACGGTCAAAGATTGTCGTAGTTAGAAATATGACCCCTTACTATTCAATAAATTATACATTGGAGTTATTCACAATTGAACACAATTTCATTGTTCTGTATCTTTGAAGTAATATTTTTGTATTTTCTGGAAAAAAACGTATACCTAAAAGGTCATAAAACTGCCTGTTTAGAAGACGAGAAAGCGACAGCTTCCTTAGTACCAGTGTTCGCGCCAATTAAAGCATGCGGTTAGATTGATATAAAAACAAAAAATCATCAGTCGAAAATCACATAATAAATAAAATCAATCAATACGTTATCAAAAAACATATTAAAATTATTGTAAATACACTTATAACTTGTTATTAACATAAAATAAATATTACTAGTTACAAATTATAGTATTTTACAATTGGTCCTTCAAAATTCAATCACAACAATCATTGAAAAAACAACCAGCTTAGGGAAGTCGGATATGACAAATCCGGCGAGACAACTCCACTCGGATTCACTCCGAGGTATTAGTTGTATCTGAGTGATAACTCCGGAGTGAGTAGTTATCTCTAGTATGTATATATATTAATAATACAGTATGATATTAAATTAAGTGATATTTATAGCTAAGAAAAAGAGTGCACCATTTACAGAAATAATGGAAATTAAAATATTTAAACAAGAGAAAACATCGGTCGTCTGGCGTATTAAATGTTTAAGGCACTCGACTAACTTAAGGGTTTGCAAAAAAGCAAAGTTTATTATCAGCGCGTTTCTATCGAGTCAAAGCAAGATGGTTGCAAACAGTAAAGAAGCTGTTCTACACAATTGTTTACACTAAAAAGTGCACTCAATAAGTATCCCTATTAATAACACATTTTTTAAAATTTAGACATGTCTAAATATTTTTGTAATTTACGTTACAGCATAATGTAATTTGGCCGTAAAGTGGCTCATAATTAAATTAAAACAACAAATTAAATCAAATACAATATATTTATTCATTATTTCATTAACATCTAAGCACTTAACTATTCAATAAATCACAGTAGGCATCTTCTCTGGTGACAAGACGGACGGACGGACGGACGGACGGACAGCATAATTAGTAGATGAAATTATTGTTTTCACTCATGAGCCACTTGAGAGTTCACCACTTGGCTTGTAGTTGTCGTTTACCCTATAAAAAAGAACAATAAATTAGTAACAAGTCTCATGAAATATACTATAATAATAAATTACCTGATTAATCATTCAGCCCCGTCTTCCAATCAATCTCAGTAAAACCTTCATAGTAAAACTCAACAAGTGGTATTTATAATAACTGATCAAGTTAGTGAGGTTAGTCATGTTATTGAGTTAATAAGAGTTAAGTTAATCATGCATAATTATAGGCAGTTATTAAAAAAACCACTTGCGAGTCATTCACATGTTATAGCTTCAGGGCAGTAATAGTTGGATTGAGAAGATCTGCAAAAAAGAAAGAAACATTTTAGAAATGTTTGCATTTATACTGGTATGGATAAACACATACCTGGTAAAATGTTTCTGGAAATATTCCTGGTGAAGTAGTGTGAGTGCAGAGCACCACTAGTTGCAAGGACCTGAAAAAAAATGAACATGTTATTTATTGTTCACAATTATACTGATTATGGATAAAAACGTACTTTTTAAATTATATTCAGAGCGATTCCTGGTGAAGGGGTCAGTGTGCAGAGCAGCAGTAGTTGAAAGAACCTGAAAAAAAAATAAACATGTTATTTATTGTTCACATTTATACTGATTATGGATAAAAAAGTACTTTTTAAATTATTTTCAGAGCGATTCCTGGTGAAGGGGTCAGTGTGCAGAGCAGCAGTAGTTGAAAGAACCTGAAAAAAAAAAACATGTTATTTATTGTTCACATTTATACTGATTATGTGATAAAACGTACTTTTTGAATTATTTTCAAAGCGATTCCTGGTGAAGGGGGTCAGTGTGCAGAGCAGCAGTAGTTGAAAGAACCTAAAAAAAAAAATAAACATGTTATTTATTATTCACATTCATACTGATTATGGATAAAAACGTACTTTTTAAATTATTTTCAGAGCGATTCCTGGTGAAGGGGTCAGTGTGCAGAGCAGCAGTAGTTGAAAGAACCTGAAAAAAAACATGTTATTTATTATTCACATTTATACTGATTATGGATAAAAACGTACTTTTTAAATTATTTTCAAAGCGATTCCTGGTGAAGGGGTCAGTGTGCAGAGCAGCAGTAGTTGAAAGAACCTAAAAAAAAATAAACATGTTATTTATTATTCACATTCATACTGATTATGGATAAAAACGTACTTTTTAAATTATTTTCAGAGCGATTCCTGGTGAAGGGGTCAGTGTGCAGAGCAGCAGTAGTTGAAAGAACCTGAAAAAAAATAAACATGTTATTTATTGTTCACATTTATACTGATTATGGATAAAAAAGTACTTTTTAAATTATTTTCAGAGCGATTCCTGGTGAAAGGGTCAGTGTGCAGAGCAGCAGTAGTTGAAAGAACCTGAAAAAAAAAACATGTTATTTATTATTCATATTTATATTGATTATGGATAAAAACGTACTTTTTAGATTATTTTCAAAGCGATTCCTGGTGAAGGGGTCAGTGTGCAGAGCAGCAGTAGTTGAAAGAACCTGAAAAAAAAATAAACATGTTATTTATTATTCACATTTATACTGATTATGGATAAAAACGTACTTTTTAAATTATTTTCAGAGCGATTCCTGGTGAAGGCGTCAGTGTGCAGAGCAGCAGTAGTTGAAAGAACCTGAAAAAAAATATAAACATGTTATTTATTGTTCACATTTATACTGATGATGGATATAAACGTACTTTTTAAATTATTTTCAGAGCGATTCCCGGTGAAGTGAGTCAGTGTTCAATTTTCACTCGATATTTGGCCATTCGATACTCAACAATTTGCTTGATATAATATCTTGTGGCCTCCATATGATTTTATCTTGATGACCAGAAATAGAATGTAGAAATTTACTAGCAGTTTAAGAATTGCGCTTGGTGTTATATGGAATGCATTAACATGAATTGAAAACAGTGAAAATTAAAATCTAATGTAATATGTCAAATCTACATTGCATAATCTCAAATGATTCAAACGACCACATTATTTTTCAATAGTTGAATAGATTAGTGTATTAGTATTTGTTATTAATATTAAAACTACTGATGCTACCTAACTAATAAATTAACCCACATGCAAGACATATCGTGATCATTCGAATCATGAAATTCAATGCCTTAATGATTTTGTAAATTTCTAAAAGTTATAGTGACAACTAAAGTATTGATCAATTAATATCTTGAACAAAATCACCGCTTAATAAATCTATTCGTGCCAAATGCAATTCCAATAAATACCACATTTATGGCGTCACAGTAACAATGTTCGTAGAAAAAATGAAGGACTCTGGTAGTAGCAAACGCAAACTTACCCGCACCTGCAAAATACACAAATTATTATTGAATTTAGTTGTTTATACATACATTATTAAATGTCATTGTTGTCTTTGTTTGCATCTTTATATTCATTCAAATTGTAACTATTCTTTGTCAATTTGTTGTTCAAATTGTAACTTTTTTTCAAGTAAAATAAATAAAATTATGCATTTAAAACAAAGAATGGCTTTCATGGAAAAGTAATTTTGCTTTAAAATTTTTGATGTCATGATGATTGTGATCCAATTTACACAATACTTCTGATCTATAAATTGAAATGAATTAGCAGATGATAATGATGTAAATAAGACTTCAAATTAAACGATACGTATAAATGTACTCATAGTAATTCTCAAAATGACTTAACAGTCATTATTTTTTACTTTCACAACTTTTTACTATTACTTTCGATTATTTCTTCTGCACAATGACCGCCAGCCATTCAATTGTGAACTCTTGCTCAGTCAACAAACTAATAATATGTAGTTTTATTTAACAGTGGGCACCAAATGATGCAAAATAAAATAAGCAGATAAAATATATCCGGCGTACGTCTTAGACAGTAGTACGACTTGAGCAAAAACTACATAAATCGAGCACACGTTTTCCAAAAAAAAACAGAAATGAGGAAAGGTTTCAATTAAATCTAAAACATCTTAAAACTCGAAAACACGAAATGAAATCCGAGTGAATCCGCAAAGAGAAATATAATTAGCACAAGTACAACGTACCAGGTGACGCATGTTCTCTACAGGCAGCGAAGGGTCAGGCCCGCTCGTCCGTGTTCGACGACGTCTCGTTGTCTTCTTCCAGCAATCGCCACGATGAAAATGAACTCTAGCAATGACAACTCCATAGACAACTCCCTCTCCCAACTCCTATCGTCGCAAAGCATAGATGTGCAAAAGACTTGTAGACGTGCGACTGCAGAGCGTGCACGTTCACTCGGTCGAAGATGGCGTTTCAGAAACTCGAACGCCTCTTCTGCTTTTAAATCGAAACGACGTTTATTTGAATCTTCAATTTTAACAATAAGGGTTTTATAAATTAAATAACGATATTCCATTCTTTTAATAAACTCTCTAAGAATTTACACTGCAATGAATTAGTCGTTGGTTTTTGAAATAAATAAATTTGGTGTAGAATAAATTTTATTTTCTTTCACTAACCTGTGTTTTGCAGTACACTCGTTTGTTTTTCCTTTCTCGGGTACAATTTTTTTTAAATATTTTTACATTTTTAAATATACAGACAAGTTTTCACTGTTTTATTTATATATCGCTCATATACATGAATAATTTTGAAATTTATTAACAAAAGCAATTTTCTAATAAAATCATAATAGTTTTGTGGAATTGCTTTTGAATTTTGATAGAAAATTTAGTTCTACATTCCTGCAACACGTGAAGCCATTAAATATTATATAAATACAAACATACAATTTTTTTTTTCAAGTTTTGACTTATTGGTTTACAATAAAATTACTAATGATGATACAAACTAGCCACAAAACTATTGTAAACTAACAAAGCTGGCGCAAAAGAGTCTTACTGTGTACTTATTGAGAGTAGAGTTGGTTAAATATTTTGAAATATAAAAAATTCAAACCAAGGTCAAAAGAAAAATATAAATTAATTCAAAAAATGATTAATATTACATTTTTCTTTAAATTTCGTTTATTTTAAATAATCAAAATCAAATGACATTCTGTGAGAAAACACAAAATAAGCAATTTGAATTATCTAGTAAAAACAAACCACTCCTTTGCAAAGTTGAAAAACAATTAAATAAATAGCATATAATAAATACTACTTTTTACATTTTATAATTATTTTAATTGATCATTACAATTTTTACAAGCGTATTTCAATAATTAATTATTTTATTAACTACTTAAGACTAATTTTATAAAAAAATTAGTACAGTAATCTATGTGATTACATATTGATTTGATCAGTTAGTAAAAGTTTTACAATGAAACAAAACTTTAAACAAAATTTTCATTTATCAAACAAGTTTCAAATCTCAATTTACTGCGATCATAATATTATGAACTACACAATTCAAAATTATGTATACAATTGTTAATTATAAAAATATTCTTCAAACAGATTAAATGGTGTTCATAGTAAAATAAAACCAATTTTTAAAATATAGAAAAATTAAAAATTTATTTTTATAAATGTGAAAATACCATATTAGATATATGTCGAAACACACACACACACATACACATCACAAACATTATAAAGTTATTGGTATATATAAGAACGTAAGTAAATATATACACACTGTAATACTATGCTATACATAAATTTAAAATCTTGTTTAAATATTCGTTGCATAACTTTAGCTTTTTTTATGCCTGTGAAGATAATTATATATTTCTCAAATTCATTTTACTGCAGGCCAAAATATCAGACAAAAGTTGGAAATTTTGTAACTACTCTCCCTTCCTGATAGTTACCAGAGCAACAGGGAACGTACAGGAAAAATTATAGCTTCACTAAAGGTTGAATACATTCAAACATTGTTAATATTACTTATATTTTCATTACTAATTATTCCTCCAGGCCAAGAATCCTGCCTACCATCTAGATTTCGACACCAGGATTTACATTTCTCACATGATCCATCCAAGACAGCGCTTCAACGCGATTGCCAAAATGTTCTACGACTCGGATATAGTGTCTATAGATTTCACAAATAGAATAAATAAAAATAACAGTGATGGTACTGTCACCAAATTCGATAGTGCTGCCATTATGAATTAGTGGGTCGCCAATGTTACAAGGGGACACATCACAGAATTGGTCAACCACGATAGGTGGTGAATTTTTAATAAAATCATTTTTATTTGATCACATATTGACAAATTTATTTTGCTCCAGCGGATGTTTGTGGTGCTGTTATGGTGCTGTTGAACGTCATATACTTTAAACGCGAATGGAGAAAACAATTTCCTGAGGAGAATACAACATTTATATGCTCGCACGCAGGCGGCCACGTACCCAGGCACGGTCCTGCTTGAATCTTATTATTTTTATGGTAAATATTAATATTGTTTAAAAAAGCATGAACAATATATTCATGATAAATAATTAAGTCGACAAAGTTGATATGTGAGGTCATTGATTGATAAATAAATGTACCTGTAATTGATATAAAGGCATGGCGGACAATAAGACACATAATTAATATTGGACTAATATTTTACTGTATTTTGTTAAATATATCTGGATATTATGTACAATCATATAAGTCTAGTGGTAAGTTTGATGAAACTGGCTTCGGCAGGCAGACCATACATGGAGGATGCGTAAAGTCACAACAAAAATAAGAGGTGATGAAAAGGCCACCGTAATCATCGCAATTATGTTGATCTGCTAAATAACTAGTTGGTATTGGTATTTAGCCTTGAGGCATGTTACATGAACTTCCCGATATGTGTAATTAATCGACTTAATCAATAAGAAACAAATTAATTTATGAGTGATTAAAAGTATTCCGAGTGGATTTATTACACATGATTGAAAACGAACGAACACGTTAACTCGGAATATTTTCTAAAAGCAAATTTTCACAAATCAATAATTTTTAAAATTGAACCAGTTTTGTAGGACGTTAATGGTTTAGTATGTTCATTAAGACCAAGTAATGTATCGTTATACCAAGTAAATCATCTAATTTTAATTTTAACAAACGTCAACAAAACTACTCATTTTCTCAAACTTTGAAGAATTTTTAAAATTAAACTATTTGTCGTAAGGCCGTAATATTTCAGTAAGTTTTATAAGACCATGGTATACATCGCCAAAGAAAGTTTCATAACAATCGGCTTAAATTTTTTTTTCAACAGTTAATTACAAGAAAACGGCTCGGTAGATTTTCACCTAAAACTAATCAGTTTTATTCCCAACTACTATCTTTCGAACAGTTTTTGATTTTTTAAATCGATTCGGTACACTCTTTTTCAAATGACAAAGAAACGGCTCGGCAGATCGTCTCACAAAACTGACAAACTCTAGTGCTCATTGAGATACATCGAATAGCTTTTAAATTTCTGAAATTGGTTCTGGCCTTTTTGATCAAACGTCGATGAAAGGTCTAATTTTGACAAATGCCAAAAAAAAACGATACCAATTTTTGCAAATTTTGACAAATTTTCAAAGCTAAACGAGTTGTCGTAAGGCTGTAATATTTTAGTATGATCTAGAAGACTATGATATCTACCGTCAAAAAAAAATCATAAAAATCGTGGATTTGTTTTTAAAAAACTTTATTACAAGAAAACGGTCCGGCCGATCTCTGCCAAAAACTAATCAGGTCGATTCCCAACCAATATCTTTAGAACGATTTTTGAATTTTCAAAATCGATTCAGAATTGCGGGCTAAAACGTGGCCAAAAACTTTTTCACTTTTCGGCTATTCACGAAGGAACGGCTTGGCCGATCATCGAATGGCTTTTAAATTTTTGAAATCGGTCCAGCCGTTTTTGAGAAAAAATTTGTCGGCAAAAAATCTGTTGTTGCACACATGCACGCACACACACACATACTTTTTCCAAAAATGGTCTCATTCGATTCAGAATGGCTTGAAACGTCGAGAAAACATAAAGTTAGCGAATCGCTTTTTTGATAAAAACATGAACTTCTCCTTCGGGAAGTTAATAAGAAAAAAATACAAACAAGATTAAATAATATACTAGAAAACAAAAGAAAACCCGTGTGAAACCTACTTTGTGACATATTTGCAATAATTTTAATATATATGTAGTTAAAAATTTTATCTTTGTAGCCAAATTTTATTTTTTATTGATCTACTATCTACACATTTCGGTAAAGTTTTACAGCTTTCTTTAAAGAAAAATACCACTTACATCTATCTTTAAACTTATCAGATGTATTAAATACAATTTCACCTTGTGAACAAATCTATACAACTTAGTACCTTAAGCATCTAGACCAGTGTCTAGACCACCGGGGGGCAATTTGCAATTTCATTTGACAAAAAAAAATGCTTCTTAGATTTAGAATAATAAGGTGTCCCGGTTTCGCCGCGACGATTTTAGTTTTCACCCTTGTTTTCCTGGTGCCAGAGTTATGTTTTTTCTGCCGGGTTGACTTGACTTTTTCTCATTACTTTATAAAAAAATTACAACTACCCATTATAATCTGAAAATGATATATGCAATAAACTTTATATAAATCTAACAACAACATTATGAAAGAGTATATTGCGGGATGCAACAGTTCTTTGGATTCCAGTAGCCCTTTACTAATTACCAAAAAAATAGGTAAATCAAGTTTCTGACTGCTTGGCATAAATGTTTTAAGGTCAGTGACAAGACTCGACTTGAAATATGCACAAGAAAAGTGATATTTAATACTGAAGTTAATTGCGAAGCTTTATGAGAACAGAGTTATATACAAGGCTTTAAAAGCAGAAAAATTGTAAATATGATGTGAGTTTTTTACTTACTGTCAGTAACTATGGGTAAAGATGGAATTAATTTAAAATAAACTAATTTTTATTGTATCCTTAAATAGTACAAGGTTGACACTGAGCGCGGCTTTTACTCTTATTGTTATATTGCTTCAAATGATTCTTTAGGTTTGTTGAGGTTGAAATTTAGCTTTAACGTTTTGATCGGTTATGTAGAGTGTTTGTTGAAAGATGGAATATCAAAACAAACATTGTAGTCAAATTTTGAATTTTTATTTCTGCAAATAACAAAGAATAGGTGCTGTTTATGATGTCGAAGCCTTAAAAACAGCTATGTTGAAATTGGTTTTGAAAATGTCATTATGGTAATTTTCCACTCAATTTTGCTCTGATTGTCCAGTTAAAGTTAAGCAATAATCGATTGGGCTAATAGAAACAATTTGGCTATGTTTAAAAATTAATGGGGGTTGGTGAAAAAATTTCTCCACATTCACCAAATGTTCCTGACCACTAACCATCTGATTTAAAACCCTTGAATTTAAAATAAAATCATGATGGTGTCAAATTGTGTCTAATTTAGTTTTTGCTAATAAAAATTAGAAGTTTTATAAACTTGGGATAATGATGCTTCTTGGAAAATAACAAAAGGCCATCGATGAAAATGGTATACATAACAATGTTATTTAATTCCACGCAAAAATTGTCTTTAATTTTCTATCTAAAATGCGCACTTACTTAGTTGCCAACGATAACTACCAATTTCTAGAAAAATATGCGCACTTACTTAGTTGCCAATCTGATAACTAAAAAGGATTTAACAAAAAATATATAAAGTTAAGATATAATTCCGTTCTGAGTTAAGAAAGTGCCAAGTAGATTCGTTAAGAAATGGCTTTATGAAGAAACAGAAACCAAATGCCCAAATGTAATCATATGTACAAAAATTTGCTATAATTTATTGAAAAAAAGAAAATGCTCAGATTAGAACCTAATATAAAATCTTTGTTTTAGCTTAAGTATTGCATTTGCAATTTCGAAAAAAACATTAATAAAATTAGTTTGAAATTTCTGTATGTTGGCTTATTTCGAAATTTTACTTATGATGTTTAATAACAATTTAATAGCGATTTCATCTTAAAAGTTATCCTCATTTTTCTGGGAGAAAAAAAAATGTATGGCGGGTTGATGTAAAATGATGATTATCATTTTATAAACCTCAAGATGGGGCGGGGCCCAAAAAAGGTTGGGAATCACTGATCTAGACTCTAGATGCTAGAGCTTCTTATTCATCTTGATTATCCAGACAAATTTTATCGAAACTAAAATTTGTTTCTGTTATCCCGTTAATTACAAATATAAGCAAAAATATTTGATGCCATTAAACTGATCTCATTCGTGTCTTCTGATCATTAAAATTATATATTATTATTTCTCACCTGCAATTCAGTCCAGATATTAGGTGCTATCTACAACTGCAGCTAACTATAGTTCCAGATGAAATATCAGTGTTCAGATTTTACTTGTTTTTTTTGGTCTTGGTTTAATTTGATTTATAGATAGGCTCTGGATATGGATCTGTTTGCAGGTTGGAGGAGGATTTATTATTATTTTGTAATCAATGCGAATAGTAGAAAAGCTAGTGGTAGGCTAAAGCTTTGCTGTTTTTCAGCAATTCTGTAGATATTTTTTATAAATATAAATAAATCTTAAAGTAACTAAATTTTAATTTAATCTAGTACTAATTGATAAAACTTATAATTTTATAGATTTATTCTTACCACTTCTTTTTTGTAATTAAATATCTAGTAATAAAGCAAGATTACAGTGTACTGAGTTGTTTTATAATCGTTTATTTAAAGTTGATCTTGCAAAATGAATTAGTTTAGAACAGTTTTATTAAACAATTAACCGCGGTTAATAATATTCATATCATGATGTTCTACTATTATTAAATAAAAATTAATTTATAGTGATTTTTATTGATAATGTTACAGTTGTAAATGATACTTACAATACAAGAGCACCTTAACCACATAATGTACAGAAAAACAGACAAATTTATAACATAAATTTACTTATAGAACAAATTAAAAAAGTTTAGAAATTTCAATTATCAAATACAAGTCGTTTTTTCGATCTGTTGTATCACTAAGAGAGCCCAATAAGAAAGTTGTAAATGTTGGTACGAATAAATTATTATACACTTGGACTTAAAGTTAATTTTATATTACAATTTGTCTGTTTTGTACCTATAATCACACGGAGATCATAAATTTTATTTAAATTTATAAAAATCTTCATTTTAATTTCCTAATTCATGTTAAGAGTGTAAAAATATTGCACTTTCACAAAATAAATCTAAGGTTAAAAAATAATATTATTTTATATAATATTGTTAAAATCTTATTTGAATAATAATACTAATTGCAAATTTATAAATCAATAAATTCAAATAAACAATCGTATCGATCTTGTGTTAAAATTTGATTTGAACAAATATTATCAAAATCATCATTAATAATTGATTATTGCAATGTAAAAATCAGTCGGTAATATATGAACATAAACATGTATACACAAATAATGTATAATGTATATATACGAGGTCTGTTCAAAAAGTACCCGGAATTTTCGTTTTTTCAAAAAAATATTTATTTATTCGTCTACATTAATGTGGTCCCCTTCAAAGTAGTCCCCCCCAGATATAATACACTTATGCCAGCGTTTTTTCCAATTTTCGAAGCACCCTTGATATTCACTTTTTGATATGTCCTTGAGCACTCTCAGCGATTTTCTTCAATCGAGGAAAACCGCCGTCCTTTCATGGGTCTCTTCAACTTTGGGAATAGGAAAAAGTCACACGGAGCCATATCTGGTGAATTTTTGCACTTTGCAACACTTTATTTCATTTTTTACGCAAAATTTAATACAAATTCTTTGACTTTTCAATTCTTCCATTGTAAAAATCGCCGAGCTCAGAAAAACACGTCGAACCTTAGCGACTACCACAGACAAAGTAAACAGTGAATATAGCTGAAAATTTCATCATACTTTAGGGGCATGTATACCAACACAATAAAAAAAAATTTTGACAATCAGACACTCCAGACCCGCGAAATTTAATTATTAGTAATTCCGGGTACTTTTTGAACACACCTCGTATATATATATATATATATATATATATATATCGTTATTAAACTTAATCTAAGTATAAAAATATTGCACTTAAGTTGAGTCATGTATTGTAAAAATAATTTAAAAAAAATTAAACTATTTTATAATTATATATTTCTTATGCTATTAATAATTTTTAATTATTATTAAAGTTTTAATAATAATTATCATGAATTATATTTAATAATAATTGTATAAGTTTATTAAAAATAAAGCAAAATTTACGAACTATTTACATTTTGTCCAAATAAAATAGGGTGTATTGCTCTTCTGTAATATGTTCAACATTATTTTTTTGTACTATAATTAACACTATGCCGTCCGGCGACACCACAGTGGTGTCGAGCGCGAACTAGCGCTTAACAGCCGGCGACACCACAGTGGTGTCATGAGCACAGTATCTTCCTTTGGCCAGTGGCAGAAATCTTTCCATCCTGTTGGTGTTTTAATTTAGATAACAAAAAATTACACCCCTCAACATTAGTAAGAACTAAAAATTTGTAATTTTTCGATAATATTCAGAATGGGCGGGGACAAGCAAAGTGATAACGAATTAGCACTACCGGCGCCAAGCGAATAAATTTTTACAAAACGTGCGGACGGCAAAGTGTTAAATTTATGAATTAATAAAAATTCTTTGATTCAAATTTTTGATATTTAATGGACCTAGAATTTGTGTAATTATATACTCTCTATCCAATATGTCTCTTAATGATATTATTAATTATTATTTGTGTAGAAACAATTAATTAATTGTTTTTGTGGAAATAATTAATAATTATTGCTCATACAACCGCCATTAAAAGCGTTCTGTTCAAAATTATAATACTTAAATGGCGCAAATACAAAATAGCGTTTATTACGAGTGAAAAATCTGAAAATCAACTTATAGATATACTTAATAAACTCAGTTGCAATATATTTTTATTGTCAATTAAAAAATATATGAATTAACTTTCTTCTTTATCATGCTCTAGCGTTTGATTGAAAAAAATATATATATAAAACTATACAGAACTAACAGTTTCCTCAATATATATGAAACTCTCAATCTATTGCTTACAGTACATCTGATCTACTCTATGTAATTAATATAATCCTGACGGGTGATCCATAATTTTGGATGGCGGATCATGATTGATGGCAGTATCTGAATACATACCTGCATTCATAACCTGTCGTTTAAACATAAATCCACCAGGTCGACGTCTATTACTATCTAAAAACATTGGGCGACTTCCTGAAGTTTCATTAGAAGTCAGAACTATATCAACTATACCATCCACACCATCCAGAACAATACTATCAACGCTCTTACTACGTCTCCTGGTCTCCCTATTTCGTTCCCTGTTACAATCGCTATTATAAGATCTATTTTCCTTATAAAATTCCTGGATTGGAATGCATCTGGAAGCACTGAGTAAAGAATCAGAAGTTCCATCACTCATGTCGTCCATTATGGCATCGGCATCAAAAAACAGTTCGCTGGAATGCCTGCTCCTGAATTTGTCATGTCTGGTTTTTCTTGGTGGATTGGGCAGAATGCAGGCAGGGACGATGGCTGCTTCAGGAATTTCCTCATTGGATAGTTGGTTGGATAGACTTTTCTTTTCTTTGGGAGGTAGTTCTGGAGGAGATTCGCTGGTGTAGGATATAGTTACCCTGCTGAAAGATGGACTTGTCTTTTCCAAGTGAACGCCTAAAATAGAAAATAGAATTAGGTTTGATTTTCAGAATTAATAGAATTAACAAAAATCATTTCAAAATTTGCTTGTTCTATTAGTTCCTGTATAACTTACTTAAAATCCATCCACATAAAACCCTCAAAATTTTTAGTTTTTTATATAGGTATGTTATATATGTCTTAATTTTTCTATATGAAGAAATACTAGTACCATCTAATTGAAATAAGTACAAGGTGTATAATATATTATCTGAATTTGGTTAATAAAAATAATTTTCAAAAGATTATATCAGTGCGATTTTAAAATGATATTTAATACTTCATATAGACAAACAACAATATTAAAGAACCGATTGCAATCAAATGCAAGACGAATGTCGAATGCATTCCAACAGGAAAATCGTAGTACACATTTATTAAAGTCAAAATCATTTACGTTTCTACAATAACTAAATAATTTTAAATATTGTAATTTATTAGCACGGCATCTCCAAATACTCCAAAATTATATATAAATATACATATAATAATATTGCACGACATTTCAATCTGCTCTTTACCAGTAACTGATATTATGATTAATAATATTAGTAAACATTCATGCTTGTAAAATTGTCAAAAATTAAAAAAAAAAAAATAATAAGAAAAAACAAAAACATGTGTCAAGTTATATAAATTCCCAATAATTTTTCTACGATATTTTTTCAAATAAAACTTAGTAATTCAAGTAGTTAGCAAACTTGATATGAAATATAAATTCAAACATAAAATATTGCTCGAGCAGGTATGTATAATATTTCGTATAAAAATGTTATCATAATTATTTGTCATTTTTTTTAACATAATTTAAATATAACGAAAGTAAGTGGTAATTAACTACTGGTTATATATTGGTACTACTATATTAATTTTTGCAACAAGCAATAATTTGCACATTCGCAAATAAATAAGAGAACGAGTTCCAAATCCAAAAATTTTATTTACCAAATTAGAATACATCATATATGTCAACTCATGTTAGTTTTTTTTTTCAAACCACCACCTTGTAATATATGATGTTCGTCAATGAAATTGTTACAAATTTAATTTTGAATAAATAATCATCATAAATGTATATACGTATAGACGATAACTAATTGAAACTGTAGTTTGTTACCATTTGAAGGTCTTTTATTCGGTATTTGTTTCGTACCCCAACTTGGATTTCTTTCGGCATCACTGACAATATTGTGTAGTTCCTCGATTACATCTTCGATGGTGGCTTCTTCTTCATCAGTTACATTGATGTGGCATTTGTTGTTTGGAGTCTGCACTCTTATAATACCTAAAATAATAAATAAATACAATTTATTAATTGCAAATAACAAAGCAAAAGGGATAGAATTTTACATCTACCAGTATTTGTTGCACATCTAAATCTAAACAAAAACGATATAAAAATTAAACTAGTAGGGTGTATGACATCGTGCCTTAAGGCAAATTGCTGGAACTTCCCGTACCGTAACGAAATGTTCGTCTAATATTTATAAGAATTATATAAACTGAATGCAAATGCAAAGTTGAAAATATTTCTTCAAAGTATATTAGAATTCAAGTCATAATTACAATTAAAATCTGAATTATTTTCGATATTCAAAAAAAAATTATTTGAAAAAAAAATAAAAAAAAATTTTGAAACAATTTTTTTTCCAAAATCAATTATTTTGTTAAAACAAGCAGAAAGTTCTTTGAATCATTTAAATCGGACGCTTATTTCTCTCAAAAACTGCCATTATTTGCACATTTAGCTCTGTATCTTCAAAATGGCCGGGCCTGCCTTTGCCAAAAACGTATAACCAATTCTCTCAATCATTACTAATTGAATGCTTTTTAGATCATCCAAGTCGGAAGCTTCGTTCTCTCAAAAAACTCTATTTCTATTTTCTGCACTCTTTGCTCTTTATCTCCGTAACTGCTAGACCTGATTTTGCTTGAAACTAATCAGCACATCTTCCCATCAATAGGAATCGAAAGTTATTTGAACCATTCAAATCGGTTGATCCGTGCAACGAAAAAACAAAACACATACGACGCAATAAACGTGTTCTAATTTTTTGATAAAACTCTTTACCCATTATGTTATTACACCTTAATTATGTATCAATACACCTTTAATATTATTGGATATTCAATTAATTAGTGAATTATTTATTCGCAATAAAATTATTTTAGTTTTATTAGTTTCAGAAAAAAAACAAGAGCAATGACTTTAATATACACATATTTAGTATACACTTTAGTATATACATTTCAGTATACACATATCCTTTAGTACACACTTCTCGTTATTAAATAATTAATTAATTAGCAAAGTATTTACTTAAACTAAAATTATTGTAGTTTTATGAGTTATATAAAAGTTAGAGAGTAATGTCTTAGGAGTAGGTATATCGGTCTGTTTCAAAGATGAAATTCGTATAATTTCAATATAAAATTCTATATCTTATTACCTGTGTTATCATCAGGTGACAAAGATCTTTCGGCCTCTGAACTGCTTATACCTTCATCCTCGTGATTTGATAGTTGACGTCTCTTAATCGGTGATGTTGTGATATTTAAAACTGATTTTGTCAAATCTTGGACTGAAGAACCATCTAAAAATACGAATTGTATAAAGGAATGACATATCATTTGAAAACGTTATATAAAATACAATTTTTATATTCTAGTTAAGTGAAATCAGTTTATCATTGTATAAAATGGTACATAGATCAATATTTAATCCTTAGTAAATGTAGTATTTTATTTTAATAATCACGTACCTACTTCAAATATAAAAAATTTAAAAATATTCAAGAAGTGATGTTTAGACAAAAAAATAAATCTATTTTGCTAATTGTTATTGAATAAAATTCTAACAAGATCAAAGAAGCAAAACATTTGAAATATCATAATAATTCATGAACCGATTCTGCCGTAAAATAGACCAATATTATGGCAAGGCCGTGTAGCGTTTATCATATAAAGTGGTTAAAAACTGTCAAAAGCATGTGGTTGCTATGCAGTCAGGTGTTTAGATAGAAAACCTAATCTAGAAAATTCACAAACGTCAAATAAAGTATCTCAGCGTTTTTTTCATATAAAGTGGTTCTAAAAACTGTCAAAAGCCATGTGGTTGCTCTGCAGTCAGGAACTTTAGATGGAAAACCTAACCTAGAAAAATCACAAACGTCAAATACAGTATCTTATCTTAAGTGCATCTTTGTGATGTGGCATAACAACATATGAGTGAATTTACATTTGATGTGTAAAAAGTCTGAAACCACAGCGAATACAAAGCATTTTAACAGTTTTTTTTTAGTACTATTTTATATGCAGAACACTACGTAAAGTAAAATATATGTGGCATAATAACATATGAGTGAAGTTACATTTGATGTGTAAAACGCCTGACACCACAGCCAATACATAGCATTTTAACAGTTTTCAGTTTAGTACCATTTTACGGCGTAACCGGCCTCTTAAACACTTTTATAAATCATATTCTTAATGGGAATCACTGATTTTTTATTTTTTCAACTGGAGGAATTTCATCTAGGTGAGCGGTCGGCAAACTTTTTTAATAATTACCCTCAAATATTTTTGTCTAAGTGAAGAAAGATTACTCCCATACCAACAACTTAGTAGTAAATACAGTAAATATCAATTACAAATAGTACATAATTTTTACTCCCAAAAATTTCATTTTTACACTATTTTGGGTAATTCACCCCGGTTCTCCAACCACTGATCTAGGTTAATCGAAGCCTTGGATAAATAACTTGTGACCGCAAGAAAATACGCTTGTGCCCTACAGTTAACTCATCCAGCTGAGCATATTTGCCATTACCAATAAAAAAATTATTTCTTACTATTCATTTGTAATTGAGCACACAATCTTTGCAGGTCCTCCTTTTCAGACTGTAGTGCTTTGATACGTCTCTCCAGGGCGCTAACTCTACCACGTAGACCTGCACCTTCGCGCTCGCTGGTCAGAGCCCTCTCCTGCAGCCTTACCACGTCGATATAGCCACGCTCCCAGCGCTTTACGGCCTGCTGAAGACGCTCTAACCAGGGACCACTTGTACAATTCTGGAAATCGAAATTAGGTCAGTTTCAATATATATTTATAATGGATTTTTTTATGGGTAGAAAATATAGATAAAAAAATTTAGATAGAAATTTAGCACACTTAGGCACATAAGACTGAGTCTTTTATCTGGGTATGTCGGGCTCAATAATGGAATGTATTGGATAGATCGGGTCTTTAAGATCCATCTATATCTCAAAAACACGTAAAGTTAAAAAAAATAACTACAATATTTGAAAGTAGAGAGACAAAAATTTTTAATCAACTTTCACCTTGATTCTTACGGCGTGGTCATCGGAAAACAAACAAAAATGTTTGAAAATCTATGACAAAAGTATTTTCTTTCATTGTAAGTTTTTTTGGTTCTGAGTATTGTTGTTTAGTTTACGAGGCCTTAATATAAGATTTCAGTGCATATATGTTATTCAATTGTATCATACATTGTTAATTTTAAACTAGATTCAACAAACGTTTTTATATAACCTCTATAAGGTTACGCGTGGGTGATGTAAAAAAGACCAATAAACATTTAATCTGGAAAATGTGTAAACAGTAAAGTAAATTAAGTCCAAAAATGCATTTTACAAAAGATAAAGTAATTAAATAGTAATTCCAACTCTGTTGACAAATATTTTCGATAAAATACCAGATCAAGGTTATATGCTCTACTTCATTTTTTTTAGTTTTTTGACAAGTTTTGTGTGAAACAAGTAAAGTAGCTATATTTTATAATAGAACAAAGCAAAATAAATCACTTATCACATAATTATCACTACTGAAAAAATAACAAGAGAATGAATTAAGCTAAATTAAAATATAAACCAAAAAAAAACCTTATTAACAGACTGTAGTAGTTGATATGGTGTGTCGATGATTTTATGTATCAAATGGTTATTGCTCTTAAACATATTTTACACTTTTAAAACTTACAAACCAAATTTGATAGTTTTTTTTTTTTACAAATATTTTATTTTAAAAGTATTAAATTTAGATTATAAATTATTAAAGTTATTTTTAGGCCGAAGACACTTTCTGCATTCACATCATATGGCTTTAGAACAAATATAATTTTGTGACTGTAAAGATATTTTCATGGTAGTTAATTTTAATTATTAACTATTTTTTATTTATTTCTATAAGACATGTTTAACATTTGTTAGATGAGAACATAGTTGTTTGACATAAAAAGCAAGTACCACATTACTTTTAAGCAATAATTATTATTTAGTTTTAATATATTTTTTGATATAATGAGTTAAAATATTAAATTTGGACCTATTTAATTAACGTAATCTAAAATAATTAACGTAATAAAAATGTGAACTAATTAATGTAATTTTACCTTAAGCAATAACTGAGGTTCCAGCCCAGCTTGATGAAGCTCTGATTGCAAATATAATCTTTGTTGAATACTGCCTGTCGTTTCGATGAAAGAGTTTATAAACCTATGATATAAATATATCGTAATTAATACATACAATTTAAATAAAAATATCTACAGTTACTGTTAAAAATAAATATATAAAGGCATATAATAATGGAATTGAAAATTAACCAAATTTATTATAGTCTTTTTTCAACTTTGTGTTTATAGCGTACCAAGTACATCAAAACATGATAAATTGAAGATATCGTTAATTTAATTTTAATAAAATTTAATTTAAACTTTGTGTTTATAATGTACCAAATACATCAAAACATAATAAATTAAAGATATCGTAAATTCAATTTTAACGAAATTTGTATCATGAGTATTACATGTGGCTATTGAATTTCTTTCGAGACAAATAAATTTTCTTTATATTCAATAATTGAATTATAGAAGTAAATACATGTAATATTAGGATTAAAAATTAACATGATTTATTATAGCATTTTTCTTAGAATGTATGCTAGTATATACACATTCGTCAAAGCAAGATAAATTAGAGATGTTAAGCAAGCTATTAAAATTTTTTTAAGACAAATGTTCGTTGTTCAACTATGAATGTATCATATTAATTAAAACAACACAAGTTTAAATAATATCAAGTATTTTCATCTCCTTATTATATTTCCTTCGAGACAAATTTTAAATTTAGATTTATTATGTGCTTAGAATGTACCACGTAAATTAAAGCAATATTAATTGAAGTAAAATCAAGTATTTTTAGCTTGGGGCCGTTCAAGTATTATGTAAGCACTATAGGGGGGCGGGGGTTGTTGATTTGCTTATTTTGGGTTGACATGGGGGGCAGGGGAGTCTGGATGATGAATACGTCATGAGTAGTATTTTTATTTTTTTATATTAATTGCAAAATGTTTACGTAAGCATGGGGGTAGGGGGTAAGAGCCTTGCTTACTTTTGCTGACAAGGGGGATGGGGAGGGTAAATAATTGTAATAAATCTGCTTACGTAATACTTGAACGATCCCCTTTCTATTAAAGTTCGAGTCAAATAAAAGTTTACAAAATATCCATAAGAATCCTTGTCACTCACTCCATGCCAGCTGTCTGCAATTCTCCGCTTCCTCCTCCACTTTGTAGCATCCCAGCTAATAATCTAAAACGCACTGGTTCTCCGCATTGCAACCTTAATGTACTGAGAGCTTCGTCTACCGCCCGATGTCCTCGCGCCTCGGCGCTGCAGGCGGACGCCAGCAGGCGCAGGCCGAGCAGGCGAGCCCGCACGGCGGGTCCTGTCGCCGAGGCGGCTAGTGGAAGCAAACCGCCTTGGGCAACACTAAGCCTAGAAATACGCAAAGAACATGATGAATTTGAAACTTCCTTGTACTGATTGTTAGTTTCTATTACCAAGATAAAAAGTTATTGAGTAGTTTGTTCTATGATTTGTTACAGGATTGTTATGCAATTTAAGGCACAAAACATTTGCATTTATAAGAATAAAGTTTATTGTTGGTATAATAATATTAATTTCTCTTGTCATAAAGTTTACATAACAATGTTCTTTTTACACAGTATGTAATCCACACGGCAGACGATTTAAATAGGATGATTATATTGTATCAAAAATCCTCCGGTTATAATTTTGTATTCCAACATACAAGCAGGCAGTCTGAATAGGATGCATGTATCAAAAATCCTCTGTTTTATACCAAACTGAAATTCCCTCTTTTTCACTCCTAGGTAGATATTCTCAACAGATCCGTACCGGGTATAATTTTTTTTGTTCCAACAACTTTTTTTGTTCCAGATAATTTAAGTATTTAATATGAAAAATAACAGTATTTTAACTATTAGTTTATGTTTCCTTCTTATATATAAAAATGGAGCTTTCGATCAAATGATTCGGTAAAACTCGAAAACGGCTAAACCGATTTGGCCAGTCTTAGTCTTGAAAAATTCGTGCCAATCCAGAGATGGTCGGAAAGGTGAGATAATATTTCAAAATCGCGTAGAAACTTCACATTTTTAATTTGAAAATATTTGTAGAAGCGTAATTTAAATGAAACAATGGACGGTGGGTAATACGTGAAATGTCAAACATTTTTGACGGATGATATTCAATTACGTTTATTAGGATGTTTTACGTGAATATTATTTAATTATGATCAAATTGTAGTAAGTAGTTTTGTTTGTAGTTTTATTTATTTACTAAAACATTACTAAACGGGACGCAAGAGTTGATAGAAACTCAAAATATCAACTTCTTCGAAATGTTAATATGAAAATGTACTTTTTGGCATATTTTTCTCATTCACGGTGCTCTGAAAAATCTCATTTGTACAATTATATACTCATTGGTATTTATAAAACATTTTCAAGGTTATGTTATTTTTTATTTATATTATTTAAATCCAGAACCTAAATTTGATATCGATCAAAGGAATATTTTGTCGAATAATATTTTCTCAGTTATAATTTACCAGAATTTATCAAAGAATAGATAGTAATATATGGTGAAAAAGTCCACCACCGATGTGTCAAAAACCAGTAAAGTTAAGCATTGTTTAACTACAATATTTGAAAGTAGGGGGAAAAAGATGTATAACCAGCTATAACCTTGATTCTTATGACTTTACTATCGGAAGATAAACGGTAATCTTCGAAAATCCATGATAAAAGTACTTTCTTCCATTGGTTGTTTTTTAGCATTAATTAAAAATGAAATTATTTTGTAAAATACCTTTAAAATTAAAATAAGACATTAAACCTGTTTGCCACCTGGCCGTTCCAAGTTACTTCGCCTATGGGGTAAAAAGGTCTAGATAACAAATTTTTGAAAGAAAGCAAAAAAGCTCATTTCTACAATGAAGAAGTAGCTGACAGTTTTATTGAACATAGTCAGATAATTGTTCGTTTGAAATGTGTTATTTGTTGTGATATAATCGGTTTGATTTTCATAATATAGTTTATATTTGCTTAAAGTCAAATTGGACCTTTGTGCCTCGCCCTGCTCTGCATATATACTTTTTATTAAATTTACTTTAATTCATCGAATGTTACATAAAACTTTTCAAAAAGCAGGTCAAAGAAGAAATATTTAATTCATTTTTCCATCTCTCCTCGCAGAAATTTGAAAATTATGTATAAGCTCAGTAGTATTATTTACAATTATACACAAAATCCAGAATTCAAAAAGAATCTGAAAAACTTGAAACGTAATCAATAAGTCGAAAGACCAAAAAAGACTTGGATTGGATTTTACCATGTTTTCTATAGAATGTGTATAAAACTTCCAGTTTGATTGTATTGACAAAATATAGACAAACTAATTGGGTTTATTGCTTTTATAATATCTCATTGTATATAATATCATCCAAATACCACACCCTTATACACTTAAAGTATTAAATATTTTTGATTCTGTAAAAGAATTTGTTTAGAATATACCTTACTTAGCAAAACACAGTTTGTCGGGTCAGCTAGTTATAAATAAAAATGGATTAGGTATAAGAAATATTACAGCAGAAAAACACAGTTAAAAATTACTTTTTCCCAGTAAAAAAAAGTTTTATTGAAAAAATTTAATAAAGATAAATATTTCAGTGAATCAACTCTTATCATGTCAACCGAAACTCGAAACTCTATGCCACTCGTGGTTCCCTGCTACAACGGTCGAGCACTCGAGATCGATCCGGCATTAGTGGGCAATGGTTTATCAGCTCTGTCAATAAAACATGATCTTCAAGATTTGGTCAACTGCAAAAACATCACACCAAACAAATGTGCTTCAAACGTTGTAGGAAGTTGCCATAAAAACAATGAAGTGAAAAGCAGAAATTCATTTTGGTGCGTACATCGTCCAGAACTACGTAAATTGACATGGGCTAAAAAATTGAGCACTCGACAAATTGCTGCTGTTTTGGAAGAACACGCTGTGGGTGATCATTATGGAGATTTGTTGATGAACACCACAGGTGCGTTGTTGTGAATATAGATTTTAGGCAGAAATTACAATAACATTTTGTGTATTACTAATAATAAATACATTTTTAATAGGTACTTTAGGAGCATCTCCGAGAGATAACAATTCCATAACAAACAACAACACCAGCGATGTACGATTTTTTAAAACCGAATCAAAAAATTATGGTTTAGACAATACAAGTGAAAATCAGTCTTATAAAAGAATGAATGCGACCCAACCACCATTTTCAGATGGCGAAGCAGAATTCACTCCCGTAAATGGACCACGAGTAAACGTATTGACTGATGATGATGATTTAGACGCAAAATATCAAGTTCACAAAAGTTACGTTGGTATGTGCATAGACATGGGGCATATGATGTTGAGATCTCCACATGTTTACATGGTTACTGATTGCGAATCGGATCCAACAGACGCCGAAAAAACAAAAGCAAATAATGAGGAGGCAAAGCCGGTAAAAATTGAAGTTGAACCTCTAGCACAAACGCCGAATTCACAAGTTGCCGGTACTAGTCAAGGTTCAGCACTTAGTGCCGAAATAGATAGTTTATCATCAGCTTTGAAACTTCATGAAGCAACAGCCAAATCTTGTGTTCCATGTGGAGCAACTATTCCAGAAGACGCGTTCGAACAAGAACCTCCTGCATCTTTAAAACAAGCTTTTCAACATTCAGCTAATACACAAGATGTTACTGTTATTTTAGCGCCACGATACGATTTACCAGAATGCGAATCAGCTCAACATTCTACTTCAGGAACGCAATTGGAGCTAAACCCGAATGAAATTGCGCAAATTGAGGAGCGGATTCGAAAGAATTCTGCGAAGAAAAGTAGACCTGGAAGTGCTAGCAGCTCAAGTAAAAAACACCACACTACTAAAGATAATATCCATTAGATAATCCTGAATATTTGCGCATTTAAATGCTATACTCACCAAAAATTTATAATCGCACATGAATTAAAATAAAATATAAACAATAATTATAATTAAAATTTTGATATAATAATTTAGTAATTGAGAGAAAGGAACATCGATTTGTAAACCGTTTACAAAAATATTATATCTATGTTTATATTTTTTAAAATATTAGTAATTTTGCAAGATAAATATCAGTTATGAGACAACTATTTGGATGAACAGCAAAGATTAAGTATATTTTGTTGAACCAATTATATTCGTAATTATTTTAACATTAAGTTCTCATCAAGAACATATGAACGTAAGTACAATAAAAATTATGCGAAAGTTTTAATTTGCCTCTGATCTACTTTGTCATTACATGCACAATCATAACATTTATGATTTTGACGTCCATAGAATATTGAAAGGCAAATAAAATATAAAATTAAAAGCTATATCAGTAAATAATGATAGATAACATGATTTATTGAACTGCATATAATAACTTTGCGTAGGGTAAGTAATAGAATACGTCTAAAAATCGAAAATAAAAATTTTTAATATCGATAATGATGCGAACTTCAATTTTGATTCTAAATAAAATTCTTAGGCTCACCTATCTACTCTAAAGAAATAATTTTAACTTTACAATTTAGATTTTATAATTCTTAGAGAGATTCATTCTAAATCCGTTTGATTTGTTTATTAACCTCATATAAACATATGTAAACGTCGTCGTTCACTTAAATGTTCATATATTTTGTCTACAAAATAATTATGAAAGTTACGGTATTTAATGTATGTGAATTTTTTTTTTAATTCCACTAATATTTTATTACGGAAAGTAATGAAGATTCCCGCATTTTGCATTAAAGTACAAATTGATGCACCACTAGTTAAACATATTAAATCAATACTATTTGTCAAAATTAGACCTTTAATCAACGTTTGCTCAAAAACTCCTGAACCGATTTCAGAAATTTAAAAGCCAATTGATGTATCTCGATGAGGATTTTCGTTTCTCAGTTTTGTGCGACGATTGGCCAAGTAGTTTCTTTGTAATTTGGAAAAAAGTGTTAAACTTTCCGTCCACATTTAAGCTCATACTACCGAATCGATTTTAAAAAATCAAAAACTGTTCTAAAGATTGTATTAGTTGGGAATGATACTGATTAGTTTTAGGTGAAAATCTACCGAGCCGTTTTCCTGTAATTAACTGTTGAAAAAAAATTTAAGCAGATTTTTATGGATTTTTTTTCGCAATATATATCATGGTCTTATAGAACTTACTGAAATATTACGGCCTCACGACAAGTAGTTTAATTTTGAAAATTCATCAAAGTTTGAGAGAATTAGTAGTTTTTTTGACGTTTATTGAAATTAAAATTAGGATGATTTACTTGGTATAACGATTGAGTACTTAGTCTTAATGAACATACTAGACCATTAAAGTCCTACGGAAACTGGTTCTATTATAAAAATTGTTAATTTTTAAAAATTTGCTTTTAGAAAATACTACGAATTAACGTGTTCGTTCGTTTTCAAATATGTGTAATTAATCCACTCCGAATACTTTTAATCACTCATAAATTAATTTATTTTTAATTGATTATTTATACGTATCGGGAAGTTCATGTAACTTGGCTCAAGGCAAAATACCTGTACCAACTAGTTTTAAATAATATAACAATACAACAAAGCCCTTCGCATCATAAGGCTAGTTTAATAACTTACACTAAAATTTCAATGGTTTTTGATTAGTTTGTTTAATACGACGTAAAGTGCAGTGGATTCCTTGAAGATCATTATACCAAAATAATGACCACGAATTACAACAACTTTCTATCATTTCCTATTCACCTGTTAGCTGCATCCGAGCTCCTGCTGCAGCAGAGTTGTAGGCATTGCAGGCAGGTTAGTTCGTCCAGGAGTGCCCTTCTCTGCATAGCCGGAGTGACGCGGTACTGCTGAGGCGATTTCGCCTGTTTGTTGCCGCCACTATGGCTTAGCTGAACGGCTCGCAAAACTTCTAATAATAATGAGACACCTTCCATAGGTGCACTTACGAATTCTTGCACAAAACTGAAAAAAAATTAGATAATTTAGAAAAAAATATATTTGTATTTTTTATCACAACTTTATATTTAATAAGCATTATTGCACAGTGTAGCGCCACGTAATAATTAACATTTTAGAGAGAACAATATTACTAAGACACAAAGAAATAAATGCATGGTTAGAAATGAGATTTATGAACCGATTCTGTCGTAAAATAGACCAATGTTATGGCAAGGCTATGTTACGTTCCAGTTTTCATACAAAATGCTACTAAATACTGTCAAATTACTATGTATTTACTATGCTTTCAGGCGTTTTACACATTAAATGCAACTTCACTCATATGTTATCAAGCCATATCTCAAAGAACCATGGAACTGCAGTTGTGATAACATAGTTTCTTTTGACATTTGTCTGTTTTCTAGGTTAGATTTTCTTTCTAAAACGCCTGACTGCACTACAACCACATAGGGTTTCGATAGTCTTTAGTATCACTTCATAGAAAAACTGCTACATAACATAGCCTTCCATAACATTGGTCAATTTTACGGCAGAATCGGCCCATTAGTTCAGATTAGATTAATTCAGATTATACAGTTTCTTGTTGGATCTTTTTTAAAAAATGAAACTACTATTTTTATAAAAAAAATGAAAATGGCGTAAACTCTAATCGAGATAACTAATATTAATTAATATAATAATGTAATTTACTAACTATTGAGCATTTTAATCTCTAAAAATACTGTTGGTAAGACAACATGTATAATGATGGGTAGTTCTGCCCTAGGGCGACTCGATTCAGTAATGAATATATAATAATAGTGTGAAACATTTCTTATTGCCATTTCACACCGCAATTCCAGAAATGGGCTATTTTCAGTTTGGAACATATTTTGTATCTATATTTTCAAGTGAAAATGGACATCGCTACTGCACGATGTCAGGTTGTCCAGATAACCCAAAACCCATGATAACATTTATAAATGTCAATAAATTTATAATTATAATATGTAATTATAACAATTTAAGTTAACTTAATAGTTGTAGATATGAATTTTAAATCATAAAAATATAAATGACAGATTATTTCGTCCTTTTATTTTTAGCATTCTTATTTTATTAAATATTAAGTAGGGTATTCTATAATCTCTATTCATTTATTATACATATATTTTTAATACGAAGAATTAATATAATAAAAAAGTGGAATGCTTGTAATTTGTGATAACGTAATAATTTGCAAATACACAAAAATTTAACGTATAAATTTCTTTCTTAAGGTATACGTATCAACTTTTCAGAATCTTAGTTACATATATTAGGTTACAGAGGGACTAAAAGGTCCGCAGGTTAAAAGGTTCATCACCGATATTACAAAAAGAAGTGAAGTTAGGAATTTTTTTAATAACAATATTTGAAAGCAGAAGGAGAATGATGTATAACCAGCCATCACCTTGATTCTTAGGACGGTTTTCGAGAGATAAAGTTTGAAAATCCTCAACAAAAGAATTTTCTTTCGTTGTGAGTTTTTTTCGGTGGTGAACACCGTTGTTTAGTTTGCGAGTCCTTAACATAATATTTAAGTATACGTTATTTAGCTGTTTTGAAAATTGTATTATTGAATTCAAGCTAGATTCATCTTTTTTTATAAATAACCTCTCAAAAACAAAATATTACACCTCAATGGAGTAATAGGAACCAACTGAACCTTTAATCTGATATAAAGGCGTAAAAGATAATAAATAGCAACTAAATTGGTAAACTAAATTAAAAATAGTTATTTTACAATAGTTATTTTACAATAGATAAATTAAATAAATAGTTATTCCAACTCTGCTGATGAATATTTCTGATAAAATACTAGATCAAGATTATGTGTTATCTCCGTAAAAATATATCCATAAAATTTATATTTTGCATTGGTGGAATAATGTAGCTATTATTTCGTAAATTTTCTACAAAATTAAAAATAAGGCATTGAGTCTCTTTAAAAATGTAATCAAGTTAATAATAAAAAATCTAATTACGAATCATTTCATCATTTCTTATCCAAAAGATTTAGAAGCATCTGCTCACATATAATTATAACTGTTTCATCAAAGTTAAGTTGTAAGTACAATTATTTCTGTTATATTTACCGTTGTATGTGGTTCGCAGATTAAAATTTACTCATTAATGAATTTGTTACAAAACCGCCTTTATTATTATGAAAAAGCATTACAATACAAAAATTATGCAAGGAAGAACAGTTAGTAACTATACAAATTATTATTTCACGGAGCAGGAAAAATTATTCTTCAAATAATGTTTCAGTTTTAATGTTAATTCTTATAATGTTTTTAATTGTAAAATTAAAATATATATATAATAATAATATCTTAAACAATTCAATCTTAATGTATCGATACAAATTATGTATATTAATCGGCCTATTGATGAAAATATTTAACATATTAATAAAAAAATTAAAAAATAAATATGTCGAATATGTCGAAATTTCGAATCATAACCACACAAAATCAAATTTAAACAATTATCTATAGATTTCACTATTACATACAATAAATTTTGTAAAAGTATTTAGAAGAAATACCAAGCATATAAAATTTATAATGACAAAACAATAATTCGAGTAAACCGTAGCTTTAATATTTAAGAATAAGCAATTTAATTGGCATACGTTCTAAAATATGGCACGCATGGTTTATCGTATAATTTAAAAAATAGATAATATTTTTAAGATTTATTACTCTATTTTATTTCATCGTATAGTCAATTTCTCTTCTACATATATTCCATATTTTACGGAAAAGTAATCATCGGCATGTGAGTTTAAACATCTAGGTCAATGGCTTTAATATAAATTTATGAACAACATGGATTAATGTGATACTATACTGTGAGTTCACTGTTAATTAAAAGTTACCAGTCATAGATTTTACGGTTTATTATATAAATATTCTAATAATCACAAAATTATTAAAATTTTATTTGAATATCATACGTGCGAAGAAGAAGTGAAATATATGGCTCATGAAATAACTGGTATTTACACAATTTTTATTTTGCGTTGTAAGAAACTTGTAGAAGATATCAATAATCAAATAATATATAATTTCTTGTAATACGAGTTTTAAGTTGGTTAAAGTCATAGAACGGTAAAAACTTTGCACGTTGCGAGAAATTGTGATTTTTGGACAAAATTTCTTTGAAGAAGGGACTAAATCATTGAAGAGATGTATTGTTCGCCGGTATTCTAATAAAAAAAGAGTGGGCGTAAGGTTCATACCCGATTGAAGTGAAACTTATTTGCTACTTTACAAGATTGCATTTAAGTAAAAATAAATACATCATATAGTTATTTTGAATAATGTTTATTAGTAATATGGTAACACTCGTGATGCACACATTGATTAGTGTCGACCATTATACACATTTATATAATGATAAATTATAAATTATATATTTATGATAGCATTAAAAATATGTATAATATTTACAAACAATAATGTAATCAAAGTCATACTTTAAAAATGACATGATCGGTTTGTCATTGTAATTAGCAATTAGAAATGAACCTTCATTAGAGAAATGAAGTAATTGCTGGTTAATAAATTCTATAATATTCGTTCACACAGTGGATTATGTTAAACAATGCCTAAACAAATATTGTTTTCGCAACTTTTAATTGTGTTTGAAAAACTTCATGTAATTAAAATTAACATACATTCATTGACTGCTTGTATTTTTTTTTTACTTTTTCGCTGGTAATATAATCTCATTTATTAAATAGCTGTAATATCTGTCTTGCCTAAAAATATTGTTCATTTTAATATCTTCAAAGATTAAAGGCAACTACAAATAATATAGAAATAATTGCTAATCAATAAACTTACGTTTAGTACACAGCCCAAATATTTAATTTGTTTTATTATTATAAAGGAACAGAGTAAAATATTCTTCTGACTAAGGCATTTTTCATTAAATCAAGATATATACTACGATGTAACTTTAAAGTGATTATTTATCTATGCCAATTTCTTTGTTGATATCGGTACGCATACAACGCTGATGCCGGTTACGCATAAAAAGACAGATTTCTATTCATATACACGACGGCTAATCACAATCGACCCGTATCGCAATAATCTCATCGAGAACGAATAACGAACGGTTCGGGTGTAACGGACTTCCGTCGCATTTGTACGGATTTACACCCTAGTCGCGCCTAAAGAAGTTTTACTTCAAAAACTATTTGTTAGTGATTATGATTCGGTTAATATATAATAAAAGTAATGAATTAATTTATTACCTTAAATATGATTCTCGCAAATCACATCGCAATCTTGACAATAATTCAGAAACACTTCCGAATTGACGAAGTTTCATTTCAGATTCGGCTGGTGGAGGTGCAGTAATAGGACTTCTGGAAAAGAAATGAAAAAAATAAAAAAAAATACAATAAATTGTATATCATAATAAATAAACATAAATGTGATAAATACGAATTTCTAAGTCTTCGCTCTTCGCATTTTTTATTACATCTTACATTGCGTTCATTTTAACTTCACGTAGGTTAAGTTATAATAAGCTAAAAAATTATAAAAAAACATATCTATCTTCTACTTTGTTTATTTCCCTATATCCTAGTTTCTATATTTTGGTATTATATATTTATAGGTTTATTGGGTGTGCACAATAAATTTAAAAAAAATCAAGCAATAAAAAAATAATTTAAACTATTTTTGGTATTCAAAGTATAAGTTACATAAATCAGCAAGTATTACTTTCAAAATTCATAAATATATATGGAATATTTCTTCAAATACAGACTTTGTCTATTAAACGTCTTAGAATTAATTTTAAAAGTTACATAAAAAATATTTATTTATAATTTTTTTTTTACTTGTAGTCCTTCTGTTTAATTGGCAAGGTTTGAGATCTGATAGTATCCTCCTGTCTTTGTGCTTCTGGTGTAGAAGGACAACTTAGAACATACAATGGAGAAATTGTTGTCGAAGGACGTTTTCCCCAAGTTCTTAAGGATACTGCATAATCTTCTGGATTAAATACTGGTGGCCTTTGATGGTCCTAGAAAGAAAAGGAAAAAAAACCGAAGATTAAAAAAAAAATTAACCTGTACAATTAAGGTGACCATATTTTTAACTTCCCGTAGGTAAGTTATTGTAATGGGCCGAAAATCGGAATTGAAAATTTTTACATTTCTCGAATTTTTGAAGGTTTCTGAACATTTTGGCATACCTCAGAAAAAATGGATGTGTGTGTGTATGTGTGTATGGATACAAATTTCCAGTCACGTTTTCGGGCGCACGGATCAACCGATTTGAATGGTTCAAAAAACATTCGATTCCTATTGATAGGGAAAAGAGCAGATTAGTTTTTGGCAAAGGCAGGTCCAGCCTTGGAGATACGGAGCAAAGAGTGCAGAAAATAGGCCCAGCCATTTTGAAGATACGGAGCTAAATATGTAAAAAATGGCAATTTTTGAGAGAACTAAGCGTCCGATTTAAATGATTTAAAGAACTTTCTGCTTGTCTTAACAAAATAATTGATTTTGGAAAAAAAAATTTGTTCGATATTTTTTTTTTTAGTTTTTTGTATATCAAAAATATTTCAGATTTTATTTTTAATTCTGACTATAGTTCTATTTACAAATAATTTCATCTTTGCAATTCAGTTTATATAATTCTTATAAATATTAGACAATGTTACAATATTTATAATAATCTATTTGAAAACATTCAGTATTTCACGAACATTTCGTCACAGTATGGGAAGTTCCAGCAATTTGCCTTAAGGCACGATGCCATAATTGCCTCAAGACAGAATTCCACTTGCAACTAGTTTAAAGTCAAAACCGGGATGGTAATTTTTAGTAATGGTAATCCGGGAGAGTACAAAGAGGAGAGGGATGTATGCAACAAAACTTAAAATTATTAAAACAAAAAATACAATGAAAGAATGCAATAAAAATCATTACTGCTATTTAGATAGAACTTTATTATTCGATTATATGTTATATTATATCTTTTATTCTTCGCTTTTAATACTTTTTATAATACTTCTTCGTTCAATTTTTTATAAAATTATAAAGTATTTGCTAATTAAATTTATTTTTTTATTATTATTATTTATATTTTATTTCTGCTAATTAAAAAAATAGCACTTTTGCCAGACATCAGTTAAAACATTGTCATAATTGTTGTTACGTTTTGTCGAAATTATTAATGTAAGAAGCTATTTTAAACCACCTTCAGAATTTAATATTCAGCAATTTTTTCATTTGTAATGTGTTTTATATTAGCATACTCTTTGTAGATAACATTTTCAGATATTTGATGTAATAGTTGTAATTTGATCATCAAATTAGAGTAAAAATTCAATTTAAGTTTATGTTTTTTGAAAACCCGCGACAATCCGGGACAAAAGATCTAAATCCGGAACAAAAACTGCTTTCAAAAAAACCCGGGACACAAGCTGGAAATCCGGGATTGTCCCAGCCAAACCGGAACGTTTGGTATACTTTAGTTTTAATCTAGTGTTTGGAATGCATTTATGCCTTTATTTATAAATATTATAATTTTATTTTATTTTTAATAATTAAAATACTGATTTGACTACGCTGAATTTATGAAGATGATATATAATACAAAGTTATTTAATATCAAATAATATCTTTCTAAAAGACTTCGGAAACAAAAAAAAACTTTGGCCTAAGTAGAGTACAACCAACACAGTAGCAAGAATTACGTGAAAGTGTATATCAATTTAGAAAAGTCAACTTTGCTTAATTCAAGGGATCAAATTGAGATATGTAAAAATAACAATTATGAATAAAAAATATAATATTACATGTAATATCTTTTATTTTTTACCTTGGGAACAGCTTCATCTGGTGGCCAAGCATCACTTGGATTTGAACGAAGACTACAAGAAGAACGCAACCCTTGTTTTGGGCTATTATTGCTACTAGGAGCCATAGTTTATTATTTTCTGTATTCAATCTGTAATAAAATACAAACATATTAGAATTGAAATTTTAGTGGAATTAGAAGAAAATAAAAGTGGCTTCGATTACAACCTCTGAAACAATAAATTAATATTTGTGATATAAAGTAAATTATTGAATGTGATATTGAATTATTTTAGATTTATAATAATTACATTTTTGTAAATTGTATTTGCCAATTTGAAACTAATGTTTTGTGCATAATATATTTCAGGTATACTAAAATTCTTAAATGATAAAAAAATCTCATAATTTTAATTATTAGGACTTACTTAAGACTTGAATTATTCATTACTCTACTTTCTACGCTTTCTTTCCATACAAAATTATATGAAAATGATTTAGTTCTAATATTTTTCACTTGTGTTATTAAATTAAATTCAATTCAACAAAATCATAGAGCTTTCAGAATTATAATGGGAACTATTTTTTAAAATCAAATGTACTGAGGTCTTCATTATTCTTGTTAAATTATATGTACAAAATATGATAGAAGTAAATTTAATGTCTACGTTAATCAGGAAAGACTATTTTTATTGTTATAAATAAAATTCTTAGTATGTCAATTGGAACAGTTATTGATTAAAAGCCGATGGGAAAATAATAAATTAATTATCTCGGATAGCTTTAAAATTATTTGAGTTTAAAATTGAGCCCTCTGAAACGTAAAGATATGCAAAAACTTATTTTGCCTAAAAGCCTTTTTAAAATATATTTAGAATATTTAATATTATGTTACTAATACATATATTTTTAAAAATTGACGATGGATACTAACTAACTATAAATATACGTTACTAACAAATACTTTTTATAAAATTGACGATAAAATATAATACGAATAATAAGAGACTTTTTTATTTCTATGTAACCTTTACCAAATTGGGCTTCACGGTTGTTAATTTATGTACCTGTTTATTTATTTTTCAAATTGCTTACAAATTAAAATTCATTAAACCTTCGTACAAATTCGTGTTAATTCATCATAAATGAGCTTTGAAAAAATATTCAGCTTTCTATTGAAATAAAAACAATATCATTTCTTCTTAGGTAACAAACATGATTTCATGAATTTTGCACATATTAAAACGTAGTTTTTAAAACAAGCATCGAAGCGTTTAGTACATCTATAATATTTAGAAACTAATATTTCACAGTAATTTAATTCAATTGTGTTTTATGTTCATTTCTATTTTGATAGAATTTTTGCGGTCTGCAAAGCAATTTGTGGCTTGTAACATTAATTTGTAAAGTGAAATGCAGATGTAAGTATATTACGCATTTCCTGCGTTTCAATGGAAAAATAATATATATATATATATATATATATATATATATATATAAATGAAACTATATTGTCAACGTAACTATTTTTCCTGTTGCAAAACATGAAAATGTATCCTGTACATGTAACATGTATGAGTTGCGTAAATAATTTACATATTTCAATATTTGTTTTTCAATAATTTCATTTATATAATTATTTTCTTGTAACTTGAAATGTGTTATCATTTTATTAACAAGATTGCTAACATATAATTAAATAACGTCATATCAGCAAAGTGTGAAACAAATTATTTACTAAGATTTATAGCAGTTTCAATTGCTCTAGCTATAAATCAATGTAAATATTATATCTTAATAATTATATTAATATAAGATTGCTTTCAAATTTTGTAATGCCTTGAATGTTATAAATATTAAAGAGCAATATAATGTTTTACAGTGAAACTATTTTTTACCATACAATCTGGACGTCAAATATATCAGAGATTTAAAAATATATGGACCAAAATATTAAAAATTACTACATCTTTGTTTTAGATTTTTCTGCAAATAAATAATTAATTTCTGCTACAAATTTATGAACTTTAGTAAGATAGCATTTTTTATTTATATTTGAATTAAAATCTATTTAGTATTATATGAAGACATGCAGTGATTGTTTTGATAATTTAAGAGATGGTCATTAGAATTGTGTTCAGCATTTGGATGGTTAAGAAATAATTTAAAATATATGATTTTAATTTATTAACTTCCTCTATGGTAAGTTATTATGATCGTCCAAAAATCGAAAATAAATTTTTTATATATCTTTACGTTTGAGAGGTTTCTGAACATTTTGGCATACCTTAGAAAAATTGGATGTATGTTCTTGTGTGTGTGTGCGGATACAAATTTTTGTCGACGATTTCGCGAACACGGATCAGCCGATTTGAATAATTCAAAAAACATTCGATTACTACTGATAAGGAGACGTGCTGATTAGTTTTTGGCAGAGGCAAGTCTAACGATTTCGGAAATACGGGGCAAGTATTGCCAAAAGTAGTATTTCAGTTTAGATAACGAAGCGTGCGATTTAATTAATTCAATAAACATTTTACTTGTATTGACAAAATGAACAACTGGTAAAATTTTTGTAACGACAGGTCCAACGACTTCGGTGAATCTAATAAAAAAAGAAAAAAATAATGCCATTTAGCGGTCAAAATTGAATATTAAAAATATGTACATCGTATTATCAGATATTTTATAAAGATTAAAATAATAAGTACAAATTTTGAATACATTTATATGGGTTCCGTACCAATGTTTGCACGTTAGGCAACTACGCGGCGCTTAAGCGCTTTGATAATTTGACTTAAAATCAGCTATGCAGCGCGATTGCTTAAAAAACGTTCGAAATTTTAAGAAAATCCAAATACAAAAAATCAGATTTTTCAAAAATTTTCAAATTTTTCAAAAATCTAATTTTTGAAAATTTTTTTTTAATAATTTAGTTTTCTAAATGTTCTAGTCTAGTTTATTAAATGTTTGATCAATTTAACATAAAAATTTATAAAAACAACATTATTCAAGCGATTTGCAGTAAAATCCCTTCGTTATTATGGTACTATCTAATTGATTAAATACAACCGTTATTTAATCGAATAAAATTGATGTCAGTCTGCTGAATAAGCTCTAGGATAAAAAGTTCTCGTAAAAGACTTGTCTAGTTTCTATATTGATTTCTGATTGCTTATACCAAATCGAAAGACCATTTGTCACGTACAATAAATAATTATTTAACAATCTATTGAAGGCTTCTATACAACATGATAACCTATACAAGTCATATGTATGTCATTTTCTATTATATGTGAGTACCCGGTGTTATTGTAAATATTGTCATAGAAATTGTTGCTCAATTGACTTTCCTTTCATGGAATTCTAATTTATTTATTTTATATGGCTTATTTGTTTACATTGATTGAACCTGTTACAATTTTTTGAATCAAAAGTGTTCTAGTTTTCCTTTATAAAATGTGTGGTTTCACTTAAAATAAAATCTATAATTGACTACAGTAGTAAATGAAAGTAGTTTTGTAAAACAGAGAAAATGCACTCTAGTTGGTCGAGGTGAAATTTCACTACGTAGGAGTTTAGGTGATTATATTGATTTTAAATGATGTAGTAAGAATATAAATTATGCTGTTAACAATATTAAATAATCACAACCTTCTACATGTTAACTTATAATAGACCTAAATTAATAAACTCACAACATATGAAAGGTAAATTAATTGCAAAACTAACATTAGTTTTATAGAAAAATATCTGCTGCTAAAAGTTAAATTGTGTAAATATTTATCACAACAATTTAAAGCTCAAAAATCTCATATGAAATGCTGTTGATAATATTTCTAAAACATAAATTATAAATTATTTTTCATATATAATATAAGCTGTAGTAAAAAATAATTTATTTAAGGTGTAGTAAAACAAAATCATTTGTAAGGTGTAGTAAAAAAATCCATTATTTAAGGTGTGGAAAGAATATAAAAGATTTCTTTAAGGTGTAGTAAGAAAAGTCTATTATATAAGGTGTAGTAAATTAAGAATCCATTTTAATAAAATTTAAAGGTAATTTTTTTTTAGATTATTTAGGATCACTTAGACCCAATTAAATAAATTGTCAAGTTTGTTCTAATATTACTCGAATCAATATGGTCTTTTATTTGTTAACGAATTTTATTATATATTTCAACAAGCCTAATAAATTTGTTGAATTTTTGATTGATTATAATTGATATATATTGAATTTTTAATTAATTATATAATTGATGTAAATTAAATAATAAATTAAATTTATAAATAAAATTTTTATTACAAGTTTTGTTTATATTTCATTTACTTTTTAATGAAATTTTCAAAACTTTATAAAATACTATACTATACTATTTTAGTTTTACATGATTTTTTTAATAAGATTATTTGCACATATAGTACATTATTAGAAACAAATATAATTTTTAATTAAATTTGCTTAAAATATAAAAAATGTACGTCCAAATCACTCACTTTTATGTTGGTGGAGATTTGACTAGTGTCACCAATTTACATTGAATCGCAATTTAATCAATTAATTTGTTAAACCAGATTTCTAAGACTTTCGATGTTAAAAGATGTCCTTGTTATTGATAGCATAATTATTAGTATTAGAAATGGTAGCATTATTATTATTATTAATAATAACATTAGTTATTTTTAATGGTATAGTGTGACTTAAGTTGTTACACAATCACAATTGAATAAAAAACTGGAAAAGTGGATTCAACAAGTCGGACTTGTAAAACAAGCCCCTAACGAATAACATGTCTTTATGAGAAGAGCCTTTTTATAAAAATATTATTTTATTTTTATTTTGTTTTAATTTAATGTTTATTAAAAATATAATATAACTTGGTGTTATATGGACTAGTGGTTTATATATTTTGGTGTGTTTTTGTGTTTTTTTCTTTAGTTTATTTGTATGCACTGAAGATGGGTCAACTCAAGGCTCGAAACGTATGATATTACAATAAAAACATTTTTCTACAATAAAATCGTTTTTACTTATTGGATGGGTGCCCAAATTCAACTTTATCATAATATTTCACTATCTGAAAAAACCTGTCGCTTTATATATATATATATATATATATATATATATATATATATATATATATATATATATATATATAATAAATTGTTTCTTGGGCATCCATCCAATAATTAAAAAAACAGTTTTAATGCAAAATGTTTTAATTAAGAGAACATACGTTTCGGGTCCAGATTTGACCCATCTTCAGTGCATACAAATAAATTTTTTAAAAAAATATAACACAAAGAACAACACAAAAATGTAAACGAAAAAATAAGTATGAAATAAAAAATTGAAAAAACATCAAGTTATGAAAATTGTAAAAATTAAAATAAATAATATGTTTTATTGTAAAAAAGGTTATTCCAAAAACACATCTTGTTAGTTTGGAGACAGAATTTCGTATCATTGATTGATTGATATATATATATATACCATTCTCATTATCTATCAACTTATTGATGAATGAAATACAAATCATTCTCATCCTAAAACCAGTTCGAAATCTACTCTTACTTGCACGAACCATTTATTTAACTCGAAGGGCTTTTTTCTCTTATTACTTTAATTTTCAATAATTCTATGAAAGTCGTTTTTTGAGAAAAATCGCTCGGTACTTGTTTATAGCGTCCCAGATATTATCTGTGGTTTTGTTCGAACATCTTTTATTTCATGCAGAAATCTTGAGTGAAAACTGGTTAAAATGAAGAAAGAAGAAAGAAGAAAGGTGCGAATGCACATGAGGAACATGTGTTCTGCGAGTTTTTAATAACGCATTATTAATTATTGATCAAAATTTTTTTTGGAAAAATTAGTTTAATTTTTTGAATAAAGCATTTTTTTTTAAATAGAGGCCACATCTGTTGTGATTAGATATAAGTGTTATAAAAATAGGTATGGTAGAATAAATATTTTACAACGAAAAATTTCATGCTTTCCTAGTTAAACTTTTTAAAGAATTAGCTTTTTATGATATTACTGAATTTACTCAATTTGATTTCAATAACAATTTTCATGCATAATCCTTATCCTTTATCTATGTAGCCTGACCATATCGCCTGTACAACTATGTTTTTTTTTATAATTTTATTTTTTAAATATAATTACATGTATATTTTTATATATTTTTATTACATTTTATTTTATTTATATCTTTTTATTAACTTTTCTAGTTTCTTATTACTATTTTATTAATTTTAATTTTTACGGTTTTAAATCAGTATAACTTTCCACCTTGTGCAAGAATTTTGAGCTTGACTGGTAGTGTAATAGACTTTAATATGATGAACTTGATGATGAACATTGTATTTAATGTTAAAATGCTTTTTTTCAGCTCTTTTTTCAGAAGCGAACTTTGTGCAGCTACTATGATTATTATACTATTCTTTTAATATTAATTATAAATAAGCTTGAAATGATATCTATTATTGTTGAGTAAGCCTGGCTTATTTATAAATAAAATAAATAAATAAAATTTTTAGAAAAACTTGGTCTTTCAAAATATTAGAAAATTTTAGAATAAGGGCCACCAAACAGTTTCTTTCTTGCGGTTGGATATGTGAGTTATGAAAATAGTTATGATTTTAAATTTCAGATTTTATTATTTAATAAAATAGCATATAAAAATCACAGATAATTTGATTATATCCGAAATTCACCTTAGGTCAACCATTCTAATAAGAACTTGTTATTTAATATTTTAGCATACAGATAAAATGATAAAATCCAATCCAAAACCATTCCAATTAAAATAAGTTTTTCAATAATTTTGCATGAAAAGAATCATAAAAAAATGATTAAATCAAAAAATCACCTTAAATTGAACCATTCCAATAAAAATATGTTATTTAATCGTTTAGCATATAAAGAATCACAAATAATATAATATTTTTTAAGAATCATGCTAATTGAACCATTCTAATTAGAATTTGTTATTTATTATTTCAGCATATGACGAGTAACAAATAATATGATTATATCAGAGAATCACCTTAATTGAACCGTTGTAATTAGAATATGCCATTACATCAATAATTTAGCATATAAATAATCACAAATAATAATAATAAAATACCCAAAAGTAACTTTAATTTACATTAAAAAGAATCACAGATAATATGATTATATCCAAAAATCACATAAATTCGAATTATAATTTGTTTAAAAGAAATTTCATTGCACAATAAAACTTTATATGTTCTAAATTAGTAGATCAAACATTACTCCTTATATTATTACAAGAATAGATTGTATTATTGATGAAAGATAGATTTTACTATTTACTATGAATTGCTAGTTCATAATATAATAGAATTTATAGGATAATAAAAATAAAAATAAATAGTATACTGAGAGGCACAAGTACTGTAGAAAATTTCTCTATTTTAGTAATTAGAAGATAGTTAATTAAAGCATTTAATTTAATATTAGCCGCAAATCCTTGCAAAAAAACCGTTAAAATAATTTTAGCAAATATTTATAAATAAAATAAATAATTTATTACATTGTTGCTATTGAATGTGGGATAATATATATATATATATATATATATATATATATATATATATATATATATATATTAGACGGATGTTCATAAATACAATAATTATTTGAAGAATATCGCGTGTATCATAAATAACAAAGCTACAATCATGTAGGTCACTTTAACCGAGCATGTAGTAATTTTTTCGAAATAATTCCTTTTATATAAAATGACATAAAATACAAAAAAATATTCTTTAGCACAAAAAGCTCATTCATACAAGTAAAAGTGACTTTCAAACTGGTTTTAACCTTGACTTATTTATCCTGTTTATATCAGGACTTTTCATTCGTAACATAAGTAAAAGTGAGACATAGACCTAATTTCTCTAGAATGAAACTATAGCAGTTGAGATGTACTATTTTATTATATATGCTTTTTAATAATGTACAATTAGTCATTTTACTACTAGTACATTTTATTAGGAATATTTAAATTTATAAATTAAATTTAAATAAATAAAATTTTAAATTAAATCTTTTTTTTAAAAAGAGCAATCAGCTATATTATTACTCAACTTAATTTTACTTTACTTTTTTGTTCATTACTTGTTATTTATGATGATTTTCCCCTTTGCTCATTTTAATGAGGAAATAATTTACAACACATGATCTCAATCCATTCCTATTTAATTCTTTTCAGACTATTAAGTTATAAAAGCGTAAAGCTTTTTCCTGTAAACTTTTTCTCTTTAAAAATAAAATTTGCATTACACAAGCAAATAAATTACCGAAGAAGAAAGTCATTCGCAATCTCACATCGGGTAAAAAGTATTTATTAGTACTTTCACACTTATTTATACATCTACTTCAATTATTGCATTTACGGCTGCAATTAGTAATTAGAAAAAATTGCATTTTTTTCGAAAAGTGCATTCAAACTACTTTCGTAAAAGACAAAAAACAGTTTGAAAGAAATTAAATAATAAGTGTGAGAGTTTTCCAATATAATCATATGATAAATAAATACTCAAATAATGTTAAATAGAAATAAAATAGCATTATAATAGAAATGATAAAAATTTTGTTCTTTATTATATTCATTTAATATGATGATATGATACACTTGATATCTATACATTTACAAAGATTTCTAAGATTAAATTACAATTGCAAAACTACAATACAAAAAAAGTTATAAAATACTTAGAATCTTATTAGAAATATTTTATAGTGGTTGAAAACACAACTATTTAAATCATCCCCTGTAGATAGTCGAGACCCAAACTTCCCCTAGGGTAGTTTATTACATTTATACCAGAGAGAAGCACTATTTATATATATTTTTTTTATCAAAATAGAAAAACTTCAATGGTATAAAATGAATTACCTAAGATAATTTATAATTAGTTATATAATTTTTTTAGAAATATTTTTTCCAAAATACAAAGAAATGTCTCGGCTGATCGTCGCACAAAAATGAGAAACGATTATCCTCATCGAAATCAAATGCCTTTTAAATTTCTGAAATTGGTTCAGTCGTTTCTCAGCAAATGTCGATGAAAGGTCTAATTTTGACAAACCCCAAAAAACGATACTAATTTTAGCAAACTTTGATGAATTTTTAAAATTAAACGATTTGTCGTAGGGCCGTAATATTTTAGTATGATCTATAAGACTATGGTATCTACCGTCAAGAAAATTCACACAAGAAGTGATTCTTGGTCAAATTTGTAAATAAATACTAAACTATAGGGAGAAATAACATAGATTAATAAAATTTCATTTAAATTATTCCCTTTCCATTCTACCCCTAGGATAGTTCACTAAATCTATGCCAGATAGAAGCACTATTTATATATATTCTCAATCAAAATATAAAAACCTCAATAGTATAAAATAAATTACCTATGGTAATTTATAATTGGCAATATAAAATTTACACAAATAGTTATTCTAGGTCAAATTTGTAAATAAATACTGAACTATGGAGAGAATTAAGATACATTAATGAAGATCCATTTAAATTATCCCCTGGATACTCGAGCCCTTTTACTACCCCTAAGATAGTTCACTAAATATATGCCAGATTGAAGCACTAATTATATATATTTTCGATCAAAATAAATAAAAACTTCAATAGTATAAAATTACCTAAGGTAATTTATAATTGGTTATATAAAATTTACACAAAAAGTGATTTTAGGTCAAATTTCTAAATAAATACTAAACTGTTGAGAGAATTAAGATACATTAAAATATAGATCCATTTAAATTATCCCCTGGATACTTGTGCCCATTGATACCCCTTGGATAGTTCGCTTAATATAAGCCAGATAGATGCACTGTTTATCATACATTTTCGATCAAAATATAAAACCTCAATAGTATAAAATGAATTACCTTTGGTAATTTATACTTGGCTATATAAAATTTACACAAAAAGTGATTTTCCGTAAAATCTGTAAATAAATGCTAAACTATAGAGAATAATAAGATACATTAATATAGATCCATTTAAATTATCCCCTGGATACTTGTGCCCATATTACAACCACTAGGATAGTTCACTAAATATAGGCCAGATAGAGGCACTATTTTTATATAATCATTATAAATCTTTTTATATAATCATTATGAAAATCTTAATAGTATAGTAACCAAAGTTTTTATAGATGATAATATGAGAAATACTTTTTTCACTTTAATTTTCTTTTTAAAATTAATGTAAAGGTATTTATTATTGAAATCTTTCCTAATTGAAATCAATCCGTACTGTAAAAAAGTAATATCGTTTAGAATTTATTGTTAATCGGAAACAATAAAAATCTATTTTTTCACCTTCCTGTATATATAATGAATTATTTTAATTGCATATGCCAAAATATGAATCGACCTAATTTTTTTCGGCCTTTAAATTCGAGGTCGTTATAATAAATCGGTTCTCTTTGAATTGTTAATTCAAGGTAGGCGTGTTCTCGATGCAGAATATGATTGTTGTATTTTGATAATACGATTTTAATAAGCTTCCTTTTGTTAAATCACATTTATGTGGATAAAGATTTTATATAGGTACTTTTAAGATGCAAAAACCAGTTTAATTTGAGCATAAGTAAAAAGTATTGATATAAAATTCAGACGACTGCTGAAATGTATTTTTAATTAATGTATTTTTCAGTAAATAATTTCTTTAGATCAAATTTTCTAGAAATTTAATAGACAACTTAATAATGATTTATACTTTACAGTATAATTTCTACTTCTTCAATATATATTTCTATAACTGACAATTTGGATCAAGATCCTTAATTTGTTTCGTCGATGAATAGATACTATGAAATTATCTATCAAAGATAAATATTAATTAAATATAATTAGTAATATATAAAAATAATATAAAACTGATAGAAAATATTATGCTCGTAAAAAAAAACATTTCTCGTCACAATTATAGAGTTTTTTGCAATTGATGTTATTTTTCATATGATTTTAAATTCTGTAATTTCCTTGTTAGCAGCCAACCACGTGCATTCATAACTCCATAAGTTTATTAAAATGCATAAAATTAAGACATATAATGTAATATGAATATATGTGAGACTTTTGCTTACACTTAGAATCTAATTAACTACTTTGAACCATTCTTATTATTCGCAACACGAAAGCCTTACAAATAATATACAATGAGCAGACACAATATAACGCAATTCTATGTAATAAGTGTAATTATATTTATATAGCAAGCATATAATTATCTAACAAATAAACATTATTTAATGGTTAGAATTTGCCAATATCTGCAATGAAAGTTCATGTATTAAATTGTTAATTGAGTTGTAAAGGAGAAGATTAAACGTTTTGTGTAAATGCATGAAAGTTGCTATATCCGCCTTATAGTAAATTGATGAATAACGAATTTTACTTCAGAATATATATATATATATATATATATATATATATATATATATATAAATGCAGTATATATAATGAAAAAAACATTAATTATATATATGCCTTAAGCAATACATGTGAAAATAAAAACCCATAAAGTCAGACGAAACAAGTATTCAAATAAACCGCTTCTTGATAAATTTTTAATATAATTAGCGTCAATATAAACAGTTTTTTTATTACTATAAATGCACAATGAGAAACCTCACCAATTAAATGAATCCACATATATGTATATTATATTGTTTATTATTATTGTAATAAGTTATAAAACAAACTAGTTCCATATTCATGTAAGTCTACGATCCACAATCCAATCTAAAAAAATATGTTTTTATAGAGTATCGTGAAGATAATATATTTCTTTTCACAATTATTGCTCGTGGAATAAGAATAATTATAATTGGAAATCAGCCAAGCAAGATCATTTAATGACCGAAAAGTAATCAGAAAGCTGGTGAAGATGTTATCAACACAATTATTTTTGGTAAATTGAAGGTAAATTGGAAACATGAATTATTAAGAATTAAAGTGATATCGCAAAAATAATGAGTCTATAATATTTAAATTATAATAATAATATAATAATTGGTAGTACTGCCATATGGCAGGTCCATGAGCTGAGCTAAACTCCAATTCGATTCAGGGAAGAGTAGTGTAAGAGATTTTTCTTTACATTTTCACACGACATTGTCCGAAATGGGCTATTTCCAATTAGAAACAATTTTTTTATATATATGTTCAAGTGAAAATGGACATCGCTACTGCATGATGTCAGGTTGTTCAGAGTGGGGTTCGAACTCACGACCCCGTTCACACGAATCCGTGAACTTAATCATTACTAGTAAATATCTGAGTAATTTCCTACAAAATTCCAATCCTTCTTATTTACATTAAACAAAATAATTGTTTAATGAATATTTTTTTAAATTGTTATCTTACGATAATTTTCTAAATTCATATCAAACAATATACCACTCAATTTTTTTTTTGTTGTTTTGCTCCATATGCGGGGTAAAATGGGACACATATCTAACAAACAACCGTCTGACTATGTTCAGTAAAACTCCTAGCTAATTCGTTATTATAGAACTACCAATGAATGAAAAGGGCAGAGAGCAAACGGATCCAAAATATTATTTTTATTTTAAATGAATTTGACTAAATAATAGCTACATTATTCAATAAATCTAAAATATAACTTTCATACAGTGTATATAACCTTGATCTGGTATTGTTTACAACCTTGTCCTCGCAAAAATTCAGTTGGTCCTTTTTTACCGTACTCATATGTAAGCATTCATAGAAGTAATATTAAAAGACTTGTTGAATCTAACTAAAATATATTTCTATATTAACATATTATTTTTTACCACCAGATCTACCACTACACAGAGAAATCGCTAGGTGATATATGATACATATATGCAAAATTATACATGCTTTGCATGACTGATAATTAAACTTCCTTATCATCGTGAAAGTAAAAGCAATTTGAAATACCAATAATTTACGTTTTTTTCATCTTAAAAATAATTTTTGGTGAAGAACTCAATACCTGTATTGAGAATTCTTGTTTAATTCTGATGAATGGATGATTCATGTATGTTGTCTTCGATGAGGCGTCTTTGTGATGGAATTATTTTTATAGATATTTTTTTATGTGCATGAATTCAAATTAAGATATATATATATATATATATATATATATATATATGTATACTAGATGACCCGACAAACGTTGTCCTGTACCTATGTCTACAATTCAAAAGTTCCTATTTTTTTAATATCCTATCCTATACTTTTTAATATCCTATTTGCTGTCGTGCTTTTGTGATTTATTTATCTTAGCTGTCTTATAAGCAGCATAAGAAATCTAGAAAAAAAATAATATAGTATCTGCGGAAAAAGAACAATATCACACTTGATTTTACCACACAACATAATTGCTTCAATAATTTAGTCCACAATTTTCATAATCTCGTACGATATATTAGTTGCTTTTCGCCAGTTGTGATTTCTAACGTACATTTTTTTACTAATAATTTAATAAACATTATTGCTTAAGGTCAAACCTTAGGTGAATTAATTTGTAAAAGCTAGTTCGCATATACACTTTTCAATCAACTTGCTAAATATTCCATATCCAATGCCAAACAAATGAATTTTTGGCACATAAAACAAAATTCTAAATCATTTTTTCAATGAGTGAAAATATTTTTTTTGTATTGTTAGATAATTTAGTAGACCAAAATACGACATGCATAAGTTTAAATAAAATAATATATAGCAATTTTGGGCATATTGCGCTATTTATTGAACTGTATTATATAGTTTCATCTGCCAAATATATACTGTGTCTTATATTATTTTAATTTTTGGTACATCTCGTAGAAGATATAACATTTTTCTTGTATATTATATTCTAATATTACCTAGACTCATAATTTCACCTAAATTCAAATTTCAAGTGAATTGACATTTCTAGCAGATGACCGTTCAAATGTTTTCAATGTCAAACAATGATAAGTGTTTTTTTGAAATGTTTGCCATTTATTTTCACATATATATTATTTCATATATATATATATATATATATATATATATATATATATGTAGTAGAAACAGTCAATGCGTCAAAATAAAATGAGATATTTATGTTAGTTTCGAGAACGGGTGTGTCTCACCATTCAGCTAAAAGAATTTTACAAGCATTTAATACAAAACTATCAATATAACAGATACAGAAGTTAATTTTTACACACAAAACCAGGACTCAGTACTCAGTACTCAGTACTCAGTTTACAAAATAAAGTGTTTAGATTTTGACAGATGTTATGTTAGAGCAAAGTAGCAATATATTAGCAAAAGAATGAATCAACATAAAATATTATGATATATCATGTGACATATAATTTTCCGAAAAATTTCCAATTTTTGTTCAATTTTATAAGTCTTGCTCGCCTATTATTCGTTTTAAATACAAAGTTTTGATATAAAACAAAAACTAAGAATCCTGCTAACTAGATTTGATTATTGGTTACTTAGTTTTAAAAGCACAATGAAAGTATTTTATAAATAACATAATTGTACTCAATTTTATTTGACCGATGTGGATAGAGTAGCGCGTTCGATTCCTCGCTCTGGTAATCTGACATCGGGCAACGCAATATTTTAACAAGTCTTACGTAATTATCATCAACTAAACTCTATGCAAATAGATGATTTTTTACAGTTATCAACACTAATTTCAAACAGGTTCAATTTATAAAAATATCTGCGTAACGCGATTAAGTGAAATTCATATCCGATAAAAAATTCCACGTGAAGTTTTAAGATACGATAGACAACGACAGGTACTCTTTGGCCAGGTAGTTTGCTTTTGCACGACAGGAAACGGATGATACTATGAAATTCCACGTCCGGTTTGACGGCAATTACCGTAACCGAGTTAAAAAATATTGCATCAGGTGGAGGATAAAAAACGATATTTGTTCATAACATCGGCAAAAGATTTAAATTTTAATTAAATTTTGTTAATAATTTCAGCTAAGAATCGTAATCTTTACGTTAAAACAGCAGTACAGTAAAATTACCTTTAGGGGGCTTCCATTAATTACGTGAGGTTTATAGGAAAAGGAAAAGTTTAACAAAAAATCACAAAATATCATTTGGGGGAAGGAGTGGTATAGTAACATATCACGTGTCTTTGTTTTTTACCGCATTTTTTTTTAAAAAAATCAAGCATTTACAAAAAAAAATAAAACAAATAAAATTTTTTTCTCGTAACTAAAAATACACGTAATGTTTGGTGGGGAAAGGGGAGTAATTTTGAATATTACCACGTAATCAATCCACACATTTGGACCTCCAATAAGGGGTTCAAAAAATCTTCAAAAATTGATCACGTGATTAATTGACTTCTCTTTAACGATAATATGCTAAACATTCAGGAACATAATTTAATTTAACGAGAAACTGAGTCGATAACGTTATCAATAGTTTTTTTCGAGATATAATCTGTTAACAACTTTAGCCAGAGATTTAAAATTTTAACCATATTTTGTTAAGAGATTTTTATATTGGCAATAATTTTATAAGAACTTCAGCTAGAATTTTAATCAAATATTTTGTTAATAACTTCAGCAAGAGATTTTTGTTTTAAGGATGATTTGTTAATAACATTAGCCATAGCCCCAGTAAAAATAAATAGTATTAGTATTTAAATTTTCAATATTGCCCTAATATTATATTATGTTCATTTGTTAATAATATTAGCTGGAAATATAAAATTTGACAACATTCTGTTAACATCCCGTAGGGTAAATTCTTGTGATCATCAAAAAATCTAAATTGAAAATTTTTGCATTTCTTCACGTTATAAGGTTTCTAGAACATTTTGGCATACCTTAGAAACAGTAGATGTATGTATGGGTGTGTGCGAGTGTGTATGTGCGTATGTATGAATACAATTATTCGTCCCCGTTTTCGGGTGCACGGATCAACCATTCGATTCCTATTGACAGGGAGATGTATTATATATAATATATATAATAATATATTTATAACATTTAATATTCTTCGAATGTTTCATTACTGTACGGGAGGTTCCAGCAATTTTCCTTAAAGCACAATGCCATACACCACTTGTTTTGGTAATATAATTAGTCCATGATGTAAATATTGGCAATAGTTATAAATAACATCAGCAAAATTTTAATCAAATAGTTTGTTAACATCAACAAGAGATTGCACTTTTAAAGATGATTTGTTAATAACATCAGACATAGCCCTCAGTGACGCAATATTGTTTTTTATGTAGTCTCTGTATAGTTTATCAATATTAACACAATATTATATTATGTATTAAGTATAATATTAAGTTTATTTGTTAGTAATATAAAGTTATATAAATTTGTTATAATATAAAGAGATATAAAGTTTGACAATGTTTTGTTTATAACTTGAGAGAGTAGTTTTTTTTTCTATTACCAGGAGCTATTTTTTAATATTAACAATAATTTGACAGCAACAAAGTTTAATTTGTTAATAACATTATCAAAAAAAAATCAGCATGTATTTACCAATATTTTTTGTAAATATAATGGCCATAGAGTATCTTTAATATGTGAGTTCAAAAACATTTGAATTACAATCATAATCATAAAACGTCGAATTAAATTTAAGTACAATTCCATCTCATTGAGAATGATACTTTTCATTTTATGATGTAAAAATTTATGTCCCAATCATAAAAAGCTAATTCAATTGTTTGACTTCAATTTTAAATATAAATAAAAGATGGTAAATAATAAATTAGCTCCGACTTCCTGCAAATACTTTTGTTCACATGTTCACACAGTTATTGAAGCAACTTCTTGATTTGAGAAATGATGCATTCATTATATTATATTCTGGCTACCAATTTGACTGTTTTGAATACATAATTAAAATATGATTTTAGACGTGAATAATGTACGTTTTACAACATACTAAAACGTATTTTATTTATATAATCAAGTTTCGCTAATGCCATGAGAACATTTTGAAATTATGATTAAGCTACTAGTGTTGTAGGAAGACATAGATTTTAGGCGGACAAAAATAAATGAATGCATAAATATATTATAGAATAAAAGTTTATAACTAGTGGGGCGTATGACATCGTGCCTTGAGGCAAATTGCTGGAACTTCCCGTACCGTAAAATAAAATCTTGGTACGAAACCCAAAAAAATTTACACAAAATATGTACACATTATTAAAATATCTATAAAATATTTGATAATTTGATGTACATATGTAATCTCCTTAATAATTTTTTAACAATCAACGGTATTTTATTTTGGATATAAAAATCAGTTTGGATTTCGATAAAAATGCTTAACATCCCATTCTATATACACTTTATTACATGATATTGTTAATTCTTTTGAAGATGGTAGCTTTTGCATTACAATTTTTTGTGACTTATCCAAAGCCTTTGATAGTATCTCTCATGATATCCTTTGTAATAAGCTTGAAAAATACGGAGTGCGTGGTTTAGCTCTTGACTTATTTTCATCTTATTTATCACACAGGACTCAATCTGTTTGCATGGACGATGATGATGGTTCGGTAATAATATCAGACAAATTAAATATCAAACTTGGTGTCCCTCAAGGTCTAATACTTGGTCCTCTGTTATTTCTTATATATAAATGATCTACCAAATTGTTCTGATCTTTGTAAATTTATTCTTTTGACTGATGATACTAGTATTATTGTTAAGGAAAATTCTTTGGAAGAAATAAGTAACAAATTAAATTTTGTAATGGCTTCAATTTTCAATTGGTTTAAATCCAATAATCTTTTACTCAATAATGATAAAACCCAAATAATGTCATTTCGTACTGTTAATAAAATAAATAATGAGATAAACTCGCTGATCGTGAACGACACTCTTTTTAAATTTTCTTCTTTCTTGAAATCTTCTTTTTCAAACTGAAGAGAAGACGTGCTGGTTAGTTAAGGAAAATTCTTTGGAAGAAATAAGTAACAAATTAAATTTTGTAATGGCTTCAATTTTCAATTGGTTTAAATCCAATAATCTTTTACTCAATAATGATAAAACCCAAATAATGTCATTTCGTACTGTTAATAAAATAAATAATGAGATAAACTCGCTGATCGTGAACGACACTCTTTTTAAATTTTCTTCTTTCTTGAAGTCTTCTTTTTCAAACTGAAGAGAAGACGTGCTGGTTAGTTTTTAGCGGAGACAGGTCCATTCTTTTCGAAGATACGAAGCAAAAAGTGCCAAAAACGGTAATTCAATTTTAGGGTAAACGGAGTACCCGATTTGAATGATTCAAAAAAACATGTTACTTGTATTCACCAATTTTTGTTGCAATTTTTTCGGGTTCCGTACTAAGATTTTTAACTTTTACAGTTTACTTATACGTTCCAGCAAATTTTAAAATTTCCCGAAAAATAAAATTTCAAATAATTCAAAAATATACAAAGTTTTATACTTCAAATATAAACTTACAATTCAGTTTTAAAATGTATATATTTCAAATGCGTTATTCCAATCGTAAGAAATATATCCTCAGATGGATTCATTCATTCACCTCTTGCTAATGTAAACTTTCTCAAGTGCTTTAAGCGATAAGATCGTCACTGTATATTTTATGAACAATAAAATATATAGTATTTTTAATTATCCATTAAAAAATGTATAAAACAATTGTTGTAAATTATTGATCAATTTTTATTGATTACTGTTATTTTTTCCTCGAATATATAATTCTGGCAAAAGTTCCAGCAATTTGCCTTAAGGGACGATGTCATACACCACTAGTTATTTTTTTCAAATTGTTGTTCGAACTCAGAATCTCCAGCGTATGATTCGGGAACGCTACTCTGTGAGCTAATCCCGCCACCTATACGAAAAATATTGAAGAATTGTCAAATCAGATCAAAATAAAATATTTTGTCCTTTGTACAGATTTATCTCTACAATATTATTAACTTCCCGTAGGGTAAGTTATAGTAATCGTCCAAAAATCGAAATCAAAAATTTTTACATTTCTCGACGTTTTGAAGGTTTCTGAACATTTTGGCATACTTCAGAAAAAATGGATGTGTGTGTGTGTGTGTGTGTGTGTGTGTGTTTTGTATGTCCGCTTTTTTTCGTCCACGTTTTCGGGCGCACGGATCAACCGATTTGAATGGTTTAAAAAACATTCGATTCCTATCGATAGGGAGATGTGCTGATTAGTTTTTGGCAAAGGCAGGTCCAGCCGTTACGGAGATATGGAGCAAAGAGTGCAAATAATAGAAAGCGAGTTTTTGAGAGAACGGATCAACCGATTTGAATGGTTTAAAAAACATTCGATTCCTATTGATAGGGAGATGTGCTGATTAGTTTTTGGCAAAGGTAGGCCCAGAGGTTTCGGAGATACCGAGCTAAATTTAAAAAAAATGGCTGTTTTTGAGAGAACTAAGCGTCCGATTTAAATGATTCAAAGAACTTTCTGCTTTTTTCAACAAAACAATTGATTTTGGAAAAAAAAATTTTTTGTTTCTAATTTTTTTTCAAAAATTTTTTTTTGTAATTTTGGACTAAAAATTCAAAAAATCACCCAAGCTAAGCACAGTCTAAGCGCCACTCTGGTAGAAATGTTTACGCAAGTGCGTTTAGACTGTTTGTGTACTGGAGCACTTTTTCAATTTTGTGAAAATTATTGAAAAATGTGAAAATGCCGCCAAGCTGAGCACAGTATAAGTGAAAATGTCGCAAAGAATTATTTGCAAATGCGTTTAGACTGTGACTATGCGGGAGCACTTTTTCAATTTTGTGTAAATTTGGCAACTATTTTTTTTTGGAATTTGATTCGAAATGAAATGACGATTGTTAATGTTCTGGAGATGATAAATTGATTTATTTATAATTAACTTTCCATAGGGTAAGTAATCGCAAAAAAATCGAAAATGAAAATTTTTATATATCTTCACGTTTCAGAGGTTTCTGAATATGTTGGCATACCTTGGAGAAAATTGATGTATGTGTGTGTGTGTGTGTGTGCGTCCATGTGTGTGTGTTCGGATACAAATTTTCGTCGACGATTTCGGGAACACGGATGAAGCAATTTGAATAATTCAAAAAAACATTCGATTCGTATTGATAAGGAGACGTGCTGATTAGTTTTTGTCAAAGGCAGGTCTAGCCATTCCGAAGATATGGGGCAAAAAGGGCCAAAACGGTAACTCAGTTTTTAAGAGAACGGAGCGTCCGATTGGAATAATTCAAAAAACATTTTACTTGTATTAACAGGATGAAGATTTGATCAAATTTTCATGAAGATAGGTCTAGCGGTTTCGGAGATCTAGTAAAAAAAACTAAAAAAAATAACATTTGGCGGTCAACAATAATCATTAGACATTAGACATATGCATATCAAATTATCAGATATTTTATTGAGATTTTAACAATAAGTATAAGTTTTGTTTACATTCCTATGGGTTCCGTACCAATGTTTTTCCGTTAGACAGCGACGCGGCGCTTACGCGCTTTATATTTTGTCTCTATGCAGTTAAGGCAGTACGATTGCTTTGAAAAAAAGTTCAGATCTTCCAAAATATGTCAAAATGAAGATAACATTTTTTCCAAAAAAAAATTTTTACAAAAAAAATTGTTTAAAAATTTTTTTTAAAAAAAAATTTTTTTTTTCAACAAAAGTAATTTTTTGTCCAATTTAAAATTTCTAAAAAATCTTATTTTTTCGAAGTAAAATTTTTTCAAAAATGTTAATCGTTTTTAAAAAAATAATAATTTTTGGCACGGGAAGTTCCAGCAATTTGCCTTAAGGCACGATGCCTTAATTGCCTTAAGACAGAATTCCACTTACAGCTAGTTTCAAGTTAAGATTAAAAACAATCTAAAATCTAATTCTAGCAATCAAACGCCAAGTTTTGTTATTTATTTATACAAAGAACAGGTTATTGCGGGGTCATTGTTCTGCTCTGAGTTCTTGCACTCCGCGTACGTGAGGATTACGTATCAAACTAACATTCTTATGTACACAATAAAATAAATACATATAATGCTGCCAAGTCCGGATACACCGGTGGTCAAGAAAACAGAAAATTGCCTCTACGGAGGTTTTATATTGAGAACTGGAGTGGATTATTATTACACATCTTAGAGGAAAAATGCAACAAAATTTTGGTACTTTACTTGGGACTACTTCCCGTAGTAATAGGCCAAATATCGAAAATGAAAATTTTTATATATCTTTAGGATTCTCGAAATTTGATAAACTTTTTAAAAATGAGTACTAATTTTGTTGAGTTTTGTACCAAAAATTAATGATTTTTAAAATTTACTTATACGCAAGCAAATTTCAAAATTTTCAGAAATTTTTTCTTCAAAATTTTCAAAAATATACAACATTTTATACTTCAAATATGATTTTTAAATTTACAATTCAGTTTGAGAATGTATATATTTCAAATGCGTAATTCTAATCGTAAGAATGGGTCGAAAATCAAAAATGGAAATATTTGTATATCTTCACGTTTCAGAGGTTGACGTGTGTTGACCAAACAATTGTTTTTGGAAAAAAAATATAATTTTTTTTTGAAATTTTTTTTTGTATATCAAAATTTTAATTTTAATTTTGGCTGAAGTTTTAACTTTGCAATTCATTTAAATATAACTCTTATAAATATTAGACAATGTTACAGTATTTATAATAATATTTGAAAACATTTAATATTCCTCGACTATTGCATTACGCTACGGGAAGTTCCAGCAATTAGCCTCAAGGCACGATGCCATACACCACTAGTTCGTCTCTTTGTTTATGTGCAGTAGACTGCTTAGAAATTAGAAAGATTTTAGAGAATCAGTAGTGTGAAATGGTGATATTCTTGATAATTATCTTATTGAAATGTTTGGACCAAAAAAATAAAAATAACGATAGCGACTAACGCATTTTTCTCACATTTAGTACAAATGTTTTTCTCTCTGAACTGTACATTAAAACATTTGAACTGATTATGAATTATCATTAACTAATTAATGCACTAGTATAATCAGGTCATTCTTAAGTTTTACTCAAAATTTTTCTATATTAGCAATTATCAAGTAATTAATTAACATAACAAATTGTCATTCATAATTATTAAATATTTTTTGTATTTTATAAAACAGATTGTAATTGAATCTTGAAAAATAAAAAAAAACAATTATCAAAGCATTTTACCATTTTACACTAAACTAAATAGTGTAAAAACTTTTACACTGACTAAATGCCAACTTTTAATGAAACTTGCCAACACACTTTAGTAATTTTTTTTAAGGAGTGTTTCTTAAAGCCTACAAAAATATTAAGTTTATATTTCAATAAAAAGTCCTAATTCATGTAAACTTGGGATGAATTGTGGTATTATTTTTTATAGCGTTCCTAGAAATATAATCATGATTATGGTTCGAAAGTTTAAATGAACATTATTAATAAAAATTCACCACAATAACCAAAAAATGATCGTAGTTACACCAAAGCTCTAGAACGCACTTAAAATTTCGTAATTCTCAAACAACGCGAGATAATTTTTTTTTCTAATTTTTTTCAGGACTGTTGAGTTCAATATTATCACCGCATTTCGGCTTAATATAATATTAAGTTTTAGGAGACCCTGTATATTGCTAACGATTCCTTGTACATAATCAGAAGTCCTTGTAAATTCTTTGAAAAATTGTTGAATTTAATATATTTTGCATGTTGAACTTTACTATTTTTTTCTAAAAGTAATATCTTTTAAATAAATATAATTAGTTCATTGGTGCATATGTATAAATATTCATCATATTTACTTTTGCAATTTTATTTCGAATTTCTCTATCTTCAGCTAAGCTCTAATTAAAAACTCTGCAAATATCAAAATAGAAAATTATTTAATAGAAATCTAAAAATGCGTCATATGTGCACGCAATAAAATAGTCGTAAAATCTTAGTCTAAAATATGGCATTCATAAATATATAAAAATGTTAATGAGGAAATTAGAAAATTAACTAACACAAATGAGCATCAATCTGTATTCACATTATAAAGTAAAATTAAAGAAATTGTATCCAAAATGTTTACCTTATTCTTATAAAAATTATCGTGCACTCCTTTGTTCGAACAATGTAGTTCAATTGATACATTACTGTAATATTTTTTTGCGATTTGGCCTAGTTTACTCTCTTTCAATTATTTGTAAGAATATCCGTGAAAATTATTACCGTTATAGTAATATTGCCCGTAAAGAGGCATAAAATGTATAATATATATAAAAATCTATACAAATTATACGAAATTAAATAGCACGTAGCAAAATTTTATAATTTTAAATATTGAATTATAAGAATATAGGTATTTTCATTTAAAATTCAGTAAAAAGATTAATTAAGTTACAGATAAATGATTAAATCAAAAATGAAAATTTGTATTATCTGAAAAATTAATAACTTTTAGTTTAATCTATAGAGCATTTGATATTTAATTATAATTATTATAATATAATAATATTATATATTGACTTGAATATTTATTATTAATAAATCTATTTATTTGGAAATCAAAGAATAAATGTGAAAAAATTAACAGAGTATATTAGCATAAATGTAACAAATGAAAAAAGACTAGTTATGTACTAACAAGTAAACTAATTATAAGATTTTTGATAAAATTTGAATAAAATATAGAATAAGGTTAATAAGCAATAAACAAGTAATAAATTAATTAATTTTCATTTATATTATTAATAGTATGTAAATACTGCATTAATGATAGTGGTTTATTAACTATTGCACCACAATCGCGTTTTTATGCATGTGTAAATACTAAATTGGTAAATTTCAATTAAAACTTGATCGTATTTTAAAACATAGTTCATTTTACATTTATAGTATCGTAAAATGATTGAATTTAATTGAATTTATATTAACTTTTTATCTCAAAAGTTACGCAATTTATCACTGGATATAAGTTCTTATTAGATAAGTACATTATGTCACTGAAATTGATAATACTGGTATATATAAAGCGCAAAATAGATTTTTTTAATATGTATTTAATTTGTTATTCTAACCATTTTTTTTTTTTTTTTTATAATTAGTTTGTTAGTATAATCTAACGCGATCGTATTGCATTTTATATATTACATTAGCCTCCAAACATTCTACCTGTTAACTTTCCAAAAAACTTAAAAAACAATGATGTTTTATGTCATATCTATTTCTTATATTTTACACAAAATCTACTCATTATCATTTTTTTTATTTGCTAAATACCATGGACGTTTGTGAATTATATGTTAAAATTAAATCGTACAACAAATGGTCAGAGTTTCAGACAATTGCTTATAGAATGTTAATCATTATTTATTTTTGAACAATTTGATATATTATAGCTATCAATTAGCCAAGCGACCCCCTTGGGGTCCAAGACAAAGTTTTAAGTGGTCCACATCAACAAAAAAAAGAAAAAAAATTCAGAATCCATGAAATGAAGCACAACACACCATGTAAATGTAAGGGGTCCATGGCGAAGTCCAAGGGGCCCACGACACAAAATAGTTGAGAAACCTGTAAACTCGCCCATAACATCTAGTCAAACAATTTTTTTTAAATTATGTGAAATGTACACAATTTTACAAAAATTCCTTCATCCAAAAATTTCACTTCTATTCTTATTAACTTCCAGTAGGGTAAGTTACAGTAATCGCAAAAAAATCGAAAATGAAAATTTTTGCATATCTTCACGTTTTGAAGGTTTCTGAACATTTTGGCATACTTTAGAAAAAATTAGATGCAAACTTTAGATGTTTGTGTGTGTGTTTTTTTGTATAGCGAAGGAAATGCCTTTATGCATCCCAGACATTATGTTTGTGTGTGCGTGTGTGTCTGTGTGTATGTATGTTTGGATACAATTTTTGCGTGGCAAAAAGTGCCAAAAACGATAATTCAATTTTTGAGAGAACAAAATACCTGATTTGAATGATTCAAAAAATATGTTATTTGTATTGACAAAATGAAAAAAAAACAAAAATTTGATATTTGGCGGTCCATAATGATCATTAGACATATGCACATCAAACTATCAGATATTTAATAAAAAATTAAAAAATGAGTACTAATTTTGTTACAATTTTATTGGGTTCAGTACCAAGATTGTTAATTTTTCAAGTTTACTTAAACGGTTCAATCGAATTTCAAAATTTTCAGAAAAAAAATTCTTCATAATTTTCAAAAATATACAAAGTTTTATACTTCAAGTATGAATTTTAAATTTACAAACCAGTTTGAAAATGTAAATATTTCAAAGGCGTTATTCTAATCCTAATAAATATATCCTCAATAAAATATATAGTGATTATGATGATTAAAAACGATTGTTATTAATCATTGATCAATATTTATTGATTACTGATTTTTATCCTCGAATATTTAATTCTGGCACGGAAAGTTCCAGCAATTTGCCTTAAGGCACGATGCCATGCACCACTAGTTTGAACTTATGACCTTTACCTTGCAATAGGCAATTTTATTGATCAATAAACCTAATGAAGTTCATCTTTTCAAATCGATCTCTACAACCACACTTTTTTTCAAAGCTATCGTACTGCTTTAACTGCATAGAGACGAAATATCGAAGCGCGTAAGCGCCGCGTCGCTGTCTAATGGATAAACATTAATACGGAACCCATAGAAATATAAACAAAATTTATAAATAATAAAATATCTGGTAATTTGATGTGCCTATCCCTAATGATCATTTTTGATTGCCAAATGGCATTTTTTTTTACTTTTTTCCACTAGATCTCCGAACCCGCTAGACCTGCCTCCATGAAAATTCGAGCAGTTAATATCTTGTTAATACAAGTAAAATGTTTTTTGAATTATTCAAATGGGACGCTCCGTTCGCTTAAAAAGTGAGTTACCGTTTTTGGCACTTTTAGCCCCATATCTTCGGAACGGCTAGACCTGCCTTCGCCAAAAACTAATCAGCACGTTTCCTTATCAATACAAATCGAATGTTTTTTGAATTATTCAAATCGCTTCTTCCGTGTTCCCGAAATCGTCGACGAAAATCTGTATCCGCACACACATGCATACACGCACACACACACATACATCCATTTTTCTAAGTATGCCAACATGTTCAGAAGGTTTTGAAACGTAAAGATATATAAAAATTTTCATTTTCGATTTTTTTGCGATTACTATAACTTGCCCTACGGAAAGCTAAAAATATATATTAAATACTCCAATCGCATTATAAATTTTTGATTAGAACACCGTGTTAACAAGTTGTTTTATTATAACGTAAAATAAATGAACAAGTAGCGGTTCTTGGGATTTTTATTCTTTCAACAATCTTTATACATATCATCTTGCAATTATAAACTACACAGGATGAGCAAATCACAATGTGAGTAAAACAGCAACTTTCTGTTCTATTGATCTTTAACAAAAGAAAAATAATTTTTGCATTTTGTAATAAAAATGCTGTAAGTAGTGAAAAAACGAATCAACGTTTTTGCTAGAATTTGTATTAGGTTGTGTTTCAAAAACTTTGAGTAAAACTACCACTATTAAGACTAATTTTAAGAAAAGTTGTAGTGATTCCAATAATACTATTTTATAATTTATTATAAAAAATTTAAAATCAAACCCTTTCTCAATATTCTTGTGGACAGAACTGCTACATCTGCTTTATTTTACGTTTTCTGTGTAAAACCGTTTGACGTTCGATATTTAACCTGAAGCCAATAAAATTTTCTGATATAATTTCTACGATTCTAAATATATCTCGAATTATTCTTTACTTTTAAATTTAAGGTGTTATATCGATCGATAATAATTAGTGTAATATATAAGCTTAAAAATTAAAACAAGGTAATTAACTTTACTATATTATTCTAAATTACTATAATTTTCTAAATTGTATTATCAAATGCAATAAACATGAGATACTGTTTATATATCTTTAAATCATGATTTTCTACTTTTAATGAGTATTTTTTAATTAATTTATAAGCACTTGTTTATAGTTGAGAATTGTTTTCAATTAATTTCATATCATTCACAAAGTAGAAGTTGATATATACGTATGTGATAATAAGTATATAAACAATTTATTATTAGAATACATGCACACAAAATATGATTAAAAATGTTTTATATCAAAGATAGTAAATACAATTAGTGATTAACATACTAATTTCAGTGATTATTAAAGGGGATGGGAGGGTTACAAAAAATCATAAAATATCTCAAGACATAGAGGGAGGATCTAATAAGATAACACGTGTATTTATTTTTTTACCCAAATTAAAATGAATATCCAATATTTTTTTTAAAAAAAATCGAATGTTTTAGGTATACACGTGATTTTTTAAATATGACCACAATTGGTCGCAAAATCCTTAAAATGCAATCACGTGATTAAAGGATGCTCCCAACTGTGGCAAATTTCGATTGATATATGATGTGTGTGAGAGAAATCACAAAAGTTGTAGTATATTTGAAAATCGACAAAATTATGGCGCATTTAACTAAAGTCATCATACGTCCAGGGTTGGCCGGGACAGTCCCGCATTTCCACCTTGTGTCCCGGGTTTTCCTAAAAGCAATATTTATCTCAGATTTACATCTTTCGTCCCGGAATGTTCCAGGTTTTCGAAAAGTATAGATCAAAATTCTTTGTTCTTGATAATGAAATTACCCATCGAATATCTGCAAATGTTATGTACAACTAGTATGCCTATATAAAAAAGGCGGGTTAAAATAGCCTCTCCAATTCATAATTTTAAACTTTTTTTTTCAATTTTATAATAATTAATAAAAATTATGGAAATGAACTTCTTGTCTTCCTGGAATAATTCTAATAAATGTGCTTATTATTTTCGAATCATTAAGAAGAAAATAGAACAAAATTTTATATTTAGTTTGAAAGCTGAAAAAACATATAGATCCAAAAATAAAGTAATGAATAATAAAGTTCTTTTTGTTAGTGAATAATTCTGATTTAAAAAAAAAATTACTCATTCAAACAAGACTGTTTTTTATTGAAACCCTCACTCATTCCGGATTAGCATAATTAAATATTGGCGTCCCGGTTTTGTCTTGAAAAAATATGATCACCTTATTAACTACCCGTAGGACAAGTTATAGTAATCGCAAAAAAATCGAAAATGAAACTTTTTATATATCTTTACGTTTCAAAGATATGTTATAGAGATTTCAATAATGTGTACACATTTTGTGAAAATTTTTTTGTGTTCCGTACCAAAATTTTTAATCATGGAAAGTTCCAGCAATTTTCTTAAGGTACGATGTCATACACTCTACTAGTTTTAACTTGTATCGATTTAAAAGTGCTATTTGTGAAAAATGTATATTAGATAGTGGTAAATGTGAAAAGAAGGATGGATTAAAATGCTCCTTGTGTGAGAGAAAAATTGACCATTTATTGGTAATGATAAATGTGAGTAAAGTTGACTAAATTGTGGTGGTTATGATAAACATTAAAATGTGATGCATGTAAGAAAAATGTTTGCATGTAGAAAAGCTAACCAGTATTCGACAGTTCCTAAAATTGTAATATCATACAAATTAAATAGTCCCTCAACTTCATCAGCCACAGTTTCCACAGCTTCAAGAAGATTAAAAATAAGATTCCAAAAATCAATATTCAAGACCATTAACATTATCACATCTTTGGAGAAATGTTTTAGAATCGATGAATCATTCATTGGAGTGACAACTATTGGTACTTTAAAATTTAAAATTTTAAAAATTTAGACACACATAGAATTTAGCATGTGTGTTTATATGTCGGTCTCTTGAGCAAACCAATTAAGTTGTGGTATATGAGATAAAAATTGATTGAAATGTCGTAAACAATTAAAAATGATCTCGAGCTTGTCATGGCATTCAATAATTATGCTCATGTATAATATTTTGTAAAGATTATTTTGAGAACATTAATAATATCTATAGTAGACATTCAACTTTAATTGTAAAATGAATGTTAATTAGTTATTTTCTAAACAAATGCTTGATTAATCAGCCATCGCATTATGGTGGTAATCCGAAATTAATTTAATAGTACATTATTAAAAGTACATAATAATATAAGTAAACATTTATACATTCAAAGATACTATATAATAAACATATACATACTTATCAGCAATGGAATTAATTATCCTGCAAACAACCTCCTAGATATATATTTCAATCCCAGTGTTCTATGCCATCACATAATCTACCACAAATTCTTTCACTTTAGTTTTATAAAAATCCTTCTATATTGAACAAACCATTGTCTGTCACTAAAATCACAACAACACAAACAATATTGTTTACATGGAATCAAAAACAGAAATATTCAACACATCAGAATGCACGGCCGTGCACCGGCACGGATTGAATACAAATAAATTTGCGTGATACCACCTCGACTCTGCTGGCTGGATGAAAGAAAGACCATCATTTGGGAAGGAGGGGGGTGAAGATACTGAATCAATGTATCAATAACAAAATTGATTTTTTTTTTAACTTTCCGAATGAGAAGTTTATGTTTTCAACAAAAAAATCGATTCGCTAATTTTATGTTTTCTCTGTTTCAAGCCATTCGGAATCGAATGAGACCGAATTTCGAAAAAGTATGTGTGTGTGTGTAAACAGATTTTTTGTCGTAAACCGACGGCAAAAACGGCTGAACCGATTTCAAAAATTTAAAAACCATTCGATTGATCTCGATTAGGATTATTTTTTCCAGTTTTGTGCGACAATGGCAGAGCCATTTCTTTGTAAATAGTAGAAAAGTGAAATTTTTTTTGTCCACGTTTTAGCTCTCAATTCTGAATCGATCTTAAAAAATCAAAAACTGTTTGGAAGATATTGGTTGGGAATGATACTGGTTAGTTTCAAGTAATAATCTACTGGGCCGTTTTCTTAATTAAAATTAACTGCTTTTGTGATGCAATGAGTCAAACATTATCAATTCATTAAAATTTATAATAATGAGATACTAATTTTAGGACATACAAGCACTAGTGTCTGTGCATATATCTGAGAGATATCAATTGGAAATAGGAATGTTTAGATTCAATTGATAGCGATAAATTTAATAACTTCCCGTATGGTAGGTTAGTGTAATCGTCCAAATATCAAAATTGAAAATTTTTACATTTCTCGACGTTTTAAAGGTTTCTGAACATTTTGGCATACCTCAGAAAAAATGGATGTGTGTGTGTATGTGTGTATGCATTTATGGATACAATTTTTCAGTCACATTTTCGGGCATACGGATCAACCGATTTGAATGGTTCAAAAAACATTCGATTCCTATTGATAAGGAGATGTGCGGATTAGTTTTTGGCAAAGGCAGGTCCAGTCGTTTCGGAGATACGGAGCAAAGAGTGCAGAATATAAAAATCGAGTTTTTGAGAGATCGGAGCATCCGATTTAAATGATCCAAAAAACATTCAATGCCTAATGACGGGGAGAAAGAGTGATTAGTTTTCGGCAAAGGCAGATCCAGTCTCCACAAAAATGGCAGTTTTTGACTATGTGATTCATTCAAGTAATAGTTATCGCAAACAAATCGAAAATGAAAATTTTTATATATCTTTGCGTTTCAAAGGTTTCTGAATATTTTGGCATACCTTAGAAAGAATGGATGTATATGTGTGTGTGTGTGTGTGTGTATGTGTAAGTTAAAAAAATGTCATTTTGCGGTCATAAATGTTTATTGGACATATGTACATGAAATTATCAGATATTTTATAGAGATTTTATCAATGTGTACATATTTTGTGTAATTTTTTTGGATCCGTATTAAGATTTCTAATTACGGTACAACAAGTTCCAGCAATTTGCCTTAAGGCACGATGCCATGCACCCCACTAGTTTTCCAAATAAATAGTTGAAAATTTTATCGAAGTAATAAATTTCAAATTCGGTTGATTAAGTCAATTATTACACATTTCGGGAAGTTCATGCAACTTGCTTGTAGGGTAAATGCCACTTTCAACTAGTTATATATTTTTTACATAATCAAAAATGCTTATATGAAACAATAAAAATCCCACCAATTTTTGAACAAAATCATAAACATCATTTGCGGGATGTATAATAAATCTGTATGATAAAGTAATTGATTTTTTGTTATGATCAAAATTGTTTGTTTTAGAAAATAAAGATTCCATAGATATTCGCATCGAATAATAGAAATTGAACAACAATTATTGTATATGATTCTGCAGGATGTTTAATAAGTTACTGAATCCCAGTGATAGTAAAATTGATTTGTTATTTGAAAAAAAAATTATAAAAAATTTCATTATTAAAAAATATATTACTGAATCCAAGGGAATTGATTCTTTTATCTCATTTTGATTAACAATGATTGTTTGATTCCACAGATATTTGTCCGGATAGATATTGTTTAAAACAAAATACGCACACACACACATACATATATATATATATATATATATATATATATATTATATATATTATTATTATTATTAAATGAAAGTGCTAATACAATTGATTTTTTCTGTCTTGTCATGATTGATTAAAAAATGAAAATTAAACAACAATTTAAATAATTTAATAATATAATTGTTTACTGAATTCCAATCATAATGAAATTGATTTTTTGTGTATCTTGTTATGATTGATTAAAATAATAGAAATTAAGCAACAGCAAATAGTGTACTGAATTCCAGTGATAATGAAATTGATTATATGTGTATCTTGTTATAATTAAAAATTTTTGTTTAAAGAAATGAAGATTTCGCAGATTAAAAAGCAAATATTATAAACAGCTTTGCGGGATGTTTATTAATTTACTTAATAAAGCCATTAGTTTCTTATCTATCTTATTGAATTAAAAATTCCATTGCCACATGATCGAAACAATAAATATTAAACAACAAATTTTATATGTGGTTCTGAAGGATGTTTATTATTTTACTGATTCCCAGTAGTAATAAAATTGATGTTTTGCATATCTTCATCTCACACATATTCAAGCAAATTAATAGAAACTTAGCCAACATATATTATACATCTGAAATTTTGCAGGATGCTTAAAAATGTTTACTAAACATTTTGTTTTGAAATTAAATTCAAAGAACAATTGTATTTTGAAAACTATAAAATTATATTTGTGTCCTAGAATGATATTATTTTTTGCATGGAAGAAAAATTTCTATGTACCTCTATCTGGTAATAATATATCTACTGCTTTTGTCATATAGATAATTTCAAAATACACAATTGTGACACAAAATTAAGTGTTACACAAAATTTTTAACAATTGTTGTATGCGCCTAAGATATATATAACACGTTGTATATAAAACTTGGTCTGAAGAAATACATTCAGGCGCTTTTAGTTTTTAATTTAAAGTAGCATTCATTTATTGTTATATTTTTAACATATCTTATAAAGCAACTATAAATTAAAAAAAAAAACTTGATAATTAATTTAATCAATTAATAAATTAATTAATAATAATAGAATTGTACTATTTGTAATCACTTTCTAATAATTCTACTTTTAACACCGAGAGGCTTCTTGTCCTGGATATATAGCTATATATCCTGTACATTTAATGTATAAATATGTATTAAATATAAAGTTTGAAAATTATTAAATAAAGTAATATGTATTAAAATCCTATACCATATTAATGATTTCTTTTGATATTTTGGCAAATGTGAGCATCTCATCATTAGAACAAACATATACATTTTAAATTAAATTTACATTACTTTTTCTTCAATGTGCATCTGAACAATAACCAACTAATATAAATTTAACATTCAAGCGCTTGTTCATCAAATATAATTTATTTTTTGTAAATTATTTTGATAATAATATATAACAATCTCTTAACAGATTTTTTGCATATGCACTCTAAATTGTTGTGTTTAATATTTACTTCAACTATGTTTCGGATATGGCGTTCCAATTTCTTCAGTTTTAATTATACAGGTATATTAGTTGTAATACAGGATAAATCAGGTTTTAAGAATGACTAAAAATATTTTGTCTGACATCTACTCGCAAATGCCATAACCATATAAAACACCTGGCGGTTATATCTATACTACCTGCCAGGTGGGTTGTACGATTTTATGGTAAACCTTTCAGGCGATTAATGAAAATCATATTATATAGGTATTACAGTCCAAAACATCCTTAGAAACATGGGCAAACAAGATATATTTAGTAGCAAAATCAATATTAATGATGAATTCAAGAAATATAATATAGTACCACAGTATAGGGATACTCAAACTTGAATGTTTGAGTATCCCTTAATTTTCCATAATCGTGATGATAATCATTTTGTAATATAATAAAAACCTTTATTATCATTATTATTTTTATATAAAAATGTAATTAAAATTGTGCTATGGTAAAATAATCCAGGTGAATCGATTTTTCCTCTTGTAGTGGAAGAATATATGTTAAATGCCAAGTGTGTATACAAACTATGTAGCATATTAAGAGCGTACTTCAAATAATAGATCAAGTCTTAATAGCAGTAGAAAAATACTTTCTACAATTGTTTATGAAATTGATTAAAAATTGATTTATAATATTTACTTAAATTTGAAATTATTTTTAATAAATTGGCATAATGAAAGCAGAAAAACATCAAGGGCTGAAAACAACTTACTTGTGAGACATCCTTGTTCAGGGTTGCAAATTCGTAGAACAGGCAAATATGAACGTCGATAATAAAATCTAATCCTTGATAAAGCATAAATGAATATTAAATAAAATTCAATAATAATAAATTTATCTTCAATCTGTAACAAAAACAACAATACCCATCTAATTGATTGTTCGAATTCAACGCTCTGCTATGATTGCATATGAAATGTAAATTGTGAATTGTTTTTTGTTACCGGTGGTCGCTCGTATCGAGTATTGAAAAGTATTGAGAAGTATTGAGAATTTCGTTGCCCGGAGCAATTGGCATCGGCATTGGACTGCCTGTGTTTATTTATCGTTATGATCTGGTCTAGCTGTAGATCTATAGATCTGGAACCTGCCGGCAGACCTAGTGTTGGTGACAAAGATAAATTTGCATCAATTTGCCAAAGCAAAATGAGATATGGTGACGAAATTTGAAGGACACATTTATTTAGAAACATCGTAGAGTCCATATCTATTGATGGTTTATACAAGTATATCATATATGTAACAGTTTGTATTGTCCGCCACGTAGTTATGAAATGTATAAGTCTCTCCTTAATGACTATAATTTAACCCTTGTGACTGTAGACTGTATTAAACACTGATTTGTTTAGATTTATAATTTATGTATTTGTTGTAGTTCTTTTTACAATCACTGATTTGTCACTAATTTATAATTGAAGAAGATATATTTATTGATTGTTTATTACATATGTTGTTAAGCGGACTTTTCTTTTGGAAGTGAATAATTAGTTCCATCAAACTTCCCGCTACCCTCTCTACAAGAAGAGCAACTTTCAAGTATAAACTCTCAATGCCATGAAGATTGCTGTAAAATTGTAACAATTGGTCGCAATTAAAAAAAAAAACTTGCACTAGTTCCAATATGATAGAATATTTATATCCATAAGCTTAAATCTTAGCCAGCTAATGTGAATATCGCATCTTAATATTTTAATCTATAAATTTGAAATATATTTTGCGATCAACTGTATAATTGCTACATATAATTTAAATTCTTTATGACCTATTTGGACTAACTATAAACTACAGATTTAGAGTGAATTTTCAGTCCTTCAGGCCATTAAAACTTCAAAAATAACGTATATTTTGGGTTCAATCACATCTTATTGGAACCACATTTTCAAGATCATTGAAAAACAGCTCGCACCCTTGTAGAATAATTTAATAATTTATTATATACATTTTTATTAAATTATGAAAGAAATGTTTCAAAATGTGATTTTCTCAAGTTGTTTTTACCGATAGCTGTGCAATAATTAAGATTCTGATATTTGTCATCTTTAATACAACTTTTTACTGTAAAAACAACAATAATATTACATTAGGAGAGACTGGGTACGGTTGTGCCAGGGTACGGTGGTGACAGTCGTCATAACAGCTAAGCTATACTGATTTTAAGATAGGCTTCAAAGGGAGAAAGATGAAGTATGTTTGTTCAAACAAGTTTCCATGATGGCATTGAGATCGTGGCATATATTAACTGTAGACCGCATTGCTTCCAAAGAGTCAATAGTATTTTTTAACTTCCCATAGGGTAAGTTATTGTAATCGTCCATTTCTCGACGTTTTGAAGGTTTCTGAACATTTTGGCAAACTTCAGAAAAAATAGATATGTGTGTGTGTATGTATGTATGGATACAATTTTTCGTCCACGTTTTCGGGCGCACGGATCAACCGATCTGAATGGTTCAAAAAACATTCGATTCCTGATGTGCTGATTACTATCTATCGATAGGGAGATGTTCTGATTAGTTTTTGGCAAAGGCAGGTCCAGCAGTTACGGAGATAAAGAGCAAAGAGTGCAGAAAATAGAAATCGAGTTTTTGAGAGAACGGAGCATTTGAATGATCTAAAAAACATTCAATTAGTAATGATAAGTAAGTGTTCAATTAGTAAGGTAAGAGATTATTAGTTTTTGGCAATGGCAGGCCCAGCCATTTCGAAGATACAGAGCTAAATGTGCAAAAAATGGCAGTTTTTGAGAGAACTAAACGTCCAATTTAAATGATTCAAAAAACTTTCAGCTTGTTTTAACAAAATAATTGATTTTGAATTTTTTTTTAGTTTTTTTTTGTATATCGAAAATAATTCACATTTTATTTTTAATTCTGACTAAAGTTCTAATATACTAAATAATTTCAACTTTGCTTTGAAAACATTCAGTATTCCTCGAACATTTCGTTACGATACGGGAAGTTTCAGCAATTTGTCTTAAGACACGATTTATTTTTTTAGAAAAAACTGTTACTTATACTTATACATATAGATCAATTTGTTTGTTATTTTGAATGGAAGGTGAATATTAGTAGTTGATCACCAGCAATTAGTTTTGTTTTATGTGACAGAAAAACCAAACTTAACTAAAATAAAATACAAAAGAAAAAGGGAAAGGGTAACTCAATACCAGAAAATAAAAGAATATACAAATATTTACTGTTTAAAAATGATGTTTTATTATATATTGTTATATTGCATTCAAAAACTTTGTTTAAATGATTGTGTTGTTTTGTCATATTTATGACAACATAGGTCGTCATGAAACATTTTGGTGCTTTTAATTATTGTTTTTAACCTATTTTTATGTATGTCACAACCGTCCTGGGGAGCTCTTCTAAAACCCGATTGAGCAAGAAGTATTGATCGCTCTTAAATACTATTGTTCATAAGTATATCCATTTACATCGAAATGTACCATCCACTATTACCATCTCCAACTCCAGACGTCTTCAGAAGACAAGAGAGCATCCCGCACCAAACGGTCCCATGTAAGTCGTTGAAATCGAGTATTGTATTGCGGCGCGTTTCGCTTCAATTTCAATGCGATTCTTATTCTTATAAGATTCTTATTGGAAATGGGGACCACACATAAGATTTTCTCCTTCTACGCTAGGCTCCACTTGCCGGAAGAGTCTCGGCCCAAGAGTAGTGTGCATGAGTATTCCGAACTCGGTAGCCGATTTATGGCCAACAATATACATATCAGAGAGATCGGAGAGGAGTCGGTCGATTGTTCCTTGGAATTATTTAATGTAATAGATTGAAATCGTCAGGTCGACAATTTTCTAACTGTTAAACATTTTAGGTAAAACTGGGAGTTCGCGCCATTATATCGACTAATTTTGAATTAAGGGGGTATTCTAGTGTAAAAATTAAAAAAATGTTTTTTTTCTTATTTTTATACTTACAAAGTTCAATTATTTAAGAAGATTTTTATAATCTTTTTCTGTTTCCTTGCTTTTGCTAAACTTTAAACGAATTTTTCTCAAAACTATCTTTTCAATACGATGCCTACTATTAGCCAAATTCTACTGAAACAATTTACTTGAAATTTGCCCAGATTATTTGAAGTAAAACTACTGTAAGCGCGACTAGAGTGTAAATACGTACAAATGCAACGGAAATGCGTTACGCCAAAACTGTACGTCATTCGCTCTCGACGATATCATTTCTATACGCGTCGATTGTGATTAGTCGTCGTGTATGCGAATAGAGCTCTGTCGTTGTATGCGTACCGGCATCAACGTTGTATGCGCACCGATATCAACAAGAAAATCGGCATAGATAAATAAACATTTTAAAGTTACATCGTAGTACAAATCTTGATTTAATAAAAAATGCCTAAATCAGAAGAATGTTTTACCCTGTTCCTTGAAAATAATAAAACAAATTAAGCATTTGTACCGTGTACTGAACGTAAGTTTATTGATTAGAAATAATTTCTATATTATTCGTAGTTTCTATTAATCTTTGAAGTTAAATAGAAAATATTTTTAGGCAAGACAGATATTACAGCTGTTTAAAGAATGAAATTATATCGCCAGCGAAAAAGTAAAAAAAATACAAGCAGTGAATAAATGTATGTTAATTTTAATTACATGAAGTTCTTCAAAAACAATTACATGATGAGTGAAGTTGCTAAAACAATATTTGTTTAGGCGTTGTTTAACATAATCCACAGTATTATAGAATTTATTAATCAGCAATTACTTCATTTCTGTAATAAAGGTTTACTTTTACGTGCTAATTACAATGACACACCGATCATGTCAAATTTGAAGTATGACTATAATTACATTTTTTTTAAATATTATACATATTTTTAACGCAATTATAAATATATAATTTTTAAATTATCATTATATTAATGTGTATAATGGTTACCACTAATAAATGAGTGTATCACAAGTGTTACCATATTACTTATAAACATTATGCAAAATTGTTATATGATGTATTTATTTTTACGTAAATGCCATCTTCTACAGTAGCAAATAAGTTTTACTTCAATCGCGTATGAACCTTTCGCGCACTCTTTTTTTATTGGCTTTTCTTGTGCATATACTAGCCTAATCTCAAAACTTTTATTAAATAATTATACCTAATTTTTACTATTTTTAAATAATTCGGGAAACTCAAAAAACTGATAAGAAATTGATTCTTTTTTCGAAGAGTCACCATCTTATCAAAAATTTATTTTCTAAATCATTCTAAGTGTATCCTTTTCTTTTTTTATTTCGGATTACCAGGAGGGTTGCAATCGTGGAGATAGTCTCGTGTCAACCTTTTGAGACTCCCCACTTCAACAACTACTAATTTTTAAAATTATTAAAAATATTCCTTTCTTTTTTATGTACTTTTGTAACGTTGATGAAGAAATTATAAAAAAGATGATAATTCAAAAATGGATTGTCTTCTTTTACAATGATTTAGAAATAACCTAAAATTCAAACCTCTACACTAGAATAATTACAACCTATATCTTACTTAGTTTATTAATTTGATAATGTGTAAAAAAAATTACATCTGAAGTTAGTTAAAACAAAAACTTAGGGCTAGTTATAATATGCAAGAATGATTTTGTCTGGTATCTTTTAACTTATATCCAAGACTAAAAAATAAATTATTTCAATTTTATATCTATATTTTAGATAAATTTTCTACCAGTCTCCTAACTTTTATTCGTTGGTGTATCTCGCGTAAATAATATACGCCGAGGTGACGGGAAGATCGAAATCTCTGAAAGCAACGTGATCAATTTCAAATAGACTTTATTTTTAACAAAGACGAATGTGCTTTGTCAGAAACGCTTAACTAAGTATTAGCATATTGCAATAAATTTTATGCAAAGTTCTCATTACAAATTACTCTCGAAGAGATAATGGAAATTTTTATATTTTGAAAAACACTTATGTAATATGTTATAAGAATTGCTTATATATATAAATAAATTTATAATATATATTTATTTATATATATAAGCAATTCTTATATATATATATAAATATATATATAAATTTAATACTATATTATGTCTATATATCACATTGCTTGCAATTCGATACCTTTGTACGACCCGCATAGTGTCCGAAAGACCTTATGGTCAGTACAGGTACATATGATTTTTTTTATATCCAGTAGAGGGTACATATATAAATACCCGAAGGAATACCATCATCAGAAAACAAAAGCGATAGCATAATAAGTCTAGATAATTTTTTCATTCGGTTTCTCAGTTTTTTTTTTTATTCGCTATCGGCCGTTGCATCAGGTGCATTACTGCGTGACGATCGCCCGTTACGCGTGCCATACGTGTGACATGGGGCAGGGCCAAATTTTTGGTTAAAAAATTATAAAATTAAAGAAAAATAAAATTTTAAGTTTCATTCTTCAGTTTAAGAAGATTTGTGTCTGCTCATTACATATATACAGGAGTACAGATCAGAGCAACTAAAACTATAATGGTTTTAACTAGTACTTTTAAGTCCTCTTGGAACTATTCTGTGGGCTATGTGTTGAAATAATCGTGTTACACAAATAGTTGAAGGAGTGATATAGTCGTCAAATAGGTTTATGTTTAAAAGCAATATTGGTTTGCCTCGTGTAATTATAGGTTTTTAGAGGATAGTTAAGGTACTAAGGTGATCTCTTCGTATTAAACATACGCTACATACAGTAAATGATTTGATACGTAAATTTTATAATTTATAATGTAACTAATTTTTTAAACGTTCCTATTATTGTAAAAAACATACATATATATGCACAAAATGGGTTTTGTAATGATTATTGTTTCTTGCCTTTTCGAACGGACCCGGAACAAACATTTGAACCGGTTTCCGTAAAAAAATATTAGCACAACACAACTGGTAACAACTAAATATATAGTATAATTTTAATGAAAAATTAATATACTTACAAGCATAAAAGTGCTTATACATATTATATAAATATAAATATATATATATATATATATATATATATATATAAATACAATGTACAATATAATACACAAAATATAAGCATTTAATTTAATAATTAATAATTATTTAAATATTAAATAATTTATAATAAAAAAACATATAATATTATTTATTTAATAAAATATTAAACAGAAAATAGAGTAAGAGAACACATAGATTTAGCAAAAAGCTATAATAGATTTTTTCTATCCCATCAATCTCATGTAAGTATACCTATGTCATGTACATGTGGTTGGACACATAGTTCGTATAAATAATAATAATGGGTAGTACTGCCCTAAGGCAGGTCCGTCAGCTGAGTTAAACTCCAACTAGATTTTGTGGAAGAAGAACTGTGAGAGTTTTTCCATTTTCATTTCATATACCATAGTTGGTATATCTTAATTTAATTTAAAATTTTTCCTGCTTTTATTATTATAGTATACTCATTAAATATGATTGAGGTTTTTCTCATCATATACTGCCGAATTACTAAATCTTTTTCTTTATCAAAACACACAAATAAATATTTTTTTATATTATAAATATATAATCTATTATATACATATATATATATATATATATATATATGTGTGTGTGTGTGTGTATGTATTTAAATATGTTTTTCTGATTAAAATCATGCGGCCCTGTTAACCCCTATTCAGGTGAATAAATTTCCTACTGAAGTTAATATACCCGCAACTGGTGTCTAAATGAATTTTATGAACCTGCGTCCATTCGACACAACAGATGTTGTATTTTGTGATCTGCTTTTGCTCAAAGTCTGTTTTTTATAAAGAATTAGTCCTTTTTAAGGAAACCCGCTATTCGATATGGGAATTAAGATTTTGTTTTGATATCCAGGAAGTCAGTAAAGGAGATAAGATGGATAAATGAGAGGTTGCTTTAAGTTGTAAAATGTGTTCGTTTTTAGTAATTTAATTTAATAAAATAAGTCGTTAAAATAAATATTTAATGTTAAATATATGTTTATATAAAGGTTTTAAGTAAAGAACTATTCAGTTGTTTAGGAAAATAAAAATAAAACTGAATTAATAAATTATATTGACGTATAAAATGAAAAATGAGTATTTATTTATTTATTTATTTATATAAAGCCTTTAACCAGTCGGTCATTTAGCCTACCTTTACAATTTCTATAAATACGTTTTTACAAAATTTATTCAAAATGAACAAGGTATATATACTTATTTCATACACTTTATAGTTATATGCAACATTTACTTGTCTATACTTTTACATAACATCTTCGCAAAAAACTCACTAAAATTTTATAAGTCTTTTCATCATTGGAAGCCATGGCCATTGTTTTAAAAATAAATTATTCAATGATTTTTATATGGTTTACAACATATTCCTCACGATGATTACGATTTATCAAAATTTTTCATAAAATTCACAATCTTGAATAAATGTTAATTATTCGATTAATTCTTGTTAAATGTTATTCAAATTAATCAATAATAAAAATGATTGCGTAAAAAGAGGTAGCATTTTCAATAATGTGTTTCTACTTATAGTAGCATAATTCTATGATTTTTATATGGATTACAACATTCTTCGTGGATACTTATGATTTTTATATGACTTATAACATTATGATTTTATATGGATTACAACATTCCTCACGATCATTAGGATTTATCACAATTTTTCATAAGATTTACAATTCTCCGTAGATCTTGGTATATGTAATAAACAATACCCACAAATTTATCGATAATGAAAATGATTGCATAAAAATATGTAGCATTTTCTCCAATATGCTATGCTGAATAGCATAATTCATATGATTTTTATATGGATTACAACATTCCTCACGATGATTGTGATTTATCACAATTTTTCATAAAATTCACAATTCTCCTTAGATCTTGTCAAATATAGTAAACAATGCATTCAAATTATTCAGTAATAGAAATTAGCATTTTGCATGTGTCTACTTAATAGCATAATTCATACGATTGTTTTATGGATTACAGCAATCCTCACGATGATATGATTTATCACAATTTTCCATAAAATTCACAATTCTCCTCAGATCTTGTTAAATGTTATAAACAATGCACTCAAATTAATCAATAATAGAAATGATTGCATAAAAATAAGTAGCATTTTCATTAATGTGCGCTGCTTAATAGCATAATTAATATGATTTTTTAATGGATTACAATATTCCTCATGGATACTTACTTATGATTTTTACATGGATTATAACATTATGATTTTATTTGAATTTTAACATTCCTCACGATCATTGTGATTTATCAAAATTTTCAATAAAATTTACAATTCTCCTTAAATCTTGACAAATGTAATAAACAATGCACACAAATTAATCAATAATAAAAATGATTACATAAAAATAGGTAGCATTTTTATCAATGTGCTCTGCTTAATATCATAATTCATACAATTTTTATATGGTTTACAATATTACATACGATGATTATGATTTATTACAGTTTTCCATAAAATTTACAATTTTCCTTTTCCTTAAATCATGACAAATGCAATAAACAATACCCACAAATTTATCAGTAATAAAAATGATTGCAGCCTAATTCATATGATTTTTATATGGATTACAACATTCACCACGATAATTATTATGATTCATCACAATTTTCTATAAAATTCATAATTTTTTTTAGATCTTGACAAAAGTTACAAACAATGCGCGCAAATTTATCAATAACAGAAATGATTGTATATAAATAAGTAGTCTTTCCATTCCATAATGTGTTCAGTGCTTAATAACACAATTCAAAAAATTTATATTACATTTTTAAGCAAGTTTCTCAAAATTGTCTTTGATACTCCTTGTATAATAGAAATTTGTATTTTAACATTGTCGTCAATAAAGTGCACACTTCTACAAATAAATTATTAGCATTCCGTTATGTTCAAAGCGTTTTCTTTTTTAACCAAAATGAAAATATAACTTTAACATACTTATAAAACAGTACGTTATTATTTAAATAAACTTAGTAATTATAACGACACAAGAAGCAAGAATACATTATTTTTAACAACTATGCTTTGCCGCCTGGTAATTAGCTTTGAGCCTATGCATTACTTAGAAACACCGGTGGTGTTTGTGTTCTTTTGTTGTGGAATTGCTGTTTAGTCATAAGGAACCTGTATAATAGTGCACATTTCTTACCACCTGCTTTTTTGTTGCAAGTATTGTTTATAATTATGTCGCTCTTAAGAGTTCACCCCCAATTTCGCGCCGCGCTGCTGCACACCTATGCACGCGCCTGTGCAATGACCATTGCGCGGACGCCGGGGAAAGGTATATCATAACCTTAGTACGAAGGCTGGTAAATACTTTACTAAATGATAAAAATTAGGCTTGCACTGAATATTCAGTTACTATTCGGTATTCGGCAACTTTTTTAATATTCGGCCAAATACCGAATAGTCAAAATCAAAGGCGCCGCCGCCGCTCAGCCACAGTATTGTTGGTGTTTTATCTCTTAAGCGATAAAGAGCTCGAATTAATTATTTATATATTAATTATATATATATATATATATATATATTAATTAATAATATGATATGAAAAAATGATTTCTTTATTGTAATAATGAATAATTATTATAAATAACAATTTAAACTTCATCGACTTTTCAGATTATAAATGAAGACGTGTTATTTAATGTTATTTAATACATAAAAATGTAACATAAAAGGTTACACTATATGGTGTATCTATATACAATAAAGTATTTCATTTTATTTAATCTTTATTGCTAAATATACAAACAATATTTTTGATCAGTTTTTTTAATCTTTTTATTATATTATATTACTATTTTAATATTTTAATTTAGAGGTAAACTTCTGAATATATTTATTAACATTTTCTGAATCACGTTTTTAATTGCACTAGCATAAAATTATAATAGAAGGTTCTTAGCAAATGAAGTAATTAAAGCAATTCTGTAAATAGTATTGTTTTCTATATGTGTTTTTTTTCTATATTATACCATTTTATACTAAAGATTTTTATCTTCTACAATATTTTTATTTTACTTTGAGCAAATTATACATCGGCCCTCCCTCTATTAAATATCTACAGAAAATTTGTGGCACGCTCCTTTGGTGGCAGATACCCATATACGTGTTGTATTTGAAATATTCAAATTCTTTGGATACGCTAGACTTGCTATTTTATACTCATATGTCGTTTACTTGCAGAAGCATTTATGAGCAGGTGCATAGAAGCCAAGTAAAAGTGCAACTACAAGTGTTTCGGTTGGACATAGATAATATATATATATATATATATATATATATATATATATATATATACGTATATTATCAGGAAAAATAGAAGTTGCCTTGAATGCACAAAACTGATTCTCATAATGCAGTGTAAATTGTTTTAATTTAAAAAAAATCATTAGTATTTTTCTATTAAATATTTTATACTAGTATATATTTCTTTTTTTTTATTTGTACTCATTTAATTTAAATTATATAAGTATCTCACTTATGGTATATTTAATTATATTTTCATTATAATTTCAATTCATAAAATTGTTAAATCGTAAATAAATGCGTACCAGCTCATTATGACTTTCTCAACATATTGCAACAAACATTTATAGTAATATCAAAAAAGGCAGACACATATATAAGATCATATGATGTTTCATTCAATAATATTACTAATATTGTGAAATATACTATCGTACTGGGATATAGTACTGTCGTAGTACATCAATGTATTATCGTAGTACTAAATATAATGTTATGATAGCACGATATCGTAGTAAAATAGTATGGTAGTAAAGTACTACGGTAGTATTATGAAGTAGTAACGTAAGGTCATAGTACTATAACTTAATATCATAGCTCTATAACGTAGTAACGTAGTATTGTAGAACTATAACGTAGTACCGTGGCTCTATAACGTAGTAACGTAATATCATAGTAGTATAACGTAGTATCGTAGTACTATAACGTAGTACCAAAGCTCTATAACATAGTATCGTAGTACTAAAACATAGCATCGTAGTATTTTAGTTCTATAACGTATTATTGTAGTACTATAAAGTACTATCGTATCTATAATGTAGTAACGTAGTATCATAGTACTATAACGTAGTATCGTAGTATCGTAGTACTATAACGTAATATTGTAGTATCGTAGTACTATAACGTAGTATCGTAGTATCGTAGTACTCTATAACGCAATGCCATAGTTTTATAACGTAGCATCATAGTACTATAATGTAGGATCGTATCTTTATAACATAATTAAAGTAGTATCGTAGTACTATAACGTAGTAACGTAATATCGTAGTATCGTAATATTGTAGTATCGTAGTACCATTACGTAGTATTGTAGCTATATAACGTAGTAACGTAGTATCGTAGTACTATAACATAGTATCGTAGTATCGTAGTACTCTATAACGCAGTAGCATAGTTCTATAACGTAGCATCATAGTGCTATAACGTAGGATCGTATCTTTATAACGTAATTAAAGCAGTATCGTAGTACTATAACGTAGTATTGTAGAATCATAGTACTATAACGTAGTATCGCAGCTCTATAACGTAGTACTATATCGTAGTAATATATTGTGGTATTACTATCGTATCGTAATACTATCACAAACTATTGTACTAATATCACGTACGTTAAGGTACTATTGCAGAAATAATATAATATCGACTTATTGTAGCGTACTTAAATTGTAGAATCGTTGTACTATCTCTTAATATCGTAAATTTATAGAGTATCGTAGTAGAACAGTCATAAATAAACAACTATGAGTACAGGTAAAATAGTATCGCATTACTGTTAAATGGCATTGTAGTAGTATAATTTAGGAAAGTATTGCGAAAAGAGTTTTTTTTTATTAATGGTATATTTTATCCCAATAAGAATTGGCAAATATTAAAATATTAAATTTAAATTTCGGATTTCAGATAATTATATTTTTATTATAACTTCCTACGGATTGTAAATAAATGCAAATCAATTTATTATGACTTTCTTAACATATATTGCAATGAATATAAGTAACAATATAAAAAAAGACAAATACATATACCAATAAGATTTTATAGAATAATTCTACAAAATCTATTTCTATTGCACTTAGTAAACCCATGTTTATATTTCAAACCTTGCAAGTGCACCGATGCATTTTAAAACAAGGGTGCATTTTAAAAATTCCACCTAACAACAAGTTGCTGTCGCCACGCGCCTTGACCATAGAGTAATTATCCTGCACACGACTAAAAACCATATACCGGAAAAGGATGTACGCAACAGTGAAAAGCCGACGATGGGGTGAAAAAGTTTTAATATTTTATACATATATTATAAACAAATTAAGGGTTGTTTCTAGTTTTGACTCTGATCGAAAATGTTGCACCTGTAAACATTGTTTGGAGACAGATGAATAGTATATATTGGTAATGGTTAAAAAGACAATAATTGATTGGAATTGAAAGAGGTTGAAATTGTCCTTTTTTTGTACGATGCGATTACAGGGGTGCACAGGTGTTTGTAAAATCATAAGGACGCATACCATAGAGTATATTTATACAACATATTTATATTTATATTTATGTTTATATGAATATATTCAGTATATTTAAGTATATTCATATTTATGTATATCAGTATATTTAAGCATATTCATACAAAAATGAGTGCAATAAGTGCTCCTCTCTCTAAAAGCACCAATAACACATGATATATTAACTTCCCGTATGGTAAGTTATTGTAATCGTTCAAATATCGAAATTGAAAATTTTTACGTTTCTTTATGTTTTGAAGGTTTCTGAACATGTTGGCATACCTCAGAAAAAATGGATGTCTGTGTATGTATGTATGTATGGATACAATTTTTTGTCAACGTTTTCGGGCGCACGGATCAACCGATTCGAATGGTTAAAAAAATATTCGATTCCTATTGAATGGGAGATGTGCTGATTAGTTTTTGGAGAAGGCAGATCCAGCCGTTTCGGAGATGTGGAGCAAAAAGTGCAAATAATAGAAATTCAGTTTTTGAGAGAACGGAGCATCCGTTTTGGATGACGGGAAGAAGTGGTGATTAGTATTTGCAAAGGCAGGTTCAGCCGGAGATACCGAGCTGAAAAATAGCAGTTTTTGAAAGAACTAAGCATCTGACTTGAATGATTCAAAAAACTTTTTGCTTGTGTTGGCGAAACAAATGATTTTAGGGATTTTTTTTCATTTCAAAAATAATTTTTTGTTGAATATTGAAAATAATTCCAAAATTTCTAGCTAAAGTTCTAAAGGTCAGAAATATACTTCAAATAAATAATTTTTCTTTTCAATTCAGTTTATATAATTCTTATAAATATTAGATATTATTAAATTATTATTATTAAATATTATTAATTTAGTGAATTTAACTTATTAAATATTAGAATTTCACAGTATTTATTTAATCTAATTTATATGAAAACATTCAATATTTCTTGAACATTTCGTTACGGTTAAAAAGTTAAGGCACGATGCCATTCACCACTAGTTAAAAATTAATTTTATACTAATAAAATTTATTTAGTTTATTAAAAACTATTTTCTAGGTTATAATCTAATACGTAATATAATATTTGGTAATTTAATTTTATTAAATAAATATATGTTAATATACTTTTTTCTTGTAAGCTTCCACTTTTGTTAGCTTTTTTTCTGTTTTATGTATCATTGCATAAAAGTTTAGAACTTTTCGGTAGTAAATATAGTTCAGCAATAAAATGTGCCAAAAATCTTTATTTTTGTAGAAATAGTAAAAATTTAAGGGAATATAAATAATTTCCTAATAAAGGCTTAGTTATTAAAAATAAAATACTAATAAAAAGGACCTTCATAGGAAAATTTTTAATAATTATTTAAATTGTCAATATTGAGTTATCAATATAAAAATGTTAATAGTTTTCTATAAAATGTCGTGATAATTGAATAAAATTCTTTTAGTATGTGAAACAATCTACAATTGCAATGAATTTGTTGAAAAATGACTTAGGAACTAATAGTATTTTTTTAAAATACCCGACATTTATTAATAAGCAGTTTAGCAATAAAAAAGAGGTAAGACTTTTTTTCGTGAAATAGGAATTTTTTTGAACTAAAAATTTGATGATAGTAATTTTACTATAATAGTTTTCCCTAATTGTAAGATATATTTATCACATAAAATTATTCTGTTTACCATGTTAAACATTCCACAATTGTATATGTATTTTTCGAGAGCCTAATAGGCTCAAAAGCTCAAATTTCATTCACCCACAAGTTTCACAGAGCCAAAAAAATTGTTTCCCATCCTTAGCACGCACTAAGGACCCAGAAGTTCAGATTAATTTACCATAACAATGTACAATCCTGAGGTACTATCCTTTTTATCGTCTCACGGACAAATATGATATCATATCCTTACCCATTGAGGAAGATTTAAGCAGATTATTTTAAAGGACATCTTTTGTGTTTGTTAAATCTATTTTGTTTATGGTTTTCATTATACAAAACATGACCCGCGTTGAACTTTGAGGTACATGTCATATAATGATGTGTTCTTTATTTATTCACTAAAATATTTTTTGTGAGGAAGTTTTATTATATTTTATGCTTTTTGAATATATGTAAATGATAGTTTTTGATGGATTATGCTTAAAATGTGTGGTTTATTGTGATTGAAATTTGTTTAAAGAAAAGAATGTGGATTGATTTGTACATATATATATATATACATATATTGGGTGGGGTGGGGCATAAAAGTCCAATTGGACTTTGAGCAATTATATTATGAAAACCAAACCAATCATATGACAACAAATAACAAATATCAATCAAACAACTATCTGACTATGTTCAGTAAAAGTACTGGCTAATTCAGCATTATCGAAATGTGTGCCTTTTTTAAAAATTTGTAACCAGATCGTTTTTACCCCATAGAAGGGGTAAAATGGGAAGGTCAAGGGGACAAACTTGTCGAATTATTTTGTACTTGAAGGGATTTTACAAGTTAATAGCTACATCATTCAAACGATCCAAAATATAAATTTCATAGTTGCATGTTTTACAGAGGTAAATAACCTAGATCTAGTATTTAATCAAAAATATTCATCATCGAAGTTAGAACAACTATTTATTTAATTTATCTCTTGTTAAAATAATGCTCTTATACTATTTGCTTTTATTTTTTACACCTTTTTCAGAGTAAAGAGAGAGCTCCTTTTGACCCCATCCAGGTGTAAGCTTTTATAAAAGTTATATAAAAAAACTGTTGAATCGAACTTAAAATTAACATTACAAGAATTAAATAACATTACTTAAAAATTATATTAAGATATTGTAAACTAAACGACAGCGCTCAACACTAAAAAACCATAATAACATTAAAAGAAAATACTTTTGTTATGGATTTTCAAACTTTGCGTTTTATCTCTGATAAAACTGATTATGATTTTTTTCAAATATTGTTGTTAAAAAATTATTAACTTTACTTGTTTGTGTGATATCGGTGGTGGATCTTCTTACCCTTCTGTATTATTTTTTAACTTCCCGAAGGATATTAATTTCCTGTAGGATAAGTTATTGTAATCATCCAAATATTGAAAATGAAACTTTTTACATTTTTTCACGTTCTGAAGGTTTCTGAACATTTTGTCAACGTCCACGTTTTTGGGCGCATGGTTCAACCGATTTGAATGGTTCCGAAAGCATTTGATTCCTATTGATAAGGAGATGTGCTGATTAGTTTTTGGCAAAGGTAGGTCGAGCCGTTTCCGAGGTAGGATGCAAAGAGTGCAGAAAACAGAAAGCGAGTTCTTGAGAGAACGGAGCACCCGATTTGAATGATCCAAAAACATTTAATTCATAATGACGGAGAGAAGTAGTGATTAGTTTTTGGCAAAGGCAGGTCCAACCGTTTCGGAGATACCGAGGTAAATGTGCGAAAAATGGCAGTTTTTGAAAATAATAAGCATTAGAGTTGAATGATTCAATAAACTTTCTGCTTGTATTTATTGACGAAACGATTGTTTTCTTTTTTTTTTCAAAAAAAAATTTTTTTTGATTATCGAAAATCAATCGAATTTAAATTTTTTTCTAACTAAAGTTCTAAAGCTCACTAATATGAGCAAAATAAATAATTTTACCTTTGCAATTCAGTTTATATCATTCTTATAAATATTAGACAATGTCATTCATTTTAAATTCAATTGATTAAGTTTTGTTCATTTAATTTTCTTTAAACATATATAAGTTACAGCAGCATTTGTAATGATCTATTTGAAAACATTTAATATTCTGTATGCAATATGCCTTAAGGCAGATTGCAATTCGCAACTAGTTATATATTTGATTATAAATAGGCATTAATAAATAGTATTACTAATGTATTGAAAAGCAATTGCTATATAAAATTCTAATATAATTCACATCGATATCATTCGGCATCAAAGGTATCTAATTAGTACCTACCCAAATATAATTATAAGGACTTCTCTAAAAGTATAAGTTTTCGATATTTTTCTCATCATCTTAATATTTAAGAATAAACAAAACTCTAAAAAATATACTTGTACTTTTATTTACATTACAAGAAGATGAACGGAAACTACTCGAATTACATTTCCTCCGAGACGAATAAAAATTAATACGAAAAAAACAGACAGAATTTAAAGTTCGGTTAGCGTGAGAATATATTAAGATCAACCTGTATTGTACTTCTACCTGTGAGTATTTATAATAACGCACCTGCAAAATCAGGGCATCCTTTGGGAGAACTCTAAATTCGAATTATCTCACAGACATCGAGGATCAAAAAACGAAGAAAAAGAGCAGATCGAGGACACACAAGAGGAGTTTCCGGATTTTATGAATGAAAAATTGCATGATAATAAATTATATAAAAATAGAACACAAAATCATAAATTTCTGATAAAAGGTGAAATATAAATTCAGCACTTTATAATAAGTTTAGTGATGGGTGACTCTTCTCGACATCCAAATTTTTTCCTTCACTCTTTGATATCAAAAAGTCAAGGAGTCATGTCCATGGTTTTTCACTCATCACTCTTTCAAATTTTTATTTTTAGTAAGCGTACCAAATTTTGTGCTATAAGTTCACCATTACCATTTCACATTTCGTTGTCCAATAGAAAATTTTCTTAATTTTTCATCTCTATTTTCAGTTAACAATTGCAAAATACAAAATAATATTATAATTTCTAATGCAAATAGAAGCACCTGCAAAATTTAGAGTCCTAAACATTTGTTCACGGGAATTGAATATCAGACAATATCCCACAATATAAAAAAATATATTAAATATAATAAATAAATAAATAAAAATATCGCGAATATAAAAGGAAGCACAGGATGAGTTTCAGGATGTAAAAGCCTGATTCAAAATAGATTCAAAATAGAATAGAATTTTTATGTACCTATACTTGAAAATATATTTAAACTAATGGGGTGTATGGCATTGTGCCTTAAAGCAAATTGCTGGAACTTCCCGTACCGCAATAAAATGTTTGAGAAATACTCAATATAAACTAAATTGCAAAGTTGAAGTTATTTGTTTAAAGTATATTAGAACTTTAGTCAGAATTAAAAATAAAATCTGAATTATTTTCGTCAAAAAAAATTTTCCTGAAAAAAAAAATTGAAAAAAAATTGCAACAATTTTTTTTCCAAAATCAATTATTTTGTTAAAACAAGCAGAAAGTTCTTTGAATCATTCAAGCCGGACGCTTACTACCCTTAAAAACTACAATTTTTTGCACATTTAGCTCTGTATCTTCGAAATGGCTAGGCCTACCTTTGCTAAAACTAATAACCACTTTTTCCAATCATTACTAATTGAATGTTTTTTTAGATCATTCAAATCGGATGCTCCGTTCTCTCAAAAACTCGAGACCTATTTTCTGCACTCTTTGCTCTTTATTTCCGTAACTGTTGGACCTGCCTTTACCAAACACTAATCAGTACATTTCCCTATCAATAGGAATCGAATGTATTTTGAACCATTGAAATCGGTTGATCCGTGCGCCCGAAAAAGTGACCAAAAAATAGTATCCATAGATACATACACACACACACATCCATCTTTTTCTAGGGTATGACAAAATGTTCAGAAACCTTCAAAACGTCTATAAATGCAAAAATTTTCAATTTCGATTTTTGGACGATTACAATAACTTACGCTTTAACGGGAAGTTAAAAAAAATATGCAGTTAAACAATAAAGATTGATGAAATCATATTATGGCACTTGTTAAAGAAAACATAAGTTTTTTCTATTTTCAAAAGTAAATTTAATGTACGTGTAGGTACATATATAGACTTAAAATATTTTTGTTCTACACATCCAAATTATCTTTTCTTAGATTTAATTTCTATAATACGTAAATATATTTGCGATAGAATTTTTCTTTCACAAATTTCTGAAACCTTGGTGAATTTAGAAAATAACTCTCGGGTATAAACAATATAAATTACATTTCACCAGATACAATTCATGGTACGTGGTGTGTAAAATTCTATCCAACTTTTGAAGTGAATTACTAGCAAAAATCATATTTTATAAATATATTTGCAATATCATTTTTTGAATGTTGGTGAACTTAGAAAATTGTTCTTGCAAGTATCAACAATGTTACTTATGTTTTACCAGTTTCGATTTTTGGTGGTGTATAAAATTCTATGCCACTTTTGGAGTAAATAGCTAACAAAAATCATATTTTACAAATATATTTGCAATAACATTTTTCTTTCTCAATTTTCTGAAATGTTGGTGAACTGGGGAAATAACTCTTGCAAGTATAAACGATATAAATTACCTTTTACCAGTTACAATTCCTGCAGGTGTATAAAATGCTATCCAACTTTTGGAGTAAATTACTAACAAAAATCATATCTTATTCAAATCACGTGAGAATTTTCACTGGCTAATTAGTTTACGTCGCATATAGACCCTAATTTATACTTCCATATATCCTGGAAATAAATAATATGTATGACGGTGAACTTTTTTGTAGTTTTCTATAAAAAACAATGTCAGAATATTTACCCTACATGTTTGAAAAATCAAATCTAACTTTATAGACATAGCGCTGGATAGATATAGAATAGAATCGAACTAACCAAATAAATCGAAATATGTATATACATAATTAATGCATAATACGATGTTTGTTGAACGGGGAGTTATGTAGCAACACAAGTGAGCAATAAGTGCGAAGTTAGCTAGTAGAAAATCAAAATTAGAGACATGTCATGACATTTTAGAATTTGTCATGCAATCAAAGTATAATAAATTTTTATACTTTTCTAATAAGCCTATTTTTTATATACATTCTTCAACAATAATATTTCATTTACAATTGGAAATTATAAGTTTATTTGTTTGAAGCAAAGGTGTAAATACAATTCGATGTTTTGCGAATTTGTGGAAATAAATATATTTGGACGTTTTTTCATTTTATTATATTTGATGGCAGCAATCTTCATGGCATTAAGCTTTTACACCAGTAAGTTGCTACCCTTGTAGAGGAGTAGCGGAGAGTTTGATGGACTAATTTTTCTCCTAAATTTGAAGTCCGCGTAATAACATGTGTAATTACTATTCAACAAATATATCTTATTTAATTATAACTTAGTGACAAATAAATGATTCTAATAAGAACTGCAACAAATACCAAAATTATACCTACAAAGGTTAAATTATAACTCAACAACCTGAGTTATCGAAGGAGAGATTTAATACGTTCTATAACTACACAAACAAAACGAGAAACTAAATTTAACAAGGGCTCGCCCGTAAGTAAGCGATTAAGAGCGACGGGACTTGTTTCAGAGGTCCCGGGTTCGATACCCACTTCGAGCAGCGTGTTGTCAGGCAGCAGTGACAACGATTTTCACTTGGGAATATAGATAGCAATATGTTTCCAAGTGAAAATAGCCCTTGCCCGGCATTGCTGCACCAATAAAAAGTCAGCCCTATTAGATTAATTCTAATAACAAAAATCATCAAATAAGGATGGATTAACCATTGGCTTACCATCTAAAAATACGAAGTAAGGAGAAGTTTCAGCCCAACAGCTCATATAACGTAAGGTTCTGATTGCTGTTAAAAAATATAAAAAAAAAATAATAAAAAATAAATTTTATTATCCGGCCTCTGTCTATTACCAAACGCGTTTATATGAAATCACAACCGGCTTAATGTTCACTTCGTGAGATGCTCGAATACTCGAATTCGAGTTCATAGTTCACACAACTGCAGGAAACAGGAAGCGTTCGGTGACAAGTGTTCTAGTACTGTCACCTGCCTATATAAAAAATATTTTATGGACTAATTTGTCATAAAATAAAAATACAACTATATTTAGAATAAAGATTTTGTTCATTCATTTTTTGCATAAAAAATAGTATCAAACTTGCACTTACAATATAAATTTTTGACCCGAGAACTGGGAATACTGGATAAGAGTCAGGTAAAAAAAAAGGCTAGTGAATACCATTAATTTACGGAGCCGCAATGACTTATCTATTTGAAATTTTGTTGGAGTTAATTCTCCAATCTTTGCACCATTGTCAATATATTTTTGAAACCTTGATCCGCGATCATTTACAATCTTCAAACGTCGGTCACCAATATGAAAATGATTTTATTTGTAAATAATAATTTCCAACTATATAAAAAATGTATTTTGAAGTATTTATTCAAAAAACTAAATATTATGGTATCTCAAATTTCATTTGTTCCGACCTGATCTAGTCTACTTTGATCCCATAATAAAAATAATAAAAATTAAATTATAGGCTGACGGCATTTGAACCAGATCATTTTTAACATATCTTTGGATTAAATGATTTAAATATAAATTTATCTTATCTATGAATTCGAATGCAAAAATTAGGAGCAAGTTAACTGATACATATATCGCGCGGTCTATTTTTTGCGACTTTAATTAATTTTTATAATTAAACCACTTCTCATAGGCTTATATTATTCTAAGATGTTCGGTTTGATTATAAACTCTATCACCGTGCAAATTTTCATCAAAATCCCAGAAGAGTAAACTTGAGGTTGTCCTTGTTAGTACCAAATGATATTCTTTTTCCCAAAACCATCCCTTGTTATCATCTTATTATCTATTTAATAATTTCATCATTTTATTAATGTGTTTACCATCCCAATGAACTTGCGAAAAACCTGCTCTCTACAAATACTATTAGGAGTTTAAGAAGATTAAACCCATAAGATTTAGCATAGTTAATTTACAATTTATATTTATAATATGACTACCAATGGGTAGTGTTTTAAAGTATTATTCTACACTTTAGTCATTACTGAAATTACTGAAACCCTTCTAGGCAGTCGTAATTTGATGGAAATAGAACAAATTAGAAATAATGTGTTTAACAAGTTTTTTATAAATAAATTTATTCTTCGAAAAATTCTAATAAAAGTAAAAATTTGAAAAATTTATTCGTTTTAAGTTGAAAACTAGAATCTGCACATAGGTTAGCTAAAAATTTACCATAACTATGAGCTTTTAATTACTGCAATATTATCAGGAGATATTATTAATAATTTACATATATTATATATGTATATATAAATTTTTATATATATGATATATATATATATATATATATACAAAAAAATATTGTTTTAAACTTGTAAGTAAAATCAGGAAATATCCATAGAAACATGTGTATTCAGTTGTCTTTATTTAAAACCGACGGTAGCAAAAAGTCCAGTAAAAAACAATTTCCTGATGCTAAAAATTAAACATGTTTTTCCTACGTCATGTTTTAAAAAACAGAAACAGTTTGACATTTTTTTTGAAAATCTATAAATATACCGCATCTGCTTATGAAACATATGGATATGATAATTCGACGTATAAGTTGCTTTCAAAATTCTGAACTATTTAATTCAATAAGGGCATAACTATAAAAATTTTATTAATACTATACAATTTACTAGATTATGTAGTTTGATAAAAATGATTTTCTTGAAGCTAGGAATTGAAAATATTAAAACTTACTTGCGATCTTTAAAATCAATTTACACACTAGAAAATTTGTTAAGACCCTATGAAAATATTGTATTAATGTTTTAAAAAAAACTGGCTCTATTTATAGAGAATTGTGTGAATGCATTACTCATATAATATTCTGCATATTAATTCTATATCACACCTGTTTTAAGTTTAGGGTTTAATTTTACTAAATAGTATATATAAAAAATCTTTATTATACAGTTGATACATGAAAAATATAATATTATAAATAAAAAAAATTATTATTCTGTCTGCCAAGTCACAGATCACATAAACCGCTCGACAGCATCCGAGTGAAAAAGGTTAAATATATTGTGATGATTGTTATCGTTGCAAATATATGAAGATCATTTACAAAAATACAATATATCAGTTTTTGAAGTGAAACTTCTTTAGGCGAGACTAGGGAATAAATCCGGACAAATGCAATGAAAGTGCGTTACGGCAGATAAGATAAGTGTCGAGTGCCAATGATTAGTCATTCGCTCTCCATGATATCATTTCTATCCGAGTCGATTGTGATTAGTCGTCGTGTTTGTGAATAGAGATCTGTCGTATGTATGCGTGCTGGCATCAAGAAATCAGGATAGATAAATAAACATTTTAAAGTTACATCGTAGTACAAATGTTGTTTCTATAAATCTGTGAAGTTATTAAAATGGAAAATATTTTTAGGCAAGACAAATATCACAGCTGTTCAAAGAATGAGATTATATCACCAACGAGAAATTAAAAAAAAACAGTCAATGAATGTATGTTAATTTTAATTGCTTGAAGTTCTTTAAACACAATTATTACATGATGAGTGAAGTTGCAAAAACAATATTTTTTTAGGCATTGTTTAACATGCTAATTACAATGACAAACCGACCAAGTCATATTTGAAGTATGACTTTAATTACATAATTGTTTTTAAATATTATACATATTTTTAATGCTATTACAAATATATAATTTATCATTTATCATTATATAAATGTGTATAATGGTTGACACTAATGAATGTGTGCATCACGAGTGTTACCATATTACTAATAAACATTATTCAAAATTGTTATATGATGTATTTATTTTTACTTAAATGCCATCTTGTACAGTAGCAAATAAGTTTTACTTCAATTGCGTATGAACCTTACGCGCACTATTTTTTTTAATAAGAATATATAGTATGTAATAGTGTGACTTAAAAACTTTCCTTATTAGCGGTTTAAAAACGTAAAGTTGAAACGCATTGCTTAACTCTTCATTTACTAACTTAATTACCTGCAATTATATACAAGCATGTAACAAACTCTATTTTTATGGACCGATTCTGCGCATAACAGAGAAATGTTACGGAATGGCTATGTTACGCTCCGACTCCCCATACATTATGCGAATGTATCATACTGAATGCTGTCAAAAAATCATGTATTTGCTGTTCATTCCGGCGTTTTAAGCATAAACTGCAACGTCACTCGTATGTTACCTAAGAGGAAACAGAAACACACACTTATCTAACATCGTTTTTTGACATTTGTGCGGCTTTTAGGTTATGTTTTGTATGAGAAAACCTGAGAAATTCGCCTGACTGAACACCAACCGCATAACTTTTGTCTATATTACTATGGAAAATTCTTCATAACATGAACTTATCATAACATTGCGGCAGAATCGGTCCCTTAATGTTCTTAGCATTATATTTGTTCTTAGTAAATCGATTTTGTTCTAAAAAATATCAAGTTAGATCACTGTTTGTTAATTAACTGAGCCATTTTGTTTATCGAGTTTTGCAATATACAAATGTTTGTTGTTTTAATAGTCTGCTCAAAGAGCGAAATAAATCTATAAATCGAGCTTTCGCTGTTACGCTAATAAAAGATTTTAGAATCCAAATTATCTATACGCCTTGTTCTACTAAAAGTGATATCTCCTCAATATGATTTTATGGATCCGTTAAATTTCGATTTCCTCGCATATGTTCCTCCATCCTCGAACGGTCAACTTGAGTCATCAACACCGCCACGATCTGATGCTCCGTGAAGACGTTGAAAAGTGTTCGACATCAATATACAGCACATTCATTGTATAGTATTGTTCGCTTATAACACATATGTAATGCGTTTAATAAGAAATGTTGCTGCAATCATAACACTATCACGATCTAGCCGAAGGCGAATTGCTCAGATGGAAGTTGGAAGTAGTCGAGATGTGCACTTGACTCGTCTCTACTAAACCAACTAAACCGAAGACAACGTGAGCCAACGTACCTGCTTTATTTTCATATAGGAATTGTACGGTTTAGTAACATCGTGTTACAATAACGCACGTGTTTATAGATACAGATTAGAGAAAGATTCTAAATCGATTTTGGATGTATTCTGAATAATGGTAATAAATCTTGTCAAAATTTAAACAAAAAAAATATTAAAAAAAAATGATGTACTAAAACAAGAATTTACTTTTCAAAAATAATGTTATTCTAATAACAACCATCAAAATTGGGACATTTTTTTAAAACGGGTGCAAGCTCTCTTTGTCTTTAATCTGGGAAACTTGGATGTTCCTGGTGTAGGTTCATCGTTGTAATCACTAGGGTAGGGTTTATACAAAAACCGACATTTCAGAAAACCGGTTTTCGAATTTTAATTTTACTAAAAAACCGGTTTCCGAATTTTATATAAAAATAAATTTTTGCTCGAATATTCTGTATTTTATCCGCAAATTTAGTGTAAATTTGAGCAGCATTTGACTGAATTTATTTATTGTTCAATTTTATAGATAGTAAACAAAATTAGTTTAATTTTAATTAGTAGAACTAAAAAATAATAGTTTACCTCAATTAAATAACTTTGAAAATAATTATTCGTTATTATTACTCATGCATCATTTTCACATATAAGAATAAAGTATTTTCATGATAGTGAAAGGAAAGTTTTCGAATAAATAAAAATAATACATTTTTAAATAAAAAAATGCATTAAATTAAAAAAAAAATTAGATACATGTTGATACATACTTGGTAATATCAATTTTAGTTTTAATAACAATTTAGCTAAACTCGGGTATTGTCTGTTCCGAACAATTTTAATTAATTAATTTGAAACATTCTAATTGTTTTTTTATTTAATAAAATATGATATCAAAAAACTGAGAACGTTTATCGAATTGCTACTTAGACATGTCCTATGATTTCTCACAAAATTTTCTGAAATAGAAAATACTCTCATACTTGCGACCAAATTATGCTTAATCGTTTTTAAAGCCTGATATAATACTTCTCAGTTTTTTGTTCTTTAATTTGTGGCTTCTAGGGTTTAATTTTTTTTTAAGTTTGAGTAGAGGAAATTACTTCTTTAAGAAGATGTCACACTGATTTAAATAAATATCTACGCTGGTATAAAAATCTAAATTAATATATACAAAACCTTTCTGGGAACCATTGCAGACTGATAAGAGATCAAATGCTATTTAACTGATATCATTTCAAGAATCAAAACGCTTTCATCTATCTTTTATATTTGGCTATATTTGTCATTTTCCATTTATACAGTGAAAACCGACTTTTTTCACTAAAAAAACGGTTTTCGAATTCCATAATTTTCGCCAAAAAAACGGTTTTTAAAACCGGTTTTGAAATCCGACAAACCCTAGTCACAAGGTCCTGGATTTAAATTAACTTTCAACAATTTTGATTAAGCAAGTATGATATTCATTTTTCACATGAAAATATAGACCAAACATGTCACTAAATTAAAATTGCCATTCCCAGCAATCTTGCCATAGATAAAATAAAAGGCCTTAATATGCGTTCTAATAAAAAATATATATGAAATTTCAATAAATCTTTTAACACTGACTGCGTAGTTAGCAAGAAGAATCTTCACAAATATTATAGAAGTTTTAGTTAAGATTGTTGTAGAAATGAAGTTAAATAAATGGGAAATCTATTATCTTGTCTTGTCTTATCTTATTTTTCAATCCCAGCAATATTTTGGTGTATTGGTATACGAATACATGAGTTACAAGTTGCAATATATCTACAAAACAGTTATAGGTAAATTTTTTTAGCACAAATCCTTACCTAACCTACGGCCGAAGATTTTAGCTAAAAATGTTTCTATTCCAAAAAGAAACTGAATGAAACGTTTAATAATCGATACATCTTGCAATTTAGTTGATATTACAACTGGATAATTGAACTGAACGATAAGTAATAATAATAAAAAAATTAAAATGAAAAATTAAAAAAAATAATAATAAATAAGTATTTTTTTTAGTGAAAAAGCTTGCAAATATAACATAAATAGACTCTACTTAAAAAAATTATGTATTCATTTGAGCATAATGAATTGGAAACAATCTCTTATTGTAGAATCTAATGATCTTAACAGGTCCACTAAAAATTGTTGATCTATCATAGTAACATATTTTTTTCGCAAAATTATTGTTTTATTGAACATACATTTTTTTAGAAGTGACACGCCGATTATGGCGATCTTCCAACATTTTTATACCTTTTTTGTAGTATGACTTGTACTTTGCCTAAAAATAGATCTCAGTTTCGATATCTCTATACTACGATCTTACAGTTTATATAATAAATCTTCAGAAACTATTTTTCGATTAATAATTTTAAAATTGTATTTATTTACTATATCTTGAGTAATATATCCGAAAATCTAAAGACTTCGGCTATAATCACATATTATAATGAAGTTTATTTAAAACACCAAAAAAAAGTATCCAAAATTCTAAAAAATATATTATGTATTATATTAATTCTGTATCACAGAAGTGGTTAGCTGAAAATGTACCCAACATCGTGATATTGATATATTAATATGAATATATTATTAACAAATAATATTTATTACAGTGAAAGTAATTTACTTCTTGATTTGTAAGGTCACAACTGAAAGACTGAGATGAAAACGCATTAATTTACTTCACAATTAGCTGGCGGCATAAATTGATGAATTGTAATCAATAATAAGTAATTGAAGTTTCTAAAACTATGAAGGCGATAGAGTAACTTTATAAATTGTAACTTATGAATGTGAATAATTTTTGCTTCAATCTAGTGGGTTGGACTTCCGAGTACACATGGCTGGCTCTGGCTCAATCGTTTGGATGGACGTCGATTCTGTCCACATTTTGATGTCGAAGTATTCGACAATTCGGCGCTTTTAAAAGTAGAAATTTAGATATTGTATAGATTGTTCAAATCTAAATCAATTACCAATTCCCAGTTTGAGAATCCCATATGATTTATTTATAAAACCTATAATGCAATTGGCCGGTGTGCGGTGTGTGTATAGAGAGAATGATGTCGCCGAACCGCACCGAGACGTAGTGGGTACTATCGGGATCTATCGTGAGCGCTCTGATCGAATCGCCGCTCGGATCTTGGATCTTCTCACGGTCGATATTACGGTCACATTAATGTATCACGAACCAAAACTTATAATCCTATATGCTCAACTATACCACCAAATAGACATGGCGAAGATAGAACAATACTCAAAAAATAATTAATTAGGTAAAAACAGGATTAACACAATTCTTATACAACTGCAATCAAAAGCCTCCGGAAGTCCTTAAACAAAATTTGAAACTAGTGGTGCATGGCATCGTACCTTAAGGCAAATTGCTGGAACTTCCCATACCAAAAAATATTTTTTTCAAAACAGATTCAATTTTTTCTAGAACTCTGAAAAAAAACGATTTTTTAGATTTTTCAACTTCAATTGAATGTTTTTTAATCGTTCAAGTTGTTTGATCCGTGTTCTCAAAATCGTCGACAAAAAATTGTATCCGCACATACATATACACACAAACTGACGCACACACACATACATCCATTTTTTCTGAGGTATGCCGAAATGTTCAGAAACCTTCGAAACATAAAGTAATCTAAAATTTTTCATTTTCGATTTTTTGCGATTACTATAACTTACCCTACGTGAAATTAATTATCCTCAAACATACCCATAAATAAAAAAAAATCTGAATAAATAGAGTAAGACGGGTCAAAAAGGTCCAATTTGACTTCAAGCAATTATATTAGAAAACAGAACCAATTATATCACAACTAATAACACCCATCAAAAAACTATCTGACTATGTTCATTAAAACTCTCAGCTAATTCATCATTGTAGAATAGTGTTTTTTGCTGTTTTTCAAAAATTTGTCACCTGGTCTTTTTTACCCCACAGGTGGGTAAAACGAGACGGGTTTGCCCAGGGGGCAATCAAGTCCAATATCCTATTTATAATTTCAAAGAGATTTTACATAATAATAGCTACATTATTCAATTAATGCAAAACATAACGTTTATGTGTACATTTTTTACAGAGATATCAATGTATATAACCGATCTGGTATTTTATCAGGAGTATCCATCAGCAGAGCTGGAATAACTATTTTTTTATCTGTTGTAAATTTGCTTCTTTAAACTCAATTTACTTTTTAATTTACTATTTTTATTCTTCATAACTTTACCAGGGTAAATGTTCAGGTCATGCATTTTATCCGTGGGTGGGAGTAAATTTTTATAGAGATTATATAAAGAAGAACTGTTGAATCTAACTTAAAATTAACAATACATCTTATAAAACAATTAAATAACTTATACTTGAAAATTATGTTAAATTATCATAAACTAAACAACACTGCTCATGATAAAAAAAAACTAACAACGAAAGAAAATGCTTTTGTTATTGGGTTTCAAACATTGAAGTTTTACTCCCGATAGCGGAGGTGATGGCTGATTGTACATATTTTTCTCTCTACTTTCAAATATTGTTGTTAAAGAATTCTTTACGTTATTTATTTTTGAGATATGGGTGGTAAACCTATTTACCCGAACCTTTAAGCCTCGTTCTACCCTACATATATTTATAATTAAATAATCGCTAAACATTTTTGTGACACATATTATTTTGATTTTATACCATTTTAAACAAAGCATCCTGTAATATGACATAATAAACAAAAGAAGAATCCATCTAAATTCACTATAAAAAATGAATTATGTCAATCGAACAATTTTCAATCTTTATTATTATAAAACACAATGGAATTTGTAATTATATTAAAATACAATCGTAATTAACATTCCAATTAAAAGCGTTTTTATAACAAGCATAAGTGGCCCTTCAAAGAAATCATACAAAAAAACAGACTATATGAGCGATTTTCTAGGAATTGAAAGAAGTTGTTTCTCCATCGAGAAATCTTAGTACATATATACTTTTTAGTTTTTTTACTTCAGATTATATATTAGCGTTTTTTTTAAATTATAAATTCCTAAAACTGATAGATATAACAATTAGTTTTTTACCAAGGGGTCAACAAAAAGTTTTAGTAAAATAAACACCAGCTGGTCGTCTATTAGTGAAGTCAGTGCATCTCTCTGTTCGCCGACAATGACATGTAAGTCGTTGTTTATTAAATATTCTACTTCTATCTTATGTGGCTATCGCCAACGTATCAAAGGCAATATGAACTTACATTAATTTGAATCTTGCGGTATCTCTATATCATAAATAATGCAAAATTGCTATTGGAGAATCGTAGGAAAACGACAAACTGAGCTGCAAAATATTATATACTTGTTTTGGTATTTTGACTCTTTATTGTCAATTCTACTATGCTATTAATTTGCTCATCAACTTTAAACATTATCAAATCTAGGACTAGGAAACTTTATTGGCTCATCGAATAGAATTCAAAGTTAGCACTCGGAAAGAAAATCTTTATAAAACGATAATAATTCCCACCTGGTCATACGGAATAGAGCTTTGGGGCTGCTCTAGCAAATCTAATGTGGCATTGGTACAGCGGATCCAGTTAAAATAAGTAATTGGAACACAAATTAGAAAACCGTACCAATTCACTCTCCTTTGCTCCATATTCAGAATTAAGAAAATTAAAAAAAATATGGCCAAATAACTTGATCCAGACCAATTGTATCTAATAGTAAATACCCATTGAGCTTTAGTAGTTACTATCAATAATCATATTTAATTAATGTCAATTAAAGTAACTCATAGAATGTAGCTAATGTTCTGATTGCTATTAATAAAAGAACTAAAAACAATAACTTTTGAAATATAAAATTAGTAAAACCAATTAAACTGATAGTTAGTTAAGTTATATTGTATGTTCCAATTTCAACATCTTTTTATCCACTTCTCCGTTAATTCCGTAGGAAGAAATTGGAAATTAACACGATATAAAGGTTTGCAAATTGCTTGTTCATTATATAATATTATTATTATTGGGTATTAAATTAAAATCGAGTACAAATTGATATTTAACACATATCAGCGTTGATTTGTACCTACATGTTCTCGTATTTTATATTACGTCAGGTAATAAAACTGTTTACGATCCTAATGAGAATATTGATAGCTTCAGGAATTGGATACATTTTTCAAGCAAAATATAGTAAAAAATACTTGCTTTATTTATAATTACAAAAAACTTTGTAATTTCTAATTAATTTTTCTAGTTTAAAATAAAAATGAAAAAAACTTAGTATAGTGTGAGAAAAATTTGTCAAGGGTACCATATTTTATATGAAAAAAAATATTGATAATTTTCCAGCAAAGTAGGTTATGATTATAACATGTTTACAATATAAAGTATTATTTTCATTTGAATCACTTTTTACCATTTCAAAAATTCAAGAAATTTAATTACTCCAATAAAGATAAAAAATAATAAAACTTCCTATAATTTTTAACTTTCCGTAGGGTAAGTTAAAGTAATCGCAAAAAATCGAAAACTTTACGTTTTTGGGGTTTCTGAACAACTTCTGAACTTCTGCGTGTGTGTCTTCGGATACAAATTTTCGTCGACGATTTCAGGAACACCGTTCAACCGGTTTAAATGATTCAAAAAATGTTAGATTCCAATTGATAAGCAGAGGTGCTGATTAGTTTTTGGTAAATACCAGTAATCTATCATAACCTAATTAAACCAGTATGATTTCCATTTGACTATTTTTTCGCCACTGTTGAGATGAGGACATCGCAATGCAACTCGAAATGCAAAACGCCAGAAAGCACGCGATGCAATTAGATTAATCTGTAGTGACTGATTCTTATTTATATGCTGCCGTCCGTATTATCATTGCGCCTTCATAAATTATACAGGATTAAGTCGAATAAATCGACAATATGGACAGCACTAGTGCTGTGCCGAAAGGTTACGATGTAAACATCAAGAAATTTCGATGGAATAAATTTTTGTTATTTTATTAAATTTAATTCCTATTTTAGAATATAACTTTGATTTTATCTTAATACTTGCTTAGAGGCTTCCAATCAGAAGATTGCAGGTTTGTTACCCACCCCGGACTGTAAGTAGAGACATTGGATTTCACTTGAAAACACAGATGGCATGTGTCCAATTAGAGAAAATTGAAATAATTAAATTTAACATATAGAGATAATGCAACCATTGAGCCAGCCAAAGTGTAGGTTGCCATATAAAAAAGCCATTGTTGTTAACACAAATCATTAGGAAGCGTCCATTTATTTCAGATGGAAGGAGGGTTTGACCAAAAATCACAAAATATCACGTGGGGAAAAGAGGGGTCTAGTAAGATATCAAGTGTATTTATTTTTACATGAATTTAAAAAAAAATCCAAACATTAAAAAAATACGATTTTTGCTCCAAACTAAAAATGAACGTGATGTTTGGTGGAGGAGGGGAGAGGTAATTTTAATTATCACAGCCACGTATCGAGGGAGGGGGTTCTAAAATCTCCTTATTGTGTGCATTTTATATTAAATATTTCATATCATCATATATCTAAATTATGACCATTAATTAAACTAGTGGAGTGTATGGCATCGTGCCCCTTAAGGCAAATTGCAGGAACTTCCCGTACCGTAACGAAATGTTCGAGGAATACTGAATGTTTTCAAATAGATTATTATAAATATTGTAACATCGTCTAATATTTATAACAATTATATAAACTGATTTGCAAAGTTGAAATTATTTGTTTAAAGTATATTAGAACTATAGTCAGAATTAAAAATAAAATCTGAATTATTTTCGATATACAAAAAGACTAAAAAAAAAATGAAACTCATTTATTTTCCAAAATCAATTATTTTCTTAAAACAAGCTGAAAGTTCTTTGAATCATTTAAATTGGACGCTTAGTTCTCTCAAAAACTGCCATTATTTGCACATTTAGCTCTGTATCTTCGTAATGGCTGGGCCAGCCATTGCCAAAAACTAATAATTACTTCTCCCAATCATTACTAATTGAATGCTTTTTAGATCATTCAAATTGGATGCTCCGTTCACTCAAAAACTCGATTTCTATTTTCTGCACTCTTTCCTCCGTATCTTCGTAACGGCTGGACCTGCCTTTACCAAAAACTAATCAGCTTTTCTCCCTATCAATAGGAATCGAATATTTTTTGAACCATTCAAATCGGTTGATCCGTGCGCCCGAAATCGTGACTGGAAATTTGTATCCATACATATATACACACACACACATCCATTTTTTCTGAGGTATGGCAAAATGTTTAGAAACATTCAAAAATGTAAAGTCGAGAAATGTAAAAATTTTCAATTTCGAATTTCGGCCCATTACAATAACTTACCCTACGGGAAGTTAATTATTGAAACGATTGATTTTACAATAAACAATGTTAACGTTTTTAAGTTTTTAATGCAGACCAAATATGTTCATTAACTTAATAAATTATCACAACAATAATTCATGAAATTATTTCCATGTCTTTCCTCAGCAAATAGAGAAATATAAATCTAACTGATGTACTAAATGCTAATTAGCCTACGACAGATAATATTTCATCAAAACATCTTAACGAGCAATAAATTAAAGTTAGTTATATCCAAACAACATGTAGGCTGTAGAAAGATAATATTCTGCTTAATTTATTGATCATAAGACTTTAATGCTGTAATAATAATTTTATTAGCGCCGTAGATTATCGTAACAACGATTTCCGACATTAATATTATAATAATAACAATATAATTACAATACCCGAGGCAAATTCAAGAAATCCAAATCAGATGTGATGTAAGACACTTATTGTACAATTTTTGTTTGTGAAACAAATATTAAGCATATTTAAAAAAAATAATAGATGCTTTCACGTTAACAACATTTATAATAATTTATATACATTTAAATAAAGATGTTATAGTTGAAAATTTATCTGGTTCTGACTGACTGAAAGAATTAATTGTTTATATTAATTAGTTGATATTACTTGGTACAAAAATTAATTGGCGACTATTATTTTTATAATTTAATGCATTTTTATCAATTATAAACAAATTACAATTATAATTTATTATTATAAATTAATTTGGTTGGTATTAGCTTCACTAAACCATTATTGTCAACCGGCAGCCACAACTCACTGGGAGGTGCAAGGTAAAATGTATTTTTTGCGATTATACGAATGTCCTGAATTGTGCATTGCACCTATAAGAAGAAAAAACTCTTTTTTGACATATATGACAGTACGAATATGTCATTAAATCATGTCGAAATTCCTTAGTGACGACCGGCTACTAACACAATTCAGAGGCCTCCTCAAGTAGGATATTGGAAGATTTATTGGTGAGTGCCATAATGCAGCATTTGTTTAAGAAAAATAATAACAAATATTTTTATCAATTACTTATTATTATAAAAATGTCTATGATAGCAATATAATGTTACTGTCAAAATTTTAGATGATTTAGATCGAATCGCTTCAACAAACAGTTTGTTTTATTGTCCGTAATATTGTTGGTTTTTTAACCCTTTTTAACTCATAACTAAATAGTTTATGATATATGAATATATTTTTTAAATATATGTAATTTAATTGTTTTATAAAATATTTGTTTGTTATTTTTAAATTAGATTCTATTTTATATTAAATCTATATAAGCTTACATGTAGATGGGGTAAAAAGGACCAACTAAAAATCTACCCTGATAAAGGTGTAAATGAAGAGAAAAAAGTACAAAATACATAGATATAAAAAAGCCATTTTATATGATATGAATTAAATTAATAGTTTTTCCAATTCTGCTAATGAATATTTTTAAAAAAATACCAGAATACGTAGCAAATACAGTAAATATCAATTAAAAATACATACAATTACAAATTCCATTTTTATCCCATTTGAGGTAATTTACCCCGGTTTCAATTTGCATTTTGCATTGGATTAACAATGCAGCCATTATTTTGTAAAATCCTTTTAAAATTAAAAGTAAAACATTTTGTTTGTTTGAAAGAAAAACATTTAACTTGTTTGCCCCTGGCAGTATCTTTATACCCCATCTATGGGGTAAAAAGAGACAGATAACAAATTTTATAAAATTGTAAAAAAACACATCTAATTAATTAGGAATTAACGGGGGATTCTACTGTACATAGTTCAATAGTTGTTTGTTTGATACGTTTTATGTATTGTGATATAGTTCATTTAGGTTTTTAGACAGTAAAATTACTGAAAGTCGAATTTGTCCTTTGTGACCCAGCCTACCCAATATATAGTTTTGGAAAAATTTGTATCTGACTAAATACTCTAAAATATTTTTGAGGACTAAGGAATCCTAGAATCAATTCTCATTTTTTTATAGTATATTTATATAGTAATTTACTGGTTGTTGTACTATGTATAATGACTAGTTGGTATTGGTATTTTGCGTTGAGGCAAGTTACATGAACTTCTCGATATGTGTAAATAATCGACTTATCAAAAATTTAATTTATGAGTGATAAAAAGTATTTCGAGTGGATTTATTACACATATTTGAAAACGAACTAACACGTTAACTCGAGTATTTTCTAAAAGCAAATTTTCACAAATCGATATAATTGAATCAGTTTCAGTAGGACTTTAATGGTTTAATATGTTCATTAAAACCAAGTACTCTATCGTTATACCAAGTGAATCGTCTAATTTTAACAAACTTTTATTTAATATTTTATAAAGTTAATTTTAACAAAATCCAAAAAAACTACTCATTTTCTCAAACTTTGATGAATTTTTTAGCATGATCTATAAGACTATGATAATAATATTAAAAAAAAATCATAAAAATAATGAAAATTAAAAAAAATTAACACTCTATCACAAGAAAAAGGCCTGGCCGATCTTTACCTAAAACTAATCAACACAATTCCCAACCAATATCTTTTTGAACAGTTTCTGAGTTTTCAAAATGAATTCAGATTTGCGGGCTAAAACATGGACGAAAACTTTTTTACTTCTCTGCAATTTATAAATAAATGTCTTGGCCGATCGTCGCACATAACTGACAACCGTAGTCCTTATCGAGATACATCGAATGGCTCTTAAATTTTTGAAATCGGTCCAGCCGTTTTTGAGAAAACGTCGATTTACGTTAAAAAATCTGTTCGCACACATGATTTTTTAAAATTTGGTCTAATTCGGTTCAGAATGACTCAAAACGTCGAGAAACCATGAAATTAGCGAATCGGATTATTTGATGAAATCAAACTTCTCCTTCGGGAAGTTAATAATATATGATAATCTGCCCGATGACAATTCAATGGTTTTCTTTCCTTTCCTTGTTTAATTTCCAGTCCCCAATAATAAATAAATATGTAATATAATATAATAAATTTTATAATTATTAATAAAATTTACATTCAGTTCTATACGTATGTAGACCTTTCGTGAGTTTTGTTGTTTTTGTTGCAGAGAAAAGCATCATTTACCTATTTGTTTAGTAATTTACTGGTTGTTGTATCATATGTAAAAATAATAAATGGTAATCTGCCCGAAGACAGGTCCATGATGTGGGAGCACCACAAATCAATGATTCCTTTTACCTCCCTTGTTTTGAATTCCCATTATCATTTCATTACCGAGTTGTTTATTCACTTTTATTTAATATATTAATTTAATAATTATTAATAAAATTTACATTATTTTCTAATGTTATGTAGATGTATTACATTGATTATAGGATTACAGTAATTTTTTATTGAATATACAATTACTAGTTACATACTAGTTTCTAAAAAAATTGTCATGTGTATGTATATGTCTCTCGGTACATTTCCAATTATTCCGGATAAGTAAAACGGAACAGTATGAAATGATTTTCCGGAATGAGATTCCATCAATCAAGATATTTATGCCACATAATGCCGACCAAAAAATGTTCTGTTCGGCAATTGATCGAACATTAATTACACAAGGCCGCTGAAAAGAGTTATACATAAGGAACACTTTGATGATTTATAAGTGCGATCACCGTAAATGAAAGCAACATATACGTATTCATCAAATCTTTTGACTCTTTTGAAATCGTGTTTCACTTGTTTTGGATGCTTGAATGCATTTTTTGATCATTGATTTT